>NC_064828.1:108065753-108365753 GCF_024166365.1 Elephas maximus indicus | reverse complement strand
TTGGTAGAAAGGCCTGGAGATCTACTTCCAAAAAATCAGCCATTGAAAACCCTGTGGAGCACAATTCTATTCTGATACACACGGGGTCACCACGAGTCAAGGTTGATGCTCTCTTTTACACCTAGCAAGGGCGGTACACAGAAGGAGGCTCTGGCAGCACCTGAACAAAGGGGTGGGAGCTTGAGAAGACGGGACTCAACCAACACCTGCATCTGCCCTAGTTGTTTTCCAAAGAGGTATTTTCCTTTCTGCATTCATGGGAGTATGGTTTTTCCAAGTCCCTGTCTGAAGTTGTTTCCTTTTAAATTTGCTCATGTCTCTCAGTGGCCGGAAGAGGGGCTGTCCATCTTTGGAGCAGACACGTTCCCGTGTCTTATCTATAATATACGGATAACGGTGCACTACTTCTTAAGTATGTTGAGAGAATTAAGTGACTTGGTGAATGTATAGCACCTAGCACAAAGTAAGCACTCAGTGAGTATCAGGTATATCTACAGAGGGTCATCGAAAAAGAGGAAGACCCTCAACAGGATGGATTGACACAGTGGCCGCAACAATGGGCTGGAACGTAGCAATGATTGTGAGGATGACGCAGGACCAGGCAGTGTTTTGTTCTGTTGTACGTGGGGTCGCTATGAGTCAGAACCGACTCGATGTCACCTAACAACATCTGTAGCAAAACCTCAATAACTTAGTATCTCCAGAAACACACGTTCCCTTAGTCATCTATCCCCTGGTGCCCAGATAGGGTCTTCCCTGAGTAAGTGTGGCCACGAACCCCACCTTACGTTTTGATCTTCATCTCTACTTCCTTCTCATTTTCCAGGAGGGGGGTGAAAGGAGGCTGGGCTAAAGACACATTTTTTTTTCAAAGTAACTTAATATTTTAAACAGTTTTCTATATTTGTCATGGGAAACGTCAAGCTGCACTTTGCCAGGATTTTGAAGATTGCTATTTCACTTTTGCTAGTCTAGGGAATGACATGATTTGAAAAAATCAGATCATTATTTTTTTTTTTTCAATTTAGTAGACAATGCTATACATTTCCACAGGATATACCACTTATGAGGATGGTAGAGTGGGCTTGCAAGGATTTTATCACATTTTTTTTTTCTGAATTTCATGCTTTTTAAGAATATGGAAAATAGATCTAAATTTGATCATATAAATCACACTTGATTGTTTCTTAAAATAGAAGTTGTTTTATTGTTATTTCTGATTTTTCTTAGTGTGGCAGACAACACACCCCTCAAGCTGCTTCCACAAAAGAGACTGGAAAAGACAATTTGCCACATTCCCAGCCTCCCTCGTGAGGGTTCTTTTTTTTTTTTTTTTTTGTGAGCATCACCCTAGCGTCCTGCTTTTCTAAGGAATAAGCTGGATCTAGTTTCTAGTCTTCTGACACTCATAGAACCAGCCTCATTGTCACCCCTGAATGATTCCAACACCAGCCAGATGGTGCCTTCCTCAGAGCTTGGGGGCCCAGGCCCACAGGAACCCTGCTTTGAGCTTTCAAGTTAGAGTAATTTCAAACCCTCTCCTTTGTTCCCTCAGCCACAGCAACGGTTGGTGTTTCCTGCAGTTGCTACCTTCATAATGCCTTGTTGCTGCTGTGTGCCGTCTAGTCGATTGCCACTCACGGCCACCCCACAGGGCAGCGTAGAACTGCCCCCATAGTCTTTACAAGAGCAGATCACCGGGCATTTTCTCCCACTGAGCAGCTGCTGGGTTTGAACCACTCACCTTTCGGTTAGCAGTCGTGTACTTAACCATTGTGCCACCAAGGCTCTTTCCATAATACCTTAGCATTCTCTTTTTAGCCTTTCAGACACCCAGCTAACAACTTGTCTTGGTTTTCTAGTGCTGCTACAACAGAAATACTAAACGTGGATGGCTTCAACAAACAGAAGTTTATTCTCTCACAGTCTAGTAGGCTATAAATCGGAATTCAGGGCATCAACTCCAGGGGAAGGCTTTCTCTCTCTGTCGGCTCTGGAGGAAGGCCTTTGTCATCAGTCTTCTCCTGGATTAGGAGCTTCTCTGCACAGGATCCCTGGGTCCTAAGGATGCATTCTGCTCCTTTCTTGGTGGTTTGAGGTCTCCATGTCTCTGCTGGTTTCACTCTTTATATCTTAAAAGAAGTTGGCTCAAGACACAACCCAAACTTGTTGATTGAGTCCTGCCTTATTAACATAACTGCTGCTGACCCTGTTTCATCAACCTCATAGAGATAGGATTTACAACACATAGGGAAATCTTATCAGATGACAAAATGGTGGATGATCACACAATACTGGGAATCACGGCTTAGCCAAGTTAATACATATTTTGGGGGGACACAATTCAATCTATGACACAACTTTATTCCAAGAGTCCCTGGGTAGTGTAAGTTGTTAACATGCTGGTGGCCAACGGAGAGGTTGGAGATTGGAGTCCACCCAGAGGCACCTTGGAAGAAAGGCCTGGTGATCTCCTTCTGAAAATCAGCCATTGAGAATCCCAGGAATCACAGTTCTACTGTGTCACACATGGGCTCTCCTGTGTGTGTGTGTGTGTGTGTGTGTGTTTTTAACTTCATACCTACTTAACAATTCTTTATGTTAGGCTCTCTCCATTCAATTACCTGGTGTGGTTTCTGTCTCCTGAGCCACTCACACACTAGGCTTCTGATCCTCAATTCCTGCCTTGGGTGAGCTGCTGAGCATTACTAAGCCACGATTTGCTGATGTGTGAAGTGGAAAGAACATCCAAAACGCCATCTGCAACGGAGCACTTCTCAGGTCCAGGAGCTGCCAGAAGCGTCTTGTACCCTCCAGGCTGGTGAGGGTCCCCTGAATAATAATGCATGGGTCCTTATACTTTCCCATTTCATTCATTCATTCGACAACCATTTGTTGAGCACTGTCTTAGTCATCTAGTGCTGCTATAACAGAAATACCACAAGTGGATGGCTTTAACAAAGAGAAGTTTATTCTCTCACAGTCGAGTAGGCTACAAGTCTAAATTCAGGGCGTCTGTTCCAGGGGAAGGCTTTCTCTCTCTGCTGGCTCTGGAGGAAGGTCCTTGTCATCAGTCCTCCCTTGGCCTGGGAGCATCTCAGCACAGGAACCTCAGGTCCAAAAGACACGCTCTGCTCCCAGCACTGCTTTCTTGGTGGTATGAGGTTCCCATGTCTCTCTGCTCGCTTCTCTCTTTCATATCTCAGAAGGAACTGGCTTAAGACACTACCTGATCTTGTAGACCTCATCAATATAGCTGCTGCTAATCCATCTTATTACAACATAGTGATAGGATTTACAACATATAGGAAAAATCACATAAAATGGTGGACAATCACACAATGCTGAGAATCATGGCCCAGCTAAGTTGACAGATATTTTGGGGGGACACAAGTCAATCCATGACAAACATCTACTATGTGCCAGGCAGACCCAGATGCTTGGGATACAGCAGTCAGCAGGGCAAATAAAAGCCACTGTCCTGGGTCTCTTCCATTTTGAAGTGGGAAGAAATAAAATAAAGCGAAAGCACCAGTAAGTACATATTACATCAGAAGAAGAGCAGAGTAAGGGAGGAGAGCGTGACAGGACGTAGCATCTAGGTGGCCAGGGAACATTACATTTCAGTAGAGACGGTAAGAAAGTACAGGAGCACAGATATCTGTAGATGGGCGTGCTGGCCCAGGGAACAGCAGACGCAAACCCCGTGTGAGAAGATGTTTGGTGTGGCTGCAGAACTATGAGCAAGGGAAGGGTGGATGCTAAGAAATGGAGTCAGAGAGTGGATGGTGGTAGGGAGGGGGACAGAGAACATGGGTCATCCAGGGCGTGGTGACCCCACCATGCCCTGTGTGACCCATTGTAATTAAAATTAAAAAAAACCCAAAGCAAATCCGTTGCCGTCCAGTTGATTCCGACCCATGGCAACCCTATAGGACAGTGTAGAACTGTCCCACTGGATTTCCAAGGAGTGGCTGGTGGATTTGAACTATCGACTTTTTGGTTAGCAGCCGAGCTCTTAACCATTTATTCTAAGAGAAGAAGGTCTTGGAAGGTTTTATGCAGATGATATTCTCTCTGTTCAATTACCTGGTATGGTTGCTGACTTTTTTTTTTTTTAATTTTTATCGTGCTTTAAGCGAAAATTTACAAATCAAGTCAGTCTCTCATACAAAAATTTATATACACCTTGCTATATACTGCTAGTTGCTCTCCCCCTAATGAGACAGCACACTCCTTCTCTCCACCCTGTATTCCCCGAGTCCATTCAGCCAGCTTCTGTCCCGCTCTGCCTTCTCATCTCCCCTCCAGACAGGAGCTGCCCACATAGTCTCCTGTGTCTACTTGAGCCAAGAAGCTCACTCCTCACCAGTATCATTTTCCATCCCATAGTCCAGTCCAATCCGTGTGTGAAGAGTTGGCTTTGGGAATGGTTCCAGTCTTGGGCTAACAGAAGGTCTAGGGACCATGACCTCCAGGGTCCTTCCAGTCTCACTCTGATTTACTTTTAACCAACATGATCCAACTCACTTTTAAAAGGGTCCCCTGGGATTCCTTGCAGAGAAGAGTGTGCAGGGGACATAGCTGGAAACAGAAGACCAGTCAGGAGGCCACAGTGGCCAGCGGGTGAGAAGGCAGGTCATGGGAGCCTTGACCAGTGTGGTGGCAGCCACGGCCTCCAACTCATCAGCAGCTGGCTGTAACCTGAAGCTAGACCTGGCAGACGTTATTTGTTTCTGCATCATGCCTGGCACACAGCAGGTGCACAATGTTTGCTGTGAAAGAATGCATGAAAAAGCAGGTAGCTGAAAACACTCTGCAAACTGTAAAGCACCATGTACACGTCCTGTTATCACCCTGAGGCCTTCTCTGCCCCTCCCCTACTCCCTGGGCCCTGTTTGAGGAAACTCGAGCTGCAGCCCGAATCCCACATGAATCTTGGAGCAGATCTTCCACAGGCCACACTCTGCAATGCTCTCTGGCTTCTCTTGCCCCAGGCCCAAGTGCAGTAGAGTACAGGCAACTAAGGGGACCTTCTGCTGCAAAGAGACGTGGATTGGCTAGTAATGAGATTCCCTAGTAAATCCTTAATCCTCATCCCCTTTACCCAGAGAAGTCATGAGAACATCATATGGCCTTCCGCAGCATTTCCAAGATCTGGGAGCTGGGTGGGACCCACCCTTCTTATCTCCTGGGGAGTGAATTAAAGTGTGGTGAAAAGCGCTCTGGGAGCATCCTTCGCCCTCAGATTCCACCGCCTCACCACAGAAGAGGTTACCAAACCCTCACATTCATGGCTAAGAGGGTTCTTTTTCAAAGAGCTCTAAAATTTAAAAAGAAAAAGAGAAGAACCCACTGTGTTTACATGGAAAGTGGTCCGTCATCCTGCCGTATGGAGCACGGAGTGTTCTGGAGCTGGCAGCTCCCTGGCCCCATTCCCTACCGTATTACAGAGCTGTGGAGCCAAATTTCCTCTGGATGTCTATAAATAAAGCCCTGAGTCCACAAGCAATTAGGTGGAAGCATTTTTCCAACCAGTGTGCAAATACGAGCTTTGTATCTCCACAAGAAGCACGTCAGATCAGAGATGTTAGTTTACGCCAGTTGCTATGTGTAGTAATGATAATTTTGTCACAGCATCTACTTCCCGTCTTTCCAACCTCCTCCTGCCTCAGCCTGGGTTTACGTGGAAACTCTACTCAGGAACAGGCAGGCAGAGCATTCCAAAATTCCTCCGATTTAAGAAATTTAGAAGGGTGTTGGATTTAATTTCTTCATTTGCTTGTGGATCGCTCCATTCCTGATAGCTTCACCCATTGCTGATGATAAGAGCTATGCAACTGATTGTATTTCCTTTTTTACCTTGCCTGCCAGGTAGCTCAGTGCCAGCCTCTGCTTAATCCTTATGGTTAATGCCTAAATCCTCTCTTTTCCTCATTGCTGATTTCACCCTTGGTTACCCTTCCTGAAACTAAATTTTAACATTGTTTTCAGAAACAGACAAGATGTAAGTAAGTGTTTTTAAATCATTTTTATTTTTCGTGGCTGCTGCTCTAGGATGGAAGCTCAGACTGGATGAGGCACAAGACACGGAATGACAGAAAAAAATCAGGATGGAGGGTAATGGCCCTCAATGGACACATACTACTTGTCCTGTGTTATGCTAGGAAGCATCTTACATAAAGTTTTATTTTACATTATTTAATCTGCAGACCCACTGAGGTAAAATAGCTGAAGCAAGCTTTGACCCAGGTCTCTCTGACCCCAGAGCTAGTGTGGACTCCACACTATCTGGCCACTCCCCAAACAGCTAATGCTGGCCAGTAGCAGGATATGCCTGTGAAAAGCACAATACCATGTGCCAAAGGTCAAGAGGGAGGTCCAAAGAAAGTGGACTTCAGGAGAACAGACTAAATATAGAAATCCCAAGCAGCCATCCATCCCTCCGTCCACCTCTTCATCCATCTGTGCACCCATCCATTCATCCACTCACTCATCCATCCAGGCGTCCGTCCTTCTGTCTGTCCGTCCGTCTATCCATCCATCCATTCATCTGTCTACCCATCTATCTGTTCATTCATCCAGCCATCTATCCATCCATCATCCATCCGTCCGTCCGTGTACCCACCCACCCACCCATCCATCTGTTCATTCATTTAGCCAGCCAGCCAACCGGACAGCCAGCCAGCACTTCCTGAACCCACTGCACAACATCCCTTCCCACAGGGAGCTCTGGAGCTGGGATGGCCCTTCAGAGCTGTCCCAAAATAAAGTAAAGGCCAAGGCCTATATATCCAGTCATTGGACGCAGATGCCCTTGGGAAGTGACCATGACCTCGAATGAGGCGGCTCTCTTCAGCCAAAGGCGACTGGCAGAGACTTAGGTGGGAGTTGTCAGCAGCCAACGCTCCCTTGGGTGGGCAAAGGGCATTTCCATCCTGAAGCAGTGGCATCTGGGTGGCACGACACGGGCACACTGCAGTCTGCTTGGTTGTTCTCCATTTGACCATTTGTTCATTCTCCGTCTCCCAGCCCTCACTAGAATGTAAGCTCCATGTGGACTGAGACTTTGTTTTGTTCACTGCTGGGTCTGCAAAGCCTAGAACACTGCCTGGCCCAGAGTCGTGCACAATTTGTTGAATGAAATAAAGGAATGGGTAGTAACAGCAGCTGATGTTATTGGGTGCTTATTATGTGTCAGGCGCTGCGCTAAATGCTTTGCATGAAGTATCTCATTTAATCCACACGGCAACCCAAGAGGTGGGTGCCATTATCCTTGCTCTACAAGGTTAGGCAACAGGGCTTAAAGAAACTGAGTCACTTACCCAGTGACACACTGAGAGAGGGTGGCAAAGCCCTGATTCAAAGCATTCTGAAGGCTGGCATTCTGAAGGTTTCCAGGGCCTCCCTCTTGTTCACTAAGTGACATCCCTCAGGGAAGATTCAAAGTACATGGACTTCAGAGCCCGAGTGGCCATTGCAAGTCTGGAAGGGCTGGGGGCCAAAGGAAGCCTTAAGGCCCAGCCGTTGGTCCCACTAGGATAGCCTGGGAGGTTGCACAGGGCATGTACTTGGGACTCAGCTCCTGGCTGGGCCAATATCCCATCCCGTGGCTTTCTATATCATCCACATGCTGCCACCTCCCAAATTCACATCCTCACCCAGGCCTCTCCCCAAGATCCAGACCTGATAACTCACCAGATGCCTCACAGGCATCTCAGACTTAACATGGCCGAAACGGAGCTCATCAAACCACTCTCCCATCCGCCTTCCCTATCTCACCACACATTTACTTTGCTCCACCACAGGGCCTTTGTACTTGTTCCCTCCCCCCATCTCTTCACCTGGGTTGCTCCTTTTCAGCCTCCGGACACCACCTCCTTAAGGAAGCCTTCCTCAAGCATTCTAGGGAATGTTGCCTCCTGCCCTCATCACCATTCTCAATGCTGTCACACTCTGAAATGGCCTTTCCTTGTGTTTCCTCCCACTTGTATGTTAGCCTCCTGAGAGCAAGGACCTCTAGTCTGTCTTGTTCTCTGCTGTACTCCCAGAGCCTAGAACAGACTCTGTGCACTACATAAATATTTGGAGAATATATGAACGCAAGACCAGGACCATCCTCAGCTCAGGAGGCTGGAGAGCTCTGACAGTGTCTCTCGGGGTGGGAAATGCCAACTAAGGAGCTTCTGGGTGCTTTGGAAATATAACACCAGACTTGACTCAGGCTTAATACCAGGGTGCAAGTGGTGTGTGACTCAAAGTTGTGTTTCAAACACGAGGCGCCTCTTTGTAGCGGCCTCTGAGAACATCAATGGGGACACCGCAGCATGATTGCAGGGAAAGCCTGGGGCCAAGGGATGGAAAGTCTTCATTAAAAAAAAAAAAAAGTGTGTGTATACATATATATAAAAAAAAAACTACATATATATATACACACACACACACATATACATATTGTTGTTGTTAGGTGCCATGGAGTCGGACTCAGCAACTCTATGCATAACAGAACAGAACACTGCCTGGGTCCTGTGCCATCCTCACAATCATTACTATGTTTGAGCCCATTGTTACAGCCACCGTGCTAATCCATCTCGTTGAGGGTCTTCCTTCTTTTCACTGACCCTCTACTTTACCAAGCATGATGTCCTTCTCCAGGGCCTGGTCCTTCCTGATAACATGTCCCAAGTACGAGTGATGAAGTCTTGCCATCCTTGCTTCCGAGGAGCACTCTAGATATACTTCTTCCAAGACAGGCTCTTTCATTCTCTGGCAGTCCATGGGGTACCCAATATTCTTCACCAACACCATAATTCAAGGGTATCAATTCTTCTTCAGTCTTCCTTATTCATTGTCCACCTTTTGCATGCATATAAGGCAACTGAGAACATACACATATATGTAAGATTTGCTGCTAAAAAAAAATGGATGCACTCATAATGATTTCTCTCTTGAGCTCTGGCCTCAGACCAACCTGGGTTCACATCCTGGATGCACCTGCCAGACCCTCATCCTCATTATTCTGGGTAACAGGAGGAAGACTTTTAGCTAACAGCACTGACCGGGAGGTGAGGAAAGAGATGGGTTTTAGTAGGCAGATAAGGAGGGAGCTTTGAGGTACAGAGTTTGTGAGGAAGTTGGATCCCTCTGGGGATGTTGCCCAGGAAGCAGTTTCAAGTTCAGGGCTTGGCCAACTGGGCAGCCAGGCAATGGCAGCTGAGCTCAGCAAGATGGCAAGGTGCCCAAGACAGGGTTCTCACAGAAGAGCTGCTCCATCCCAGAGTGCTCACAGCGGAAGGGGGAAGAAGGCAACCCAGAGCCAGTAAAGAGGAGCTAGAGGAAAATTACAAGAAGTTGAAGACAGCTGAGAAGATGGTGTCATGATCGAGGAACCATGGGACAAAGGGTTGGTCATTGGAAGTGGGTGGCTGGCTGTGTCTAATGCTGGTAGACTCGTCAGAAGGATAGGCTGCTTCTTCTCTGAGTGAACATGGCGAGTTTCCTAACCTCTCTGAGCCTTCATAAATGCTAACTATTAGAAGTAGTAATAGCAACGGCAGGAGAACCAGTAAACCTGAGGACACGATCCCCTTCCCCAGGCCTGGTTCTGAGGGGAAGCCTCTTTTCACACTATGGCTGCTGCCGTTTTCCACCACTAGAGGATGCCTCAGAATCGGCTACAAAAATGGCGACTGGGTTTCCATCGGGCTGTTGGGACTGGCTGGTGGAGGTTGTTGCTAGCAGGATTCAAGGTCAGGGAGAGAACACACAGCCCTTTCTCAGGTGCTGGTGATACAGGAGAGAAGGACAAGTATTTACCAAACAGGAGCTGGTCCCCTTCCTGGTTCCAGACTTGTGCCAGGATCTCAGGATAGAAGGTCAATGAGACCCCGCGACAATGCAGTGGAAGAAAGAGCTGGCCAGCCTGGCACTCAGTCAGGGGCTGCCTTAGTTACCTCGTGCTGCCATAACAGATACACCACAAGTGGTTGGCTGTAAAGAACAGAAGTTTATTTTCTCACAGTTCTGGAAGCTACAAGTCCAAATTAGGGTCTCTCTTAGTTTCTGGTGTCCACCAGCGATCTTTGGTGTTCCTTGGTGGCTGTCTTCCCCCCAGTACATGCATCTCTGTGTCTGTTCTGGGTTTTTTATAACTCGGAAGTGATTAGGTTTAGGATCCAAGGCACACAGGAATGGCCTCATTAACATAACAAAAGGAAAGTCCTATTTCTAGACAGGGTCGTATTTATAGGTACAGGTGTTAGAATTTCAACACGTAATTTTTAGGGGACACACTCAGTCCATTACAAGGGCCCAGGGCACTGATGGCACCAATGGAGGTGACAGCGTTTCTCTCCAGTTGTCCTCACAAGGTTCATTCAGAGAAGTGGGGTGTGGGGTGGGGGAACTCTTGGGAACACCGTTTTGTCCAGGGACAGTGCTCCACACCCCTTCCTCTTGGGGGTCATCTCTGTGGCTACCTGGGTGCCCTCCAATGAAAAGCGAGGGGTTCCGAAGGGCCAGGTGTGGCTCTCAGTGGATTATGGGCTGTGACTCATCGCCCTAGGCTGTTACTCATTAATCCTGTTGCCCCTTCTTGCCTTAGAGGCCTGATTTGGTGGGAGGAGGAGGGTGTGTGTGGATGCATTAGGGATCCATATAAACCCTTTCTTCTCTCTTGGGTGTGTCCATCGTGGGGTCCCAGTATCAGTGGACTTTGTCCATGTCAGCAGACGTGCCATTTGTAGACGGACAGGCTGAGAGAACAGGCATGTACCTTGGGGCAGGTAACTTGACACCTCTCAGCCTCTGTCAACTGCCAACAGCAGAGGGGACACCAGGAGTTGCTGGTGTGGACGGTCGCCCCCACAGAACTGCCATCTTCCCTCTGCGCCCTGGGGTTAGAGAAGATTAACCAGGCTGGTGCGTGGCTGGTGACTGAGCACTGTAGGTTCAAGCTGGGAGCCTCCAAAACCCCTGATAACTGGCTGGGGAAAACAAGGCTCAGAAAGTGGAAGTGGCTGGCCCAAGGTCACACAGTGAAACTGTGATAGGACCAGATCTCAGACCTCCCAGTGACCCAAGAAAACCCACTGCCCAAAAGAACGCTGAGATTGTGCTGGGATTGCTCATACAGGTCACCCGGAACACTTGTATAATCCCGATGAGATGAAACATCTAGAAGAGGCAATGGTACAGAGACCAGTTTATTAGTGGTTACTAGGGCTGGGTGGTGGAAACCTTGGTGGTGTAGTGGTTAAGAGCTACAGCTGCTAACCACAAAGTCGGCAGTTCAAATCCACCAGGTGCACCTTGGAAACTCCATGAGGGCAGTTCCACTCTGTCCTGTAGAGTTGCTATGAGTCGGAATCTACTCTATGGCAACAGGTTTAGTTTAGTTTTGTTTTTTAAGGGGTGGGTAGAAGGGAGGGGCTAAGAAAGACACAGTGCTTAGGGGACCCCGAACTTCTGTTCAGGGTGTTAGAAAAATTCAGAAATGGCTAATTATGATGGTTGAACAACATGACGAATATAATCAATGCCACTGCACTGTGAAGGCTGTGGAAATGGCAAACGTCCTGTTACCTATCAATTTACAAAATTAAACAGAAAAAGCAGATTCCAGAGATGCGCTGCAGACCTACTAAATTAGAACATCTGAGGTGGGGAAGGGGCCACGGAAGCTGGATTTTAAAACCCCAAACCACACCTGGTGGTCATGCGCCCGATGGGGCAAGAGTGGGCATCTCTGCTTCACTTTCAGCCTCGAGGCTGGATTTTTCCTGTCAACTCCAGACCCACTCTGCCCCTTTCTCCTCCCTGCTGGGGGCCCCTGAGGCTGACCCATGTGAGGTGCATCACCAGCTCCTGGCCCTCTGGCTTCCTGCTGGGTTTGGCCAGGGGGCAGCAGAGGAACTGAAGGAAGAAAGGAGAGGGAGGGGATACTTGGGCTGCTTACTGCTCATGCGCCCTCCCTGCCGGGTGAGCCACTCCCTTCCCTGGCCCTGCAGACCTAGCAGTGCTAACAGCTCCCTCCGTTGCTAGCCCTGGGGCACACCACCCTCTCTTGGTGACTCCCCTTACCACTGCCCACACCTCTGTCCCTCCATGCCACTCTCTTCAGTGAAGCCCTCTGCTGTGCCATCTGCTCCCTACTGGGACCCTGACCACACAGCCCTCTAAATCTGTCAAGGTGTGGTCTACCTCCACCTCCAGCCTGGGCAAGAGGACCTGAGGTCAGGTTGCTATGGGAGCAGAGGAAGATCACTGCACCCAACCTGGAGGGCCAGGGGCTCCTCCCTGGATGCAGGGATCCTGAGCTGGAGAAGGAGGACAGGCAAGGGGGCTGGTGGTATTCCAGACAGAGGGTCTGACAGACCACAGTGACCTCCCAGGAGTTTAGGAGAACCAGGTGTGCCAAGGAAAGCTAAAGGGGTAACAAGAAGGGGGAGAAGCGGCAAGATGGGGTCCCCACGAGGACTTGCATCAGACTTCCCAAATCAGCAGGGGGTAAGTTCTGACAATGCTCTAAAGACCACTTTGCAGGGAGCCGGAGCCACGGGGCAGGTCATGACTGGCTGCCATGTGCCTCCTGGAGCTCTAGTCCCTGATCTGCACCACTGGGGTGACAATCTCACCCTGTCCCCCTCCCCTGGCACAAAGGGAAGACTATAAACTGTAAGGCGCTGCCCCCAGGGAAGGATGATGGCCATTATTTAGGCAAAAGAAACAAACTGGGGGGCTTACCGGGGAAATCCCTAGATAATGCAAAGGTTACGTGTTCAGCTACCAAGGCTGGCCATTTGAGTCCACCCAGAGACCCCTTGGAAGAAAGTCCTCGTGACACACTTCCAAAAAAGTAGCCACTGAAAACTCTAACGGAGCACAGGCCTACCCTGACACACATGGGGTTGCTACGAATCAGAATCGACCAGGTGGCAACTGGTTTGGCTTGATTTTGGCTTTACCAGAAACAAGGCTTCCCCAGCATGCCCCCAACTCGCCCCCCCCACTCACCTACCTCCCCGCCCCCCAGCTTTCTGCACTGCTGTGGGTGTCCCTGACTGAACAGCCGGCTGCCCTCAGGACAGATGAGACCCCTGCTAACGTCTGCGATAGCCCCCATCACCTGGGCTGCTGCACCGTGGTTCCTGGGGAGACGCAGAAGTTGCTGGAAGTCTAGTTTCAGGCTCTCTGATTAGGTGATGACAGCTCTCTCTGGTTTTAGCCAATTAAGTACCATTTTCGCGCACATACATCAGACCCAGAAATCGGGGTATTTGTTTTAGGAGGACGCCCTCGTTGTGTTTCTGCGTCCCGCACACTCTCGTTTCAGGCACTTCTCCGAGGTCACTAGCTGAGCAGGCACTCCATCTCTACCTGTGGTAGACACTCGGGGGCCACAGATAAGATCTGACCCCGGAGAGCTAGGGTCCAATGGGGGAGACAGGGATCCTTGACTCTTTCACTGATATTACTGAGCCTCTCCTCCTGGGTGCTGGGTGCTGGGGGCAGTGGTGGGGCAGTGGTAGAAGTCTCGCCTTCCAAGAGGGAGACCCGGGCTCCATTCCTGGCCAAGGTGCCTCATGCATGGCCACCACCCATCTGCCAGTGGAGGGTTTCGTGTTGTCATAATGCTCAACAGGCTTCAGAGGAGCTTCCAGACTGAAAGAGACTAGGAAGAAAAGCCTGGTGACCTACGTCTGAAAATCTGGTGTCATCATTACTTGTGGCTTCATCATTCCAATCTCTGCCCCCTCTTCATTGGACCTTCTCCTCTTCTCTCTCCCCCTCTTCTGTCTCTTACAGGACAACTGCCATTGGTTTTAGGGTCCACCTGGAACATCCAGGATGATCTCATCTTGAGATCCTTAATTACACTTGGAAACACACGTTTTTTCCAAATAAGGCACAACTCACAGGTTCTGGGGGCTAGGGTGCTAGGGTATGGATGCATTTTTCAGTCCGCCACAGATGGGAAGGGTAGACATGGAGTCTTCGTCTCCACAGGGTTTCTAGCACTGTGCCTGGCACTTACGGAACGAGGTGAGCAGCAAAGTGCAAAGAAAAGAGGAGTGAGTGGTGGCCTCCTCCCTGGCCCGCGGGGTGACCTGGGGTGGGTCAGTGTGCCGCCCAGGCCTCAGGCTTCCCCTTGTGCAATGGGATGAATTGTGTCCCACAAAAACACATGTTGAAATTCTGACCCCACACCTGTAAAGGTGACACTGTTTGGAAATAATAAGTGGTTTACTTTTGTTACGTTAACAAGGTCACACTGAATTAAAGAAAAAAAAAAGTTGCTGTCCAGTTGATTTGGACTCATAGTGACCGCATAGGACAGAGTAGAACTGCCCCACAGAGTTTCCAAGGAGCACCTGGTGGATTCGAACTGCCAGCCTTTTGGTTAGCAGCTGTAGCTCTTAACCACTAAGCCACCAGGGTTTTCCATACTGCATTAGGGGGATCTTAAACCTAATCCCATCTGAATTTTCTGAAAAGGAAAAACAGACATGGAGAGACACGCTCACACAGGGGAGGAGACCAGGTGAGGAGGACCGACTATAAGGGGGACCAACTGTCTACAAACCAAGAAACACCAAGGAGTGCCCAGGACACCCCTCAAGGAGGTACCCTCCCCTAAAGCCCACACCCTGATTGGGTCTTCTGGGCTCCAAAACTGTGAGACTGTAAATTTCTGTTCATTCGTGGTATTTTTGTTATGGCAGAACTAGGCCACTAAGGCAAGGGGGCAGTTGGATGTCACTGGGCAACATCCTAAAGCCTAGGCCTGAACATCCTTCCACAGGCAGCCCAGCAGCCTCCAGGGGTGGGGAACCAGGTGCCCAGAGCGCCTGACTCTTGGCCTGGCCAGGCCCCGGGGCCCCTCAGTGCCGAGAAAGGCTGCCCCTCACAAGAAACTGGAAGGAAGGAAAAGAGTGAGTGTGAAGCCTGGGCTCCTTGCAGAGGATTTTATCTCATTTAATTTTGCCAACAACGCTTGTGAAGATAAGCATTACTCCCATTTTACAGATGAGCAAACTGAAGCTCAAAGAAATCTAGTCACTAGCTAGAAGCCACCCAGCTGTCTGTCTGTCTGCTTCCCAAAGCCTGAGCTTTTGCAGGGGTGAGGGGGGGTATATATATATGTCTAGCTTCTGCCACAGGGATGCTGGCGTGAGGCTGGCATTTTGGCTGCCCTGGTGGCAGGCACTGTGCTAAGTGATTTATTTACCTGAGTTATCTCAGTCAGCCTCACATTGCCTGACAGGTGGGGGTTATTAGGACGATCCCATTTTACAAATGGGAACTGCACCGTCGGCTGCTTCCGTAACTTCTAGAAGGCCACAGGGCTGGCTGTTTAACAGAGGAACATCCAGAAGCTACAGCCTGGTTCTTAACCATTGACTCTGCTGCCCTCTGGGCTTCTCTCCCTGACATGTGGGGGTGCGAGGCTGAGGAAAGGGAAGCATTCGAGGTAGGAAGGCCCTCCCAGGGGACGCCACCACCCGGCCCCTCTCTGTCCTGTCCCCCTGCCCAGTGGTGCTCATTAAAACAAACGTCTGTGCCAGGGCAGCACGGGCTCAGGGAAGCAGAGGTGGGTGGCACACTGGTGGAGGCTGAGACCTGGTGTGAACCATGCTATGTCTACACCCCTGGCTTTGATGTAAGGCTGGAAGCCAGCCAGCAGTAACCTTCTCTAGTACGTATACTTATTACGGAGTTATGCAACTCAGCAACATAAAGTTATCTAATCTATCCTAGCAAACCTTCCAGTTTCTACACATCTCCCCTTTCCCCCAAACACATACTGTTTTGGGGTAGGGGCAGCAGGCCCCAGGACCTTCACAGTACTGCTAGGTGGTCTCAGCAATCGTCTATTTGTTGCCTTGTGGGTATGAGTGTGTCACTGTGGATTAGATCCTGGTGATGGATTCAGAGACTTTGGCCAGGGATTCACTTCTCTGGGCCACAGTTCCCCCACTGCAAAGATGGGGGGTGGACCCCATTTTCTTCAGGGCTAAAGTCCTCTACCTGGCATGTTTGCACCTAAAACTCTTCCCAAATAAACGTGAACTTGTGGGGGGCAGGCATAATGTTTGCATGAACCAGTGATAGGGGACTTACACGCCCTGCAAGTCTCAGGGTCTTTACATTGAATGAACCCTAATGGCACATTGGTCCTCAAACTGACTGGTGGCCACACTGACTCTTCATCCCCCACCCACTGGGTTGTGAGCTGACCTACCAGCATATTCAGCAAACCCTAATGTGTGGATCCTGATGATTTCTGTATGGGCCGGGGGCGGGGGTGGAGATTGTCTCCGGTGGCGCGAACAGTTCACGAGCTCAGCTGCCAACCAAAAGTGCTGGTGGTGTATGGAGGGCGGGAGTCATGCTGACTGGAAGGCTTCATTTGGAAAGACTCGGTAATTCTACACTGTTGAGAACCACAGGTTTGGGAAAAGTCCATTGATACCCAGGAGATTTACGTCTCATCATCACCTGACTTACCGAGGTCCTACGATGCTATCTCAGTTGCCCTTGAGTCAGTTCTGACTCATGGTGCCCCCACGCGTGTCCGAGTAGAACTGTGCTCCGTAGGGTTTTCAATGACTGGTGTTTTGGAAGTAGGTCATCAGGCCTTTCCTCTCAGCCATCTCTGGGTGGACTCAAACTGCCAACCTTTCTGTGTTAGCAGCGAGCGCGTTAACTGTCTGCGCCATGAAGGGGCTCCCCTTTGATGCTGCACACATTTAAATATACAGACTCAGTGGTGGAGGGAGAGTAAGTAAATCCCTGCACACTGGTATATGCAAACACTATGCCTTCCCTCCACAAGTTCATGTTTATTTGGGGAGAGTTTTAGGTTCAAAGGAAACCCCAGTGGCAGAGTAGTTAAGTGCTGTGCTGCTAACCAAAAGGTTGGCTGTTTGAATCTACCAGGCGCTCCTCGGAAACCCTATGGGGCAGTTCTACTCTGTCCTATAAGGTCGCTATGAGTCGGAATTGACTCGATGGCAATGATTTTTTTGGGGGGGGGGGGCGGGGGGGGTTAGGCGCAAACATGCCAGGTAGAGGACTTCGGTGCTAGAGATAATGGGGTCCACCCCTCTCTTTGCAGTGGGGGAACTGGGGAACAGAGAAGATTCAGTCTTCCAGGTCCCAATCTCAGGCAGAGGGTGGAACCAGGGCTCAGTGCCAGGGTTCCTGATACCACAGATGGCCTCCAAGGGCATCAGAGACAGTAAGGACCAAAGCATGTCCACAGGAGCCTACAACTGGCCTGATACCCAGGCCCCAGGCTCCACCTGCACCCCTGCATATCCCGACCTGAGGGGCCAAAGGGGACACCCTCCCACACTCCCTCCAGGTCTGCTTTCCCAGGACCTCACCCCTTCCCACTGCCCATCCAACCCAGTCACCAAAGAAGACAAGCCTTGTTGGTTAATCCCCCTGCCTTCAAAAAAGTAAATTCATAAATGGTCCTTGGCAAGCTGTTTACTACCTGGCTTTAATGACCTGTTTATTAGCCTGAGCCTGCATCTGTTAACACGTCCCCCCATCATTTTCCCTCATTAATTGTCAATTTGGAGGCCAGCACTGGCATTGACCATGCCTGGACCTAAATGGCTGTGGACAGTTGGTTTTATGACTGCACCTTGTCTTGGAAATGCGACAGCCTGTCATTGGAGGGGAGGCTGAGACTGAGGGGTCCTGGCAGCAGGCAGACGGGGAAGTGGGGTGTCAGGCAGAAAGGCCAAGCAGTGGGGATTTCAGAGCTTACACGGGAAAGTGCATGCTCCAAGGATGGACAGCCACTGAGAGACGTGAGCGTATTTAGAAGGGAGTTTAAGCACACTGCCATGAATGCAGGAGGAAAAAACACCTCTTTGGAAAACAACTAGGGCAGATGCAGGCGCTGGCTGAGTCCCATCTTCTCAGGCTCCCATCCCTTTGTTCAGGTGCTGCCAGAGCCTCGGCTCTCTGTCCAGCACTTGCTAGGCATAAAAGAGTCACCCTTGACTCATGGTGACCCCATGTGTGTCAGAACAGAACTGTGCTCTATAGGGTTTTCAATGGCTGATTTTTGGAAGTAGATCTCCAGGCCTTTCTACCAAGGCACCTCTGGTGAAGTGTGTTAACCTTCTGCACCTCCCCAGGGATTCATGCGAGGTGCAGTTGTTGTTGTTAGGTGCCGTCCATTTGGTTCCGACTCATAGCGACCCTATGTACAACAGAACAAAACACTGCCCAGTCCTGTGCCATCCTCACAATAGTTGCTTTGTTTGAGCCCACTGTTGCAGCCACTGTGCTAATCCATCTCATTGAGGGTTTTCTTCTTTTTTGTCTTTATCAAGCATGATGTCCTTCTCCAGGGACTGGTCCCTCCTGATAACATGTCGAAAGTACATGATACAAAGTCTTGCCATCCTTGCTTCCAAGGAGCACTCTGGCTGTACTTCTTCCAAGAGAGGCTTGTTCATTCTTCTGGCAGGCCACATTATTGTTGGCGTTGTCAGATGCCATCCAGTTGGTTCCAGCTCATAGCAACCTTCTGTACAACAGAACAAAACACTGCCCGGTCTTGCACCATTCGCACAATCATTGTTATGCTAGAGCCAGTCGTTGCAGCCACTGTGTCAATCCATCTGTTGAGGGTCTTCCTCTTTTTCGCTGACCCTCTACTTTACCAAGCATGACGTCCTTCTCCAGGGACTGATACTCCTGATAGTATGTCCAAAGTATGTGAGACGTAGTCTTGCCATCCTTGATTCTAAGGAGCGTTCTGGCTGTACTTTTTCCAAGACAGATCTGTTCGTTCTTTTGGCAGTCCGTGGTATATTCAATATTCTCCTCCAACACCACAACTCAAAGGCGTCAATTCTTCTCTGGTCTTCTTTATTCGTTGTCCAGCTTTTGCATGCGTATGAGGCGGCTGAAAACAACCTGGCTTGAGTCAGGAATACCTTAGTCACCTCAGGCGTACCTTAGGTGGCATCTTTGCTTTTTTTATACTTTAAAGGGGTCTTTTATAGATTTGTCCAATGCAGTGCATTGTTTCATTTCTTGACTGTTGCTTCCGTGGGTGTTGATTGTAGATCCAAGTAAAATGAAATTCTTGACAACCTCAATCTTTTCTCCATTTATCATGATGTTGCTCATTGGTCCAGTTGTGAGGACTTTTGTTTTCTTTATGTTGAGGTGTAATCCATATTGAAGGCCATGGTCTTTGATCTTCATCAGTAAGTGCCTCAAGTCCTCTTCGCTTCCAGCAAGCAAGGTTGTATCATCTGCGTAACACAAGTTGTTAATGAGTCTTCCTCCAATCCTGATGCCCTGTACTCCTTCATATAGTGCAGCTTCTCAGATTATTTGCTCAGCATACAGACTGAATAGGTATGATGAAAGGATACAACTCTGACGCACACCTTTCCTGACTTTCAACCACACAGTATCCCTTTGTTCTGTTCAAACAACTGCCTCTTGATCTGTGTACAGGTTCCTTTTGAGCACAATTAAGTTTTCTGGAATTCCTATTCTTTGCAATGTTACCCATAATTTGTTATGATCCACACAGTCAAACGCCTTTGCATAGTCAATAAAACACAGGTAAACATCTTTCTGGTGTTCTCTGCTTTCAGCCAGTATCCATGTGACATCAGCAATGACATCCCTGGTTTCACATCCTCTTCTGAATCCAGCTTGACTTTCTGGCAGTTCCCTGTCAGTGTACTGCTGCAGCTGCTTTTGAATGATCTTCTGCAAAATTTTACTTGAATGTGATATTAATGACATTGTTCGATAATTTCTGCACTTGGTTGGATCGTCTTTCTTGAGAATAGGCATAAACATAGAGCTCTTCCAGTCGGTTGACCAGGTAGCTCTCTTCCAAATTTCTTGGCATAGACAAATAGGCACTTAAGCCTTCCTGAACTTCCAGTGCTACATCCATTTGTTGAAACATCTCAACTGGTATTCTGTCGATTCCTGGAGCCTTGTCTTTGATCAATGCCTTCAGTGCATCCTGCGCCTCTCCCTTCAGTACCATCAGTTCCTCATCATATGTTACCTCCTGAAATGGTTGAACGTTGACAGATTTTTGGTATAGTGCTCTGTGTATTCCTTTCATCTGTTTTTGATGCTTCCTGCATCACTTAATATTTTCCCCATAGAATCCTTCAATATTGCAACTAGAGGCTTGAATTTTTTCTTCAGTTCTTTCCTACTGAGAAATGCCGAGCGTGTTCTTCCCTTTTGTTTTTCTTACTCCAGGTCTTTGCACAAGTCACCATAATACTTTACTTTGTCTCCTCGAGCCGCCCTTTGAAATCTTCGGTTCAGCTCTTTTACTTCATCATTTCTTTAGCTACATCATTTGCTTTAGCTACCCAACATTCAAGAGTAAGTTTCAGCGTCTCTTCTGACATCCATTTGGGTCTTTTCTTTCTTTCTTGTCTTTTTAATAGCCTCTTGCTTTTTCATGTATGATGTCCTTGATGTTGTTCCACAACTCGTCTGGTCTTCAGTCATTGGTGTTCAACGTGTCAAGCCTATTCTTGAGAGGGTCTCTAAATTCAGGAGGGATATACTCAAGGTCGTACTTTGGCTCATGTGGACTTGTTCTGACTTTTCTTCAGCTTTAACTTGAACTTGCATATGAACAATTGATGGTCTGTTCCACAGTCGGCCCCTGGCCTTGTTCCGAATGATGATGTTGAGCTTTTCCATCGTTTCTTTCCACAGATGTAGTCGATTTGATTCCTGTGTATTTCATCTGGCAAGATCCACATGTATGAAACATGTATAGTCGCCGTTTACGTTGCTGAAAAAAGGTATTTGCAATGAAGAAGTCATTGGTCTTGCAAAATTCTATCATATGATCTTTGGCACAGTTTCTATCATCAAGGCCATATTTTCCTACTACCAATGCTGCTTCTTTGTTTCTATCTTTTGAAATCCAATCATCAGTAATTATCAATACGTCCATCAGTTTCAAACAGAGGCTGGTAAAAATCTTCAGTTTCTTCATTTTTGGCCTTAGTGGTTGGTGTGTAAATTTGAACAATTAACTGGCCTTCCTTGTAGGCACATGGATATTATCCTATCACTGACAGTGTTGTACTTCAGGATGGATCTTGAAATGTTCTTTTTGACAATGAATGCAACTCCATTCCCCTTCAAGTTATCATTCCTGGCATTGTACACTATATGACTGTCTGATTCAAAATGGGCAGTACCAGTCCATTTCAGCTCACTATGCCTATGCGTTCCATTTCATTTCTGATGATTTCCAATTTTCCTAAATTCATACTTCATACATTCCAGGTTCCGATTATTAACGGATGTTTGCAGCTGTTCCTTCTCATTTTGAGTCATGCCACATCAGCAAATGAAGGTCCTGAAAGTGTGACTCCATACTCGTCACCAAGGTTGATTCTACTTTGCGGAGGCAGCTCTTCCCCTGTCATCTTTCGAGTGCCTTCCAACCTGAGGGGTTCATCTTCCTGTACTACATCAATGTTCCACTGCTATTCATAAGGTTTTCACTAGCTAAATCTTTTCAGAAGTAGACCACTAGGTCCTTCTTCCCAGTCTCTCTGAGTCTGGAGCTCAGCTGAAACCAGTCCCCCATGGGTGACCCTGTTGGTATTTGCATACCGGTGACACAGCTTCCAGCAACATGCAAGCCCCTAGAGAAGGACAAACTGACAGATGTGTGGGGGTATGGCAGTCCGTGCTATATTCACCAACACCGTAATTCAAAGGCATCAATTTTTCTTCCGTCTTCCTTATTCATTGTCCGCCTTTCACACACACGAGGTGACTGAAAACGGCAAGGCGTGGGTAAGGTATACCTTAGACCTCAAAGTGACATCTTTGCTTTTTTAACACTTTAAAGAAGTCTTTTGCAGCAGATTTGCCCAATGCAATATGTTATTTGATTTCTTGACTGCTGCTTCCATGGGCATTGATTGTGGATTTAAATAAAATGAAATCCTTGACAACTTCAATCTTTTCCCAGTTTATCGTGATGTTGCTTACTGGTCCAGTTGTGAGGATTTCTGTTTTGTTTACATTGAGGTGTAGTCCACACTGAAGGCTGTAATCTTTGATATTCATCAGTAAGAGCTTCAAGTTTGGTTCACTTTTCTCTTGTTTTGCTAGGTGTAGGAGACGCGAAATTGAGTAAGAAACGGCCCCTGTCTGCAGAGGCTTCCGTGCAATGAGGAGAGACACAGGCCCAGTCAAGACAAGCCAGTGAGCAAAGCAAACAGAGGGCGACCAGAGCCAAGGGGTCCAGAGCGGGGAAGGGATGGTTCCTCAGTGGAGCTCACGTCAACCTGGAAGGATGGGACAGTCATCCTGGTGACCAGGAGAGAGGGCTTTCAGGCAAAGAGAGCTGTGGCCATATAAAAGAAGGCTGGATGGGGCAGCGTGAAGCCTTCTTTAAAACATAAACCAACAGCATCACTGTCACACTCAGCATCCTCCAAGGGCAGGGAAAAAGGTCCAAACCTCCAGGCATGGAGGTCATAGCCCTTCACCTACTTCTAGCCCATCTCCTTCCATCCTCTCCTGTCACCCACCTGAGTTCTTGCCCCGCAGCCACTCACACCTTTGCACACCTCCAAACCTTTGTTGTTGTTGGCCACCAGAGTCAACTCCAACTCATGATAACCTTATGTACAAGAGAATAAAACATTACCTGGTCCTGGGTCATCCTGATGATCACCAGCATCTTTGAGTCCACTGTGCCAATTCATCTCAAGGGTCTCCCTTGACCTCGTTGGCCCTCTACTTCCGCCAACATACTGCCCTCCTCCAGCGACTGATCCCTCTCGATGACATGTCCAAAGCAGGAGAATTGGACAATGGTCTGTTGTAATCCATAAGGTTTTCATTGGCTAAGGTTTGGAAGATGGCTAGGCCTTTCTTCCTAGTATGTCTTAGTCTGGAAGCTCCACTGAAACCTGTCTACCATGTGTGACCCTGCTGGTATTTGAAATACCAGTGGCACGGCTTCCAGCATCACAGCAACACAGGCGATACCACAGTCTGACAAACTGGCAGACGGATGGTGGTGCACACGTTTAGGAATGCTCTTTCTGCGATGTCCTTCCAAACATCCTTGATGTCCAGGGAGCTTGCCAAGGCATTCTGGTTAGGATAGTGGGTTAACACACACTTTTAATTTCCCTCCCTTCACCCTATTAAATTACAATAAAGGGATCTTTAGAAAAGACAGATCCACAAAGACGGGAAGAACAGGAGACGAGGAAACAGCGCACAAGTCTGAGTCCCACTGCTCTGGCCCAGCTGGCTGCCGCCTTTTGCCTGATGCTCCGTGGCCACACTGGGGGCTCCAGAGTTAGACACCAAGATTCTTATGTAAAATCTGATTGTTTTTAAGAATCCTGGCTGGAAGGGGCCAGCTCTGACCTTGATCCTGAAGGATCTGTTCATAGGATTGTCTCCCAAGCACACGGTAGGGCCCTTGACCAAGGCCTTGTCTGTAATCTGGACAGCCCTGGCATCCTCCACGACAGCACTAACAAGCATTTACATGACAGTTACTTTGTTCCAGCCAAAGCCCTCTGCGCTTTCCCCTCTGCACTCATTCAATCCTCACAAACTGTGTGCCGGGGGCTGTGTTAAGCACTTCAGGGATGTTTATCTGCTAAAATCCTGGCCAGAAAGCACTGAAGCTGGTGTTAGCCCCATTTTACATATGAAAAAGCTGAGTCTCAGAGCTGTCAGAGCACTTGGTGGTGGGTGGTAGGTTTTGGGAATGTCAACCCAGGGCCATGCTCCCAACCACTGGGCCACACTCACGCTCACGGGTCCATAGGAAAGGTGAGATTCCTGCTCCTCTGAGCGTTACAGCCTTGGGCAAGATACACAGCCTCTCTCTAGCTCCAGTATTCTCATCTGCAAAATGGGCACGTGTAGTGCCTGGGTCCTACAGGTGAGATGATTAAATGAGAAGAATGACGGCAACGTTGTTAGCACAGCTTCTAAAAAAATAACAACCTGTCGAGTTGATTTGGAATCAGCTTTACCCTGTGGGACACTGTGGAACTGCCCCATAGGGTTTCTGAGGAACTGACAACCTTCTGGTTAGCAGCTGAGCTCTTAACCACTGCGCCACCAAGGCTCCATCATGACCACAGGATCTATAATTCCAAAGTGGCCCCTTCCATCTGTAATCGCGATAATCGCTGTATATATTGTGATGCCATTGTTGCTGTGGGGTGCCGTCTAGTTGATTCCTACTCAAAACGACCTCATGTGACAGAGTAGAACTGCCCCCATGGAGTTTTCTAGACTGTAATCTTTACTGGAGCACATCACCAGGTCTTTCTCCCACCAAGCCACGTCATGGGTTCAAACCGGCAACCTTCTGAGTAGCAGCCCAGTGCTTGGCCTTTACGTCACCAGGATTCCTATATCCCCATTGTTGTTGTGTGCCGGCAGGTCGATTCCAACTCATAGTGACCCTGTAAGAGTAGGACTGCCCCATAGGGTTTCCTAGGCTGTAATCTTTACGGAGCAGATCACCAGGTCTTTTCTCCCTTGGAGCAGCTACTGCGTTTGAACCTCCAATCTCTGGGTAAACAGCTGATGCTTAACCTTTACACCAGCATGGCTCCTACATCCCCATTAAACCACAGAAAACCAAACTCAGTGCTATCCAGTCGATTCCGACTCATAACGACCCTATAGGACAGAGTAGAACTGCCCCACAGGGTTTCCAAGGAGGGCCTGGTGAATTCGAACTGTCGACCTTTTGGTTAGCTGCCAAGCTCTTAACCATTGTGCCACCAGGGCTCCCCCACATCCCCATTACCCATTGCCAATGAGTCGATTCCAGCTCATAGTGACCCTATAGGACAGAGCAGAACTGCCCCATAGGGTTTCCAAGGAGTGGTTGGTGGATTTGAACTGCCGACCCTTTGATTAGCAGCCGTAGCACTTTAACCACTATGCCACCAGGGTTAGAATTCAGTATGCACATACAAACTGCTTGTGAAAGGTGGAAAGGGGAAGATTGGGGGGAAAAAAAGAAATGAAAGAGGGAGGAGAGAGGAACGAACTGATATCTCAGCAGGGGAGGTACTACTGTTGGGTCTCCCAAGAAAGAAGGAACCCATAGTTTTTGATGGAGCTCCTACTGTGGGCTCTTCCCAGGTGATGCAGGTGACCTCCTGAATCCTGTAGAGAAGCTGTGGTCACCCCACTTTCACAGGACAGGGGCCTGCACCATACCCCAGTCTGACTACCTCAGCTTGCAGCCTGGGTGGGACTGCTGGAGTTGCTAAAGACTCCCCCACAGCCCCCCCTGGCCTCTGGGCCCATCAGCCACTTCCTCTCCCTGCCCCACCGATTCTAAAAAGGCTTCCCTTTTTTCCCTCCTGGAGGCTTCTAGCCCCCAGTAGGTCCAAGCTATGGAAGCAAGATAAGGCCAAAGCAGGGAAGGGACCACACCCACCATTGATAAAAATCATCCTTTGTTTTTAAAATCCTTTGTCGTATGTTAATCTCATTTACTCTAGAAGGCAATAATCAAAGTAGTATTTTTATTTCACTACTTACAAAAAGGGTTTTTGCATATCGCATGCATCCCACTCAACAATACCCTTTTCTTCCCCAGCGGGCTCTACTCTTCATTCATGCTACCTGCGGGCCCCTGGGGTATTTCAGTTTGGTCCTCCCACTTCAAAGCATTCCTCAAAGCAGTGCTCAGCCATTTCTTCCCCTCTGAGGACTCCACTGGGTGGGGTGGGAGGACTCTAAGGTAAATATGTATTTTCGCCTTTCTCGTAATACAAAACCCAGAGGGCACCAAAAAAATTAAAAAAAAGAAATACCACTCTGCTTATATTTTGGGGGATGAAAGGATCACTTTCTAATATTGAATTTTTTTTTTCCATCAGGTTGCCTTTTCCTTACTGGGTCACAGGAGTGGTTGATGTAGCCTGGACTGTAACCCTTTGTTCCTGCTACTTATCCCTGTTTGTTTGTTTCAGGTGTCTTTCATTGAATAACAGTTCTCAATTTTACTGTGGCTGCATTTTTAATCTTTTCTTTGAAGACTGAGGTTTCTGAGCCTTGTTTAGGAAAGACTTCCTTATTTGGAGGTCATAAAGATATCCTCCTATAATTTCTCCTCTACATTTGAAAGCTATGCCTTTCGCTTTTACATATTTAATCTATTTGGATGTGGTTATGGAAGGTGAGGATCCATTTTCGTTATCCCCCTGTGGATAACCAGAGATCCTAGCATATCCTGTGGCCTATTCCCCCTTTCTCTGGTGACTCGCAACACCTCTTCAGTCGCCTATCAGGTTACCATACTGTCTGGGTTGGTTTCTGAGCTTTTCATGTGGCCTCACTGGTCGGTTTCTTTGTGCCAGTTGCACACCACCATCATCCACACGGCTCTACAAAAAACCCCAACATCTTCTGGGTAAATCACTTCACTCCACGCTTCTTTGGGAATGTGTTGGCTATTCTCAGGCCTTTGGTCCTCCATACGAATTTTAGAATCAGCTTGTTTAATTCCTTAAAAAATCCAGTTGGGATTTTGGGTGGAAGTGCATTATATCTACGGCCCAGCTTGGAAATATTTGAGATCTTCAACCTATCAAGTCTTCCTAGCCATGAACTGAAAATATTTTCCCATTTATGACTTCTTTAATGTTTTTCTCTAAAATATTATAATTTTCTCCATCAAGGTCTTCCACATTTAAGAAATAATTATCCCCAGGTGCCTTATATTTTTTTATGTTATTATAAATGGCATCCTTCTTAGAATTACATTTTCTAACTGCTTGTTGCTGGTATTTAAAAATGCAACTGATTTTTTAAATTGATTATCAGTATATTTAGGTACTTTGCTGAACGCTCATCAATCTTAACAATTTGTTTGCAGGTTCCTTTGGATATTCTATGTAAACAATCATGTCATGTGTGACTTCTAAAAGTTTTAATTCTTCTTTTCCCATCTTTTTCTTGCTTTATTACATTATCTAGGACATCTAGAGCAGTAGCAGTTATATAATACACTTTTGTTGTCAGGAGGGATGAGTCCCTGGAGAAGGACATCACGCTTGGCAGAGTACAGGGTCAGCGGAAAAGAGGAAGACCCTCAACGAGGTGGATTGACACAGTGGCTGCAACAGTGAGCTCAAGCATCACAACGATTGTAAGGATGGCTCAGGACCGGGCAGTGTCTTATTCTGTTGTACATACGGTCACTATGAGTTGGACCCGACTCAACGGCACCTAACAACAACACCAACAACAATACACTCTTGTCTTATCTTTAATTTTAATTTGTCTTAGCACCTTTAAGATAGATGATTCCGATACCTTTAACCTTGTTAAACAGCTCTGTTCCATTTGTATTTAATAATATTTTTGTTTAACTGATTGATTATAACTGAGTATTACATTTTCAAAATCCTTATTTCTGCACTTATTGGGATGGTGAAAGACATTTATAGATTTTTCCAATATTAAATCACCTTTGCATTTTGGGGATAAACCCAGTTTGGTTCTCACGCATTATCTTTTTCATACACTGCCAGACTGGGTTTAGCAATTTATTTAGGACCGGATGTGGCAGTCTGCTTCCCTAAAGATTTACGGCCTTGGTGACTCAAAATACACTCCACCCTGGTTCTGCCTCATTAACATATAGAGATTAGGATTTACAACACATCACAGAATGGAAGATAATTATATCAGATAACAAAATGGAGAACAACCACACAATACCGGGAATCATGGCCTAGCCCAACTGACACATATTTTGGGGGAACACAATTCAATCCATGATAGGACCCCAATTTCTGCTTCTGGAAAAGTAATCAGAAGAGTCAGACACCTCTATTTGGTTAGAAGAGTCACTGGATATTCCCTACCAGGGCTCAGCAGTTGGCTTTGAGCGATATTCACCTGCTCTCCTCCTGCAAAGCACTGAAGTCTCAGAAATAGGCCATCCAATGACTGATGACGCCTTGCCAGGCACAGGACTGCAAGCTGTGCAGGTTTCCGGAAATTTCTGAGCATTACATTTAACTGAAAATAAAGGGCATGTGGAAAGCTTTGATGAATTCATGCCCTCGGTAGATTCAAAGTTCAGTCTAGTTCAGATAAAAAGAGGTGTTACTAATTTTAATTATTTAAGGACATGCATGTATAAAAAGATTTATAGGCAAATGTTCTTCAGAGCATTATTAACAAGAGAAAAATAATGGATATGCTTCACTCTAAGCAGCTAATACCAAGTGAAAATATTGATGTTATTTACTATGGTCTGACAAGATACAGAAATATTCTAGAAGGCCATGACTCCGTTCTGTCAGAACAACACCCGCAACCTGTCCTCAGATTCTGTGGTCTGTTTATCTATCCTCACTATTTTTTAAAAAACAAAATGAAATGAAAATAGGTAAAAAGGGAACAGTGGTTGCCTCTGAGGCTTGGGGACAGGGATTGACTGGGAAGTGGCAGGACAGAATTTTCTGGGGTAACGATCACCTTCTACGCCTTGATAGGGTTTGGTTTATACAAGTGAATGACTTGTCAAAGTTTAGCAAATGTATGTTTAAATTTTTATATTATATGTAAATTTTACATCAAAATAAAAAATTATAAATAAATATTGAAAAAAAAAGATTTACAGCCTTGGAAACCATATGGGGCAGTTCTATCTACCCTATAGGTTCTCTCTGAGTTGCCAATGGATTTGGTTTTGAAAACATTAATGAAATAGACACACTTGTAGTAAGACTGATAGAAAAGAAAGCATATACATTTAACAGCATTAGGCATGAAAATGGATTGAAACTATAGTCACAACAAAGATTTTTAAAAAAAAATAATAGTCTAATAGAATATTATAAAAAGTCTTTATGCCAAAAATTTGAATTCTTAGATGAAGTGGTAAAATTCCTAGAAAACTATAGCTCCAAAATTGATTTAAAAAGAATTTAAAAGCTCAAATTTTCCTATAATTATCCCCCCCAAAAATGAGGAAGAGGTTATGTAACAATCTTCCTACAAGAAAAAATGCCAACTCCCGGATCTCCCCCTCCTCCAACACACACACAGAAGAAAGAGTTCTACCAAGCTCATTCCAACCTCACACAAAATCTTCCAGAGATTAGTACAAAGAGGCTCATTGCCAGCTCATTGTACGAGGCGAATATAACTCGGATATCAAAACCAGGCAGGGACGCATGTACAAAGGAATATTACAGCTCGATTTCATTCATTAACATGAATGCGAAAGTCCTAAATAAATTACCAAACCCAATATGGTAGCATATAAAAAACATAATGCATGAGAACCAAACTGGGTTTATCCCCAAAATGCAAAGGTGATTTAATACTGGAAAAATCCATAAATGTCATTCAGCACTTTCACCATCCCAATAAATGCAGAAATGAGAATTCTGAAGATTTAACACTCATTTATAATCAATCAGTTAAACAAACAAAAACATTATTAAATACAAATGGAACAGAGCTCCTCAACAAGGTTAAAGGTATCAGAATCGTCCATCTTAACGGTGATAAGACATATTAAAATTAGAGATGAAGTGTATTATATCACTGGAATTGCTCTAGATGTCCTAGATAGTGTAATAAAGAAAACGATGTAAGAGATCTAAGATGGGAAAAGAAGAAATAAAACTTATCAGTCACACATGACATAGTTGTTTACCTAGGAAATCCGATAAGAACCTACAAATTGTTAAGAATAATGATTTCACAATGCCCTTAAGAAAGTAGAGATAAAAAATGGAAAGACAAGTTTTAGCAAACTCTTATTTTTGGAAATTTAAAAGCACACTTCAAACTTATTCATGAATAAAAAAAAAGTAAATTCTGAAATAATTAAAACTGAATGATACTGAAAATATAGTGTATCAAAACTTCAGTTATGCATCAAAAGTGATACATTGAGGGAAATTAGTAGTCTTAAATGTTATATTAGAATAAAGGCTGAAAATTTATATACTCGGTATAAACGTAAGTTAGAAACAGAACAACAGAATACCCACAAAGAAGGAGACAATAAAGATAAGAACAGAAATGAATGAAATAGAAAATGAAGTCACCAAAGAGCAAAGCAGCAAAGCTAAATGTTGGTTCTTTGAGAAGATTAGCCCTGGTGGCGCGGTGGTTAAGTGCTTGGTTGATAACCGAAAGGTTGGTGGTTCCAACCCACCAACTGCTCTGGTGAAGTTTTCATGCATAATACTTTCAGTATCATTCAGTTTTAATTATTCCAAAATTTACAGTTTTTTTTTAATTCATGAATAAGTTTGAAGTGTGCTTTTAAATTTCAAAACATAAGAGTTTGCTAAAACTTGTCTTTCCATTATTTATATCTACTTTCTTAATGGCATTGTGATCAGAGACTATGAGGTGTATGATACGTATACTTTTGAAAGTGATGAAAAATATCTTGGGGCTTAATAAGTCTATAGATTTCAACCATGTTTTATGACCACAGGGCAATTAAGTTGGAAATCAATAACAAAAACTGGTAAGAAATCTTAAAACAAAGCTTATAGGCTCCACTTGTGTTTGAGAAGAATGGCCATCATTTAATTGTTGGGCAAGTTCTCTATGTATCCATTAGGTCATGGCTGACAATTGTAATTCAAATCTTCCGTGTTTTTACTAATTTTTTTGTCTGCTTGACCTATCAATAATTAATAAAGATGTATTGAACTCTTCTACTATTATGATAACCAAAACCCAAACCCATAGCTGCTGAGTTGATTCCAACTCATAGTGACCCCATAGGACAAAGTAGAACTGTCCCACAGGGTTTCCAAGGAGCGGCTCGTAGATTTGAACTGCCAGCATTTTGGTACTTGTGAATTTCCAGTTTCTCCTTGTAATTATTTTCTGTTTGTGAGGCTTGAGAAAGCGGATGCAAGTTTACAATGGTCTCCATACTGGTGAATTGAACCTCTTATGTGTTGGCCCTCTTTAACATTGCATTTTTTATTAAAATTATCTTGATTTTCTTATTACTTGTTTTGTCTTTTACCCTCCTTTTCATTATAACTTTTCTATGTCCTTAGTTTCATTTATGTTTCTTATCAACAGTATATGGTTGACTGAAAGAAAATCTAATTTGACAATCTGTCTTTTAATGAGTAGGTTTAGTCCGTTTACATTTACTGTGATTATTGAAATATTTGAATTTTGTTTCCATCATCTGATCTTGTACTTTTTCTTAAGCTTACTTTTTTTTTTTTTTTTTTCCTTTCTTGCCTGTTTTTAGAATCCAGGGCTCAATGTGGATGTCTCAGGTTCAGCTCCCCCATCTTTCTAAGACCCCAAAGTTCAGTGTCCCATCGGTGGTGCTGACAAAGATGGTGCTGACCTTGGAAGAGCCCTGCCCCATAGTTCTCACCTAATTTACTTGCTTACTATTTACCGTATCTTGCTTTGGTTTCAGCTCACTGGCATTTACTTATTTATTTATTGTGACCTGCAGAGTCTCCTTATTTCCAGTAAGCCCATCCATACATTAAAATGTTTAGTTGCTCTCATGTATCCAGGAGCCAATTGCGATAAAGGAGTCCCTCAGAGAATCTAGAGTATCATCCTGCGGAAGCGGCAGACCCTGCAGTATTTATTCTCTCCTTAAAGTAGAAGTTTCAGGAAAAAGAGCAAGGGTCTGGACCTCCACGTGGATACCAAGGAGCTCCCACAGGTGAACCCATAAAATGTGTCCACGCATAGGACTATTTTCCAAATGGTGTGGGTACCCAAGTGCTGCAGGAAGTATACATTCCTTCTCCAGTATTTCTGAAATCATAGTGGTTTTGGTCAGTCAATATCTACTATCTATAAAACTATGAGTGGAAACCCTGGTGGTGTAGGGGTTAAGTGCTATGGCTGCTAATCAAAGGGTCGGCAGTTCGAATCTACCAGGCGCTCCTTGGAAACTCTGTGGGGCAGTTCTACTCTGTCCTATAGGGTCGCTATGAGTCGGAATCGACTCGATGGCACTGGGTTTGGTTTTTGGTTTTTATAAAACTATGAAGGTGTGTGATTTTAGGTGTCTTCACAGCCACTCAACGTAAACAGTGCTCATTTCTAGATATTGGGTTCTTGTGGGTGATATTTATTGTCTTCTTTTGCTTGTCTGTGTTTTGTGACCTCCTGCTGGAAGCATGCATTAGTTGTATGACTCAGGGGAAAAATTTATTTCACAAAGGGGTCTTCATACTTGAAAGAGTTGGGAACCACTGCTTTGAATGACTCTTGGGACCATTTGCGCAAGAAAGGCAAACTCAAAGGCTGATGTGGCCAAGCCTGTGAGAGGTATGAGGAAGTCCAGGTAGGTCTGGACGACTTGATGGCAAAAACCAGATTAAATGGGTGCAAAGAATCCAGCTGCAGCCGATTTCTGTACAGTTAAAATGCAGACCTGACGTTATCAGATCTTTTAGTTACGGGAAAGTAGGTATCTAAAATTTGTTATTTGAAATCTTTATATATTTTTTTACATGTAGGCAACTACGGCACAGTGGTTAAGAAACTGGCTCCTAACCAAAAGGTCAGCATTTGGGATCCACCAGCCACTCCCTGGAAACCCTACAGGGCCGTTCTACTCTGTCCTGTAGTGTCGCTATGAGTTGGAACTGATGCGGCGGCAATGAGCTTGGTTTTGTTTTTTTTTTAGGCAACTAATTAAAAAAAAAATTTAAAACATGGTGCAGTCCAAAGAAACCATCAGTTTAGACCAGGGATGGCCCCTGGTGGGCCATTTACAGCCTTTGTTTTAGGATACTGTCTTCTCGTCTCTCTCACTTCCATATGATGCTTCGGTCACCAAGCTCAAGGCCAGCTCTGAAATATTTCTCAAATAGGAGGGCTACACTGAAACATTTCTTCCTTGGGTTGCGATTACGGGCAACTTCTCCATCTACCCTAGTCTCGATCACATTAAAACAGTCACCAAATTTTTCAATTTAATTCATTCATTAATCCATTTATTCATTCAGACAATAAACATCTTTTAAGCATCTACTACTCCAGTTGATGGAGAGAGAGCAGTGAACCAGACAGAGCCTCAAGGAACTTACAGTCTGGGGGTGGAAAGAGATAACTACCAGCAAATAATAAATGAGAAAATTTCAGATAGTAGGATGTGCTATCTGAAAACAAGATAAGATAACACTTGGAATGATAGAGAAAGAGGCGTGGTGAGGAAAGGTCTTTCCTAAGTGGTGTCTGAAGAAGACCTGCCTATCGAGAAAGGGGCAGCTGTGCAAACCTGGGGGTGAGCAGAGCTTCCAGGCAGAGGGAACAGTAAGTGCCAAGGTCTTGAGACAAGGAAATGATCGAGATTTGTCAGAGAAAATTTGTTCATCCTCCTCGTAAGCATCCATCCAATCCAGCCCTGCTCCCTAATTCCAGTGTCAATCAGTACAGTCCCATGTTATAGGGGCAAGGGCCACACGCAATTCCCCATTTGTTTATCCCACAGGGCTGGGTTCCTGGAATCTGATTTCCAAGTAGAAAAAAGAGCTATCGTTCTGGTTCTTCAGCTTCACAGCTGGGATCCAGGACAAATTCTGGGGTCTCTGGTCCTTCCTCTTTGATAGTCCCTCAGCTATCTTCCTTGAGTGGCCCACCTCCACAGAAGGGCCTCCTTCCAGTTCCTATGGAACAGAACCATTTAATCCCTTTCTAAAGAGATGGATTGACGCAGTGGCTGCAATAATGGGCTCAAACACAGCAATAGGCAGTGTTCCATTCTGTTGTATGTAGGGTTGCTATGAGTAGGAACCAACTCAACAGCACCTGAAAACAACGACGCTGTTAGATAAAAGTCCAATCTCCAGGCCCCACACAGTTGTCCATCCCTTATTTCCCTTACCACCAACCACTCCTCCCCTTTCCCCAACCCCACCCTGCTGACTCCCCAGGCCCTGTCCTAATATTACTTAACTTCTGCAAGACCCTACTCAACATCCCGTTGTGGGAAGTGAGCTACTTCTTACAACTTTCTAGTCACTAGGTCCAAACGACAGTCCCGAGGCCGTGTAGTATCTTTCACCTGCCTCACCATGGGCTTATCCTGTCCTTTTTCCTGCCTCTATTCCCAGTCTTTTCTGCCCCCATATCCCACCTCCTCCATCTCCAATCTCCTCGCCTGGTTCACCTTCAAGCTCCTCTACTCTTGTCTTGTCATCTCTTCCAACCTGCATTTCTTTCCACTGTCTAGGCACCACTATGGAAGTACAGGGAGTACTTGTAGAATGAATGACTGTTGAATAATTAAGCCCCTAGGCTGATCCAAGCTCTCAGAGAAAGATCCACCGTTGAGCTAGGAGTCATAATTTTCAGGCAAAGTCACAAAGAACACTGCCTCTTCCTAGCATCTTTAATATGCATTTGTCATGAGCATGAGTTTGTCCCAATCAATACTCGCTCAGTAGCTTGTTCAGTATAAATAGAAAGCTTTTTTGTGTCTTGTTTCATGGTCTAAACCTGCACTGTTCAGTATGACAGCCATATGTCTGCAACTTGCTTATGCTGGACACCTTGTCAGGAGAGACCAACTGCTAGAAAAGGACATGATGTTTGGTAAAATAGAGGGCCAAAGGAAACCCTCGATGATGTGGACTGACTGACGCAACAGCCACAACGAGGGGCTCGGACAAGCCAATGATTGTGAAGACGGTGCAGGACTGGGCAACGTTTCCTTTTGTTGTTATACATAAGGTCTCCATGAGCCTGAGACGGCAACTAACAGCAACAGCTCTGCGTGGTTCCTGAGGCCTTGAAATGTGGCTGGTCCAAATTAAATCTGCCGTAAAGGTAAAATACAACCCAGATTTTGGAGATGTAAAGTGAAAAAAAGAATGGAAAATATCTCATTGATGGTTTTCATATTGACTATATGTTGAAATGGTAATATTTTGGATATATTGAGTTTTAAATGAAAAAAATTATCAAAAATTAATTTCCCCTAAAGAAGACACAATGCTTACAGCACACTGAGCTTCTGTTACGGGTGATGGATCATTCGGGAATGGCTAGTGGTGACGGCTGAGCACCACGATGAATGTAATCAATGCCACTGAACTGTACATGTGAAGTTTGTGGAAATGGTAAATGTTGTGTTACTTACATCTTTACCACAATAAAAAAAAAATAGCTTCCTCTTTTTGTTATTTTTTTTAATATGACTACAAGAAAAATTAAAATGGCTTTGTGATTTGCACTGTATTTCTGCTGGGACAGTGTCGGTCTCAGCTCTTAGCTACTAGGTTCTATGGCTTCTCACGAAATCCTTTTTATAACTAACGCCATGAATAATGTACACATGTGGTTGTCTATTCTGCAGGCCAATCAGGCCACTCTGTAAGGAATGCCCTGTGCCCAATGCACTCCGGCAAATATCATACCTGTTTCCCCACCACAGAGGCTTACTGATTAGCCCTTAATAATCAATGGTGCTTTAAGGCAGGTAGGGCATGAAATTGGGGGTCAAAATACTGAGCTTGAGCTGCAATGCCACCAGTGAGTAGCTGGGGACTCAGGCCAGTTTCTTCTGTTCTCCAAGACTCAGTTTCCCTATCTGTCAATTGCAAGGAGTTGGGCTCGAGAGTGTCTCCAAGTCCTTCTGGGGTTATGGGTCTGACCAGCTTGGGAAGCAAGAAGGTGTGCAGAGCTCCGGGGCCAGCATCTCTTCGTGTCATCACCCAGGGCTTTCCCGAGGGCCACTCTGGAATACCTGGAATGCATGCGATAGCTCTGTGTATGCCTGACGTGCTCCGAAGGCCACCTACCCTGGACTCCCCGTGTACGTGAAGAGAGGTTCACTCATCCCTTCATTCATTCATTTACTGAGCACCTCTACATTCTAGGAGCTGTTCTAGGCACTCGGGACACAGCAACGAACAACACAGGCAAAAATCCCTATTCCTGTGGAGCTTACAGTGTAGCAAGTGGCAACTGGCAATAAACTATAACCATAGTAAGTACGTGATAAAATATGCTTCTAGGTGATAAATTCAACTTCAAAAAAAAAAAATTAGTGCAGGGTAAGAGGTACAGGAATTCAGGGGGCCAGCTGCAGTTTCGGGGTGTCTCTGGGGGTACAGTGCCTGCTGTGTGGAGATCTAAAGCAATGGGTATGACCCTCGGGACCGTCTGCCATAAGCACAGTGCCTGACACTTTGTGCTCAATACACATGTGTTCCTTTCCTTGGGCCACTGAAGCAAAAGAGAAATCAAACTAAGTATGAAATAAGGGTCATACTTCTTTCAATCCAGCACTACCTGAAGCGGCCACCGCCTGTCTGTCAGTGGAAGCTTCGTGTTGCTATGATGGTGGACAGCTTTCAGTGGAGCTTCCAGACTAAGATGACTAGGAAGAAAGGCCTGGCTAGCTACTCCTGAAAACCAGGCAGTGAAAGTCCTGTGGATCACAATGGTCCAATCCTGTTGTGCACGTAGTCACCACGAATTGGGGGCTGACTTGACGGCAGCTACCAACCACAGTTACTTCAACTTGACAGAAAACTGAGCCACAGAGAAGCTCAATAGCCTAAAATCCCCAAGCAAGTTAGTGGTGACCTGGAGTCTAAACTGAAGACACTGACGGTGCCAACTAGAGCTAAACCCATGTGGTTGCTTCGTGGTTTAAGGGCTCTATGTATAACCTCTCACTCAATCCTCACGACCACCTATGAGGTGAGTACAATTAGTATGCCAATTTACTGAGGAGGAAACTGAAGCACAGAGACGTTAAGCAACTTTCCCAGGGTCACACAGCTGGAAAATGGCAGAATCAAGGTTTGAAGCACGGCAGTCTGGCTCTGGGAGCCCTGGCAACTCAGTGGTTAAGTGTTTGAATCCACCAGCTGTTTCTTGGAAATCCTGTGGGGATTCTACTTTCTCCTGTAGGGTTGCTATGATTCGGAATTGGCTTAACGGCAAGGAATTTTGGTTTTTGGTTTTAGTCTGGCTCTGACGTATTGGTGGTTCACTGGCAGAATTCTTGCCTCCAGTGCTCAACAGGTTTCAGCGGAACTCCCAGACTGAGACAAACTAGGAAGAAAGGCCTGACCAGGCAACATCTTGTTCTGGGGTCACCATGAGTCAGGGGCCAACCTGAGACCAGCTAATAACATTTATCCTCAAAGAAAACAACAGTGTGGGGCCTGAGTCCACACCTCAGTCACTATACCACACCGCCCCTCCAAAAGGCTTTCCTTCTCAAATCCAACTTCCTTTCCAAAAGCAGTGGAGACCATTACCAACAGAAACCAAACCCAGGGCTGTCGAGTGGAGACCATTAGGTTACCAATTTACCCATTAACACATTCACTCACTCACTCATTCAAGAAACACTTATTGAACACTGACAACGTGCAATTGACTCCAACAAACGGAAGCAAGTCCCTGAACACCGCGAAGCCTAGAATGCTGTAGACAGATGGCCCAGAAAACAGACTCAATTTCAGAAGTTTTATTTAGCTAATTTACTTCTATTGGCAGAGCAAGCAATAAGCCTGTAATAAGCACCAGCCATGATGAGACAATTATCTGGAGGCATCAGGCGAGATTTCTCTTGTTCTCAGAAATTCCTTTGAGGAGAGCGGGTGTGTACATCAGAAGCCCATTTATTTAAGGAATGCGAGACCCTCAGGAGTCCCCAAGTTGGATACTAAGCGCTGAGAAATGAAGCCAGGGCTACTGCAAAGCTCTAGTGGTGAGCATCTTGCTAGTGAAAGCCCTCTGCATACTTGAAGACTTAAATGGTGTCGACACGCCCTTGGCTGTGTCTGCCAGGATGTGTTCTGTTCCCCTGAATTATATTTGTCTTTATGCTTCCTGACTGTTTAGATGGAAAAAAGTGCCTGAAGGCGCAGATCCCAGCACTGTGATCATTTTTCCAGAACTCTTCTTCAAAACAAAACTTGACTGGTCTTATGATGACTGGTCATACATGCTCAAATCTCTCTTTACTCGTATTTTTCAACGACAACGCCACTGAGGACAGAAGGTCACGTCTGCCCAGTTCACTGGTGTAACCCCTGTTCCTGGAACATACAGGACATTCAAACAATGTCTGTTGAACTAATGAATGAATCAAGACCCAGATCTTCACCACTTCCTCCAAGAAGCCTTCCTAGTCTCCCCACTTCTACTGGGAAAATGATCTCTTCCTTCTGCTCAATTTCTCAGCCCTACGATTGTCTCTCTGGAGACTCTTGGTGCCTTCCCATAACCACTGTCTAAGTAAGGGGTGAGTCCCTGGGTGGCACAATTAACACACTCGGCTGCTAACTGAAAAATTGCTGGTTTGAGTCTACCCAAAGGTGCTTTGGGAGAAAGGCCTTGTGACCTACTTTTGAAAAATCAGCCACCTGACCACTGTGTGGTGCAGAGTTCTCCTCTGACGCACATGGGACACCACGAGTCAGGGCTGCCGTAAGTCCAGGCCAACTTGACAGCAACTGTTTTTTTTTTTTATTTTAAGCAGGAGGTAGTGCTTAAGAAGGGAAATGTAGAGGGGGCTAATTCTGGAGCAAAACTGTCTGAATCTGAATCCTGGCTTTGGAATTAACTAGCTGTGTGACCTTGGGCACGTTCCTCAACCTCTCTGTGTCTCAGCTTCCTCATGTTTAAAATGGAGATAACAATCATAAGTTGGTCCTAGGCTTACTGTGAGGATTGGAAGGGGCCAGATTCAATAAATGTCCACTATTTTTGTTACCACTTCACTTATCAGCCTATCTTATCTCCACCACTTGTCACTGAACCAAGGTTTTTGTTGTAGGAAAAAAGGAGATAGCAATCTAAGTCTGAAAAGGTTAGACTTAGAAGAGTCAATACAACCCCATGATATATTCTATCCTTAACAGGAATTTGTATTTCTTAACTCTGTTAACTCTGGACCCACTGGAAAGTTCTAGAAACAACAGCTGACCAATATAAATGGGATCCCCAGCACCCAGATTACGGTCTCTAAAAACTGTTTCTCCCTTAAACAAGCCAGAGCTTCCTGAAGAGCCAGTGACTCCAAATCTCAGGCGGGAAATGTATGAGATGATCCTGAGACATCTTTTCATACAAGAAAACAAGGCAACCATGGAAGACTCCTGGGGCCTGGTCAGAAGGAGCCAGAAGCCAGTTTGGAAAGGCTCCCACTCACCAAAGATGGGAAAATGTGACTATCAACGAGAGTATCAATTGTGGTGTACTGAAACAGGGAGCCCTGGTGGCGCAGTGGTTAAGAGCTCGGCTGCTAACCAAAACGTAGGAGTTCGAATCTACCAGGCGCTCCTTGGAAACCCTATGGGGCAGTTCTACTCTGTCCTGTAGGGTTACGATGAGTCAGAATTGACTCGGCGGCAACAGTTTTGTTTTTGTTTGAAACAGGGAAAATGTATTTAAATCCATGAGTTCACCATAATCAGAAGAAAAGATAAAACTCACTGGGTCACTCTTAGAGAAGACTAGGGATTTGAAGCCTTGGGAATAAAGGAAAAGAAAAAGAAAAAACATAAATATCATGCATTGTTGAGGGGAGTACAAAATGGTAAAAAGTCTTTGGAAAAAAAATTTTTGCAATTTCTTATAAAGTTAAACATAGCTTTTTTTTTTTTTTTTTTTTATTCCATATGACCCGGCCATCCCACTCCTGGATTATATAGGAGAAAGTACCCAAGAGAAATTAAAACATTTGTCCACACAAATACTTGTCCATGAACGTTCTTAACATTATTCATAATGGCCCCAAACAAAAAAATATCTAAGTGTCCAGCAGTGGAGGGATGGATTAATAAACTGTGGTATACCCTCTTTAAAGTGTTGAAGAGCAAAGATGTCACCTTGAAGACTAAGGTGCGCCTGACCCAAGCCATCGTATTACTTCAATCGCATCATATGCATGTGAAAGCTGGACAATGAATAAGGAAGGCCGAAGAGCTGACGCCTTTGAATTGTGGTGTTAGCCAAGAATATTGAGTATACGATGGACTGCCAAAAGAAGGAACAAATCTGTCTTAGAAGAAGTACAACCAAAATGTTCCTTAGAAGCAAGAACGCCAAGACTGCGTCTTACACACTTTGGACATGCTTTCAGGAGGGATCAGTCCCTGGAGAAGGACATCATGCTTGGCAGAGTACAGGGTCAGCGGAAAAGAGGAAGACCCTCAACGAGGTGCGGACTGACACAGTGGCTGCAACAATGAGCTCAAGCCTAACAACGATTGTAAGGTACAAGACTGGGCAGTGTTTCGTTCTATTGTGCATAGGGTCGCTATGAGTCAGAACCGACTTGACGGTACCTAACAACAACAGCCCCATGCAGTGAAATATTACTTAGCAATAAAAAGCAACAATGTACTGATGTGTGCAACAACAGGGATGAATCTCAAAGCATTATGCTCACACACCGCCATTATGGCTACACACCACCATTATGGCTACAGAACACCATTATGGCTACACACCACCATTATGGCTACACAACACCATTATGGCTACATAACAAAAGACTACATGCTATATATTTCATTTCCATGGCACTCTAGAAAGGGTAAAAAGTTCTTCATCATCTTGGATTAGGCAATAGCGTCTTAGGTGCGACACCAAGCCCATAAGCAACTAAAAACATGAAATAAATGGGGCTTATTCAAAATTTAAAACTTCTGTGCTTCATTCAGTAGACACTATCAAGAAAATGAAAAGACAACCCACAGAATGGGAGAAGACATTTGCAAATCATTTATCTGATGAAGGTTGTGACCAGATTATATAGAGAGCTCTTACAACTCAACAATAAAAATACAAACAACCCAATATAAACGTGGGCAAAGGACTTGAACAGACATTTCTTCAAAGAAGATGTCAAAACAGCCAACAAGCTCAACATCATTGGCCATCAAAGAACTATAAATAAAAATTACAATGAGGTAACACTTCATACCCACTGAACCCTTTGCCATCGAGTCGAATCCAACTCATAGAGACCCTACAGGCAGAGCAGAACCATCCCATAGAGTTTCCAAGGAGCACCTGGTGGATTCCAACTGCTGACATTTTGGTTAGCAGCTGTAGCTCTTAACCACTAGGCAACCAGGGTTTCCTGCTAAGCACCATGCTATCCTATGCATCAGGTGCACAGATGAGGAGCCCTGGTAGGGCGCTGGTTAAGTGCTCGGCTGCTAACTGAAAAGTCAGTGATTAGAACCCACCAGCCGCTCCATGAGAGAAAGATGTGGCGGTCTGCTTCCATAAAGATTACAGCCTTGGAAACCCTATGGGGAAGTTCTACTCTGTCCTACAGGGTTGCTGTGAGTTGGAATCAACTGGACGGCAACATTTTTTGTTTTTGTTTTTATGTGCACATATGGTCACTTAGCACCCTAATTCTTATGTAAAGAGGTCTTTAGACTTATTTAGCCATAGAATTATTGGTATCACACATCACTCCTGCATGCCCATAAAAGAAAATTCGAGCAACATAAATTAGTTCTCCTCCAACGGCAGAGCAGGTCTCTGAGTGGAGCAAATTCATCTGCTAACCAAGACGTTGGTGGTTCGAACCTACCCTGCTGCACCACGGAAGAAAGGGCCTGGTAATCTGCATCTGTAAAAATTATAACCCAAGACACCCCGCGGAGAACAGTTCTACTCTGCAACACGTGGAGTTGCCATCAGTTGGAACGGACTCAACGGCGACAGGTTTTGTTCAACGTCAGAGTCTGACTTCCCTGAACGACGTCCACATTTCTCCATCTAACGTCATCCCCTGAGCCGTCATGGTTTTTACACCAAGCGTTTTCCAATTAGCTCCATGAGTCCTCACAACAAGCTCTGTGGACACGGCTACTATGTACACCATTTTATAGGTGCAAAGATAGCGTCGGCCAGGTTAAGGAACTTGCCTGAGCCAACATACCCAAGAGTACAACCCAGACCTGGCCAACTCCAAACCCTTGGTAGAAAATTCTACTACGTGGCATCTCCTTCTTCCCTAGTTGAGTGAAAAGAATACGGGCTTTGAAGTCTGCTAACCCAGTGCCATCCAGTCGATTCCTTAAAATCCGGGTCACTTCCTTAAAATTCAGGTCACTGATCTCCAGAACCTCATTTCCTCCTGTGCAAAATGGGGGTAATAATGCAAGTCAAAAAGGCTTAAGACCTTTCTAGAGATAACCAAGCACTATCAGGGCCCTCTTTATCTTTTCCTTCTTCCTTTGTAGAGGACCAAGGTTAACTTCCTTGGTCAAACAAAATATGTACACAATGACGTAGGTCTTACAAGTGTTTAGGGCCTTGGAAAATGCTAAGTCTGAACACCCAGGGTGCCTCCCCAGGCCACCACTTGCTATCCAGACCCTGTGGGTGAGAGGTGTCTTGCTGCCCCTCTTCTGTGCCATTATGGCTTCCATTATTTGGACCCCTTCTGTAGCCTGGGCACTTGTAGTCTCAGCAAGCAATCTTAGAACTATGAGCAGTTAGGCTCAGAGGCCCTGATAACTTGTCCCACCAACCGATTACATGGCTATGAATCACTGAAGGTGGGATTTGAACTCAGGTCGGTCTGGGTACAGATGGTAGGTCAAATATTTCGTGACATCAAAGTTACATTCCCCAAGAATGTCAGATGAAGGTTGAGCAGACCTACTAGAAAGAGCTCTTGCAGGTTCTATGTATAAAACCCACTGCCAGCAAGTCCATTCTGACTCACAGTGACCCTACAGGACAGACGAGAACTGCCCCATAGGGTTTCCAAGGAGCACCTGGTGGATTCAAACTGCTGACCTTTAGGTCAGCAGCCAAACTCTTTTTTTTTTTTTTTATAATTTTTATTGAGCTTCACGTGAACGTTTACAAATCAAGTCAGTCCGTCACATATAAGCTTATATACACCTTACTCCATACTCCCACTTACTCTCCCCCTAATGAGTCAGCCCTTCCAGTCTCTCCTTTCGTGACAATTTTGCCAGTTTCTAACCCTCTCTACCCTCCCATCTCCCCTCCAGACAGGAGACGCCAACACAGTCTCAAGTGTCCACCTGATACAAGTAGCTCACTCTTCATCAGCATCTCTCTCCAACCCATTGTCCAGTCCCTTCCATGTCTGATGAGTTGTCTTCGGGAATGGTTCCTGTCCTGGGCCAACAGAAGGTTTGGGGACCATGACAGGTCAGCAGCCGAACTCTTAACCATTACGCCACCAGGGTTTCCGTGTATCTGCATATCTACCTATAAAATTCAAACTTGGTGTCTGCATTTGAGTTATGAGTCTATGTGACTCCCGATGGCTGAGGCAGTCGTGCTGTGTCCATTACAACACTTGGAACTGTGATACTAATGGCCTGTCGCAGCTCACTGTACCGAGCACCCAGCATCACCTGCTTTATTTCCTCCTTAGCCAACTTTTCTTTTTTTTGTTTTTGGTTTAGTTTTGGAAATCTCTTTAGAGCATAAGCTTGATGAAGGCAGGGACATTTCCATAGTCACTATTTTTCCCAGCACATAGCACAGTGTCTGGCGCACAGGAGGTAAACAATATTTGTTAAGGGAATACACTGTGAACATGGATTTGAAAGATCAAAACGGTAATTCCATGCTTTAAAATAACAAGTCCTTTGTTACTATTTTAACTCCTTAGAAACTATTTTCAGTGCCGTTTCATACCATCTGCTGAACACCGACCACATGCCAGGCCTTGTTAGGCCCTGAGCAACAAAAATGAATACAATCAGACTTCTCTTCGCACACGCCCCATCTACTGGACACAGAATTAAGAGGTACACGTGGCAAAGACTGGGATCCCATTTCAGAAACAAGAAGAAGTGGCTCACACCTATAAGGGGAACATCTGAGAATGTGGATCCAGTCTTAGGATTTCAAACGCACGCTCTGCGCACTCAGGACCTTCCCCCTCTCTGCCCCTACCCACCCCCCTCCCTGCTGCCCAGGAACTGAGGGGAGCAAGTCATTAGCAAGTGGGAATCATTTCCAGGGACGCTGTTTGCCCCTGATGAGGTGTTAGATGAGGAAATGAGGCTAGGGGCTGCCAGGCTGGTCCGTAATCCCAAATAATTTGTTTGACCCTGGTGCTATTGCCCTCCTCCGACATTGCCTAAGCAGAGGAGGAAAGCAGTTTCTTACTGTGGAGTTTTTGGTTTTTAGGTTTGAATGCATATTTCATTTTAATTTCACAAACAAAGCATGAACGTGGCGCCTCTGTGCAAAAGTAAAATATAGACATAAGGCTGCAGTCCCCTCTAACCATCTCCCCCAATTCCAGCCCCTCCCCCACCAAGAGGTGACCCCTGATGTTAATTTGTTATAGTCCCCAGCGTAGCACATATTCCAGTTACAATGAGCTGCACTTCCAAGTGTCAGTGTATCCAGAACGTTGCCTCTTCCTGGAAGTTAGCAGAAAACACACTCAGGGGCCATGGAAAACACTGCCGAGTTACGTGAACGTGCTCCAAGCATTCCATCAGGAGAATGCGATGGCAGAGATGGGTGGAAAAATCGGTATCACTGATGTGGAACAGCTCCCAGATCGCGAAGACGGTGAACCGACAACACAGGACTCCACGGATTTTGAGGAGGAAAGAAACACTGAAGAAGAAAGAAAGAATGAGGAAGAGGGAGGGGAGAAGTTGTCAAAAATGTTTACATTGAAAGAATTACCTGAAGTTTTTCTAAACTAAATCAGGGGCTTCAGTTGCTTGAAAACATGAACAAAACGCTGATTGCTTTGCTAAAGTCAACGGGCAGATTCAGCAAGCAGTGAGATGTCACCTCAAAATATATGAAGACAAAAAGAAAAGGACCACACAGACAGCTCTCACTTATTTCCTGACTAGAGATGCCATCCCCACCCCCAGGAATAATCCAGGTGATCCAGAACCTTCCACAAGTGGAGTTATTATGGCAACTGACAAAATGCCCACATCGTCTAACTCTTCATCATCATCGAGTAAATTTTTCTGATTTCTGTTAATTTTTTTATGTATGTATGTATGCATGTATCAAAATACATGTCAGTTTATATGTAATGCTTCCAACCCCCAAAGAAAATACAGATCAGATTTATAAAGATACTGATAATAAAAGGCAAGAATAATGAAAAAAAAAATGAGGTATTGAGAACCAACTTCAGACGTGGTCGCTGGGACAGACCACCGTCGTAAGTCAGAGACTACGGTATATCCTTCCAGATCTTTTTCTCTTGCAATTTTACATTCTTCTCAAACATGTACACAACACTTACGATGTGCCACGCACTGCTCTAACTGCCTTCCAAATATTTGTTGTTGCTAGTTGTCCTTGATTTGATTCTGACTCATGGTAGCCCCATGTGTGCAGAGTAAAACTGCTCCATAGAGTTTTCAAGGCCACGACCTTTCAGAACCAGATTGCCAGGCCTGCCTTCCGAGGTGCCGTTGGGTGGTTTCGAACAGCCAGCCTGTCAGCTAGTAAGCATTTGTGCCATTCAGGGACTCTTCCAAATATTGGCTCATTTATATTTATGAACTCATAAAGAAGTCTTGTACACACACAAACTCACAATGCTTAAGTATATGTGTGTGTGTACCTGTGAGTGTGTGCGTGTGTGTATACATATATATCATACTATGTTCTACAACGTACCTTTGTCACTCGACTATTTGTCCTGGAGATCTTTCCATATCAGTCCATATGGAACCACCTTATCCTTTCCAATGGCTGTGCATGGGCATACCCTGGTTTATTTAATTAGTCCCCTGCTGATGAACATTCAGGTTGTTTCCTCTTTTTTTTAATTATAAACCTTGGTGCCATGAATATACTTCCACAGATGTACAGATCTTGGATTTCTAGGGTAGATTCACTAAAAAAAAAGCAAGCCTGTTGCTGAATCATGGTGACCCTACAGGACAGAACTGAACGGCTCAGTAGGGTTTCCAAAGCTGTAATCTTTGCAGATGGCCATATCTTTCTGTTAGCAGCCAAGTGTATTAACCACCGCACCATCAGGGCTCCTTCTCTTTAGGTCTTAACATTTACTCTTAGTAGGTTAATCTGTGAATAACATATGCCACACCCAAACAGGCTTGGGGCAGAGTTGTTCAACCCATTGGTCTGTGGTGGGTCTTGAGAAGGAGGAGGAGGGGTGAGCTTGGAGTTACAACTGAACTCCAGCCTGATAACAGCCCCCTTTGTCCCAGGTTTCCTTGGGAGGAAGAGACAGGGTAGGAACTGACCTCTGGTGTTGGGAAGGGGCTTGGCTTTTACCAAGGACCCCACCCTCTCAGCAAGTGGCTCAGTTTCTCAGACTCACCATGGTTGGATGCCACCTTGATTCTTACCAAAGCCAAGTTAGCGTGGCTTGTTTTGTGAAGGAGCAAAAGGCCAGTGTGGAGGGTAGCTGGCTGACTTAGGAGGTGGTCTGGGGCATCCAGCCAAAAGGCCACCCAGGTGGCCAGTGTGGAAGGGTGGGGCCTACACTTCCATTTCTGAGACCTTGAGCAAGACATTTGACTTCCCTGGGCTTTGGGTTCCTCATCAGTACAGTTGAGCTAGTCCCTGTCCCGCCCCCTTTAATCTGAGGCTCAAGTGAAGTTGTGCAGAACTGCAATTCCGAAGTGAGGCACCATTCTTCTTGGACATTTTCCTGGGTTTGGACATGAACCCTTTGTTATGCAGTTAGCAAAGCCCCAGCTTTTATCTCTACCTGACTGGAGATACCCAGGCTTCTCTGTTCCTTGATGAATAACTTCCTTAACTGTTAGTGTGGGACAGCTGGGGGCCTCGATGGTAAAAACGCCTTCAATGTGCCAAGGGCCTGTAAAAATGACTGCAGACCTTTGATGAGTGCTCACACCATATAACTGGGTCGTGCCATCCCCATTTTACAGAGGAAAAGATAGGCTCAGAGGTGTTCCATGACTTCCTATAACTCACACAGCTCATGTCAGAGCTGGAATTAGTCTGACAACAAAACCTGGACTTTTAGCCATGCCATCACCCACAGGGGAAGCAGCAGTGCCTGTTACCCCTCCCCCATCCCTCTGGCTGCCATGGGAATTAGGAGCACTGGAATCAGACAGGGATGGATGAATTCTAACTTTGCCAGTGCTCAAAACTATTCTCTCACTAGATAAACTGCCAGTGCCTGGAGTTCCACCGTAACAATCATTCCTTTGGCTGGCCCAAGCAACGATCCCTCCCCCTGACTTGTTTCGTCAACATGGAGGGGCAGGGGTGATAAGCATGGTTCCCAAAATGCAGAGGAGGGCCCAATGTCCATCTACGGATGAATGGATAAACGTGTGGTATACACACAGTGGAATACTACTCAGCCATAAAGAGGAATGAAATTCTGATGTACACCACAACATGGATGAGCCTTCAAAACACCATGCTGGGCAAAATGAGTCAGTCGCAAAAGGATAAATACTGTATGATCTCACCAGTACATAGAAACCAAAGATTACTACCAGGAGTGGGAGGGGGGAGGAAAGGGGGAGTTTCTGCTTAGGGGGCGCTGAGTTTACATTCATGATGGTAGGATAACTTGGAAAATTATCCAGTGGTTCAGCAACTTGGAGAATGTAATCAGTGTCACTGAATCATGCATGTAGAAATTGTTGATTTGGCGTGTGTTTTGCAGTATATATTTTCACCACAATAAAAAAAAAAAATGGTAGGGGGGTGCCCACCAACAATATACGTCACCCCTTTGGTCTCTCTGAGTCAAGTCTTTGTCAGCTATCCAAGGCTGGGAGAAAAGCATCATGGGAGGTCAGTTGTGTCTGGGTAGCTCTGCTCCTGGCATCCCCATGTGGCTTTGGGCCAAGTACTGGCTTTTTCTGCCCCACAGGCTGCTCTCCTGGGAAATGGGATTGTATCTTCCCTGAACACGTCCAGCACTCAGATTAACGTTGCATAGTTGCAGGTGTCTGAGATAGGATGGAAGCTGAAGTTTGTTTCCTGATGCTTCCTCATTTCACGGATGGGAAAAAGAAGGCTCCAATGGGGTGGATACAGCCCAAGCAGGTCGGCACCCACCCAGATGACTACAGGACACTGCATTCATATGTGCCAATCCTCAGGTGCAAAGGCGACAGTCAGCCTGCCTGTGTACACAGGTGTGGCTGAAGAGGCACAGGTGTTAGCTACCTGCAGGCTGACCCACACCTACGTGCAAGCTAGCCACACTATGAGCCAGCCAGCTTCTGGGGGACATGCCTGGGCTGACAGCCGGACAGTCCTCCCCCCTCCGCCTCTGTTAGTATTTCAGGAGCACACCCACTGTGTTTAATTAACACTGTCCTGCTAATGGTCTTTGGTGGGGAACACTGGGAAATCTAGAAGCAAGTGACGAGGGGGCAAGGGCGAAAATGTACTCTCTCCTTACACAAAGAATTCTTTACAGGCTCACTGTGCAAGGCCTGTGGTCTGCTGGTGGGAATACGAGCTCAGTCAGATGAGGATTCGGCCATCCCATCTGACCCTCCCTGCAGCACCAGACAATGGACACCTCGAACTCAAGGTAGATTTGTTCCGAGCACAGAAAGATTCCAATGATGACTGCAAGGCCTCAGAGTGGGAGCAGCCACGTCCCCAAAGCCGGGGGAGAAGCCAGGTCAACACAAGGTGGAGGTGGCAGGAGAAGGGAACAGAATTACCGAAGGTGCAGAGGCTGGGAGGACAAAGCAGGCTCTCCCTGGGAGGCTAGACTTTGGTGGGGGTGGTGGGAGGGAGGACGGAAAAGATAACTGAGTGCCAGGGAACCAAAGGTCTCACTTGCCAGCCTGAGGAGCTAGGTATCTCACCTGTGTCACAAGAGTCTGCATGGTGTGATGGCATGAAGACTCGTTGTTGTGTTAGCTACTGTCAAGTGTGCCCAACAGGACCCTATCTGGGTCTTGCTGTTCTCACCTGTAGTAGGAGACGGTGGCAGGGCCACCTCCCAGGAGTATATGACCATCTACCATAAACTCTGAGATGCCCCCCTGCTTCCCTTCCTTATGAGCCAGACCTTCAGGATTTTATGCCAAGTCTACCTGCTCCATTTCTCTAGAACAACAAAACCAGTTGTGTTGTTGTTGTTCTTAGTTGCTGTTAGGTTGGCTCCAACTCAGGATGATCTCATGTACAGCAGAAGGAAACGTGCCCAGCACTGCGCCATCTTCATGATCACTGGTGGGCCTGAGTCCACTGTTTGAGCCACTGTGTCATTCCATCTCACTGAGGGCCTCTCTCACCACTGCAGAGCCTCCACTCTACCTCCCATGATGTCCTTTTCCAGCGACTGGTCTTTCCTGATGGCATGTCTAAAGTAAGTGAGTCGAAATCTCACCATCTTCGCTTCTAAGGAGCATTCTGGCTGTACATCTTCCAAGACAGATTCGCTCCTTCTTCCGGCAGTCCACGGTCTATTCGATATTCTTCGCCAACACCATAATTCAAATACATCAATTCTTCTTCAGTTTTCTTTATTCATTGTCCAGCTTTCACATGCATGTGAGGTGCCTGAAAGGGCCACGGCTTCAGCTTCAGTTAGGTGCACTTTAGTTATCGAAACAACATCTTTGCTTTCTTTAATACTTTAAAGATGCCTTTTGCAGCAGATTTGCCCAATGCAATATGTCGTTTGATTTCTTGGCTGCTGCTTCCGTGGGTGTTGTTCCAAGTAGAATGAAATCATTGAGAACTTCACTGACAATGGAACTAGTAGTTCACAATACTTTAGACACGGTCATGGCTAGTCTTCAATAATTTCTATTGCTCGGTGTCCAGTCCCAGTATTCAAATGTCTACTTTCGTGTAGAATACAAACCAATCAAAAGCCACCTTGTTACTAAGGTAACAAGTTACAGCCTCGGCCAGTCCCAGCAGAGATCCCGAGGAGTGAGATTTCACAGAGATTCCAGTTTTGTGAGCGAGAAATATTCAATAAAGAGCTTCCCTGAAATATGGGGCCGTATGCATCCACCACACATATTCAATATCCATCTTTCGTCGGAAGCTCCAGAATAACTCTGCCAAGCAGAGAGCTTTGAAAAACGACTCAGTCTGCTCCTGCTCCCTTTTACCGAAAGGCCTCAACAGTGAACAAGTTATTTAAAAAATTATTTCATTTCAAACATTCACTTGATCACCAGAGTCTAGTTTAACTTGGAAAGCTACTTTCCTAGGGTTTTGGGAGGAAAAAAAAAAATGGCTATGGCTTAAATCAGAATGTGGGTAGCATTATCAAAAACTTATGTTCCTGTCTCACAGTCAACTGGAGATACTTTAAGATCCAAATAATTCTGGAATTCTAGAACTTCGGGAAAAGTAATGTCATTAGTTGGGAATGAATGTGTTTCCAAGTCACCATTTTGCCTGGAAATATTGTGTTGACCTATCAGGCAGAGCTGAAAATGCCTATATCTACTAGCCTTATGAGAGGGGAATTAAAGGTTCTTTAGGGGTCTGTTAAAAAAAAAAAAAAAAACTTGAGAGGTATTGTGTAGACAAGAAGGGTTCTTTTTAGTTCAACTGTCCTATGTTTGGCTCATATACTGAATTCCCCAAGCTATCATTACTATGAACAGACTACTTCTCCCCATAACACATAAATTACAAACAACCCAACGACATGGGAGATGGACTCTTGTGATTTTAAACTCAAGACCTTCTGGTCTGCAGAAAGAATTTTACTGCTAAGTGAAATCAAATCCAGAGCGTGGATCAAGCATGCTGTAGTTGTAGTCCCTGGCTGCCTGTAGATACCCCAAACAAGAAAACAAACTCCAGAAAGGAGCTGACGAGGGAGCTGGTGTTGGCTGGGCTGGCCCAGAAATGACCAACTGTGTGAAAATAAGAAAGAAGGGATTGGAAGGAAGAGTAGGGGCGTGTGTGTGTGTGTGTGTGTGTGTGCACGTGTGCGTGTGTGTGTGTGCGTGTAGGGAGGGTGTACGGTAAAATTCTTCATCCCTACCTAAGAGAAAATAATGAAAGCCCCACCACAAATCAAAGAAATTGAGAGTTGAAGTTGTTTCTGGGAATTCTTCCGTTTCTCTTCAGGGACAAACAGGAAGGGGCCCGGCCTGGGTCATCCAGACAGGCTGGACGCTGGGAAGGCCAGTCTGTAGGACTGAAGCTGAATCACAGCATCAGCTCCTGTGGCTGGTGGGACTGAGCAGGTGAAATGGCCTGTGACTTCTGGAAGTATTTTTCATTTGTTTTTTGTTTCCCATTTCCCATTACCCTGCTTGACGACTGTTTCAGAAGCCTTGGTTTGGCAAATAAGCAGAGGGCTAGGGATTATGACTACCTCTTTCAAAAGCAGATAGGAGTTCACAGACCCAAAGAAGCGCCCTTCTAGGAGTTCAGAAAACTGTTCAAAACCATGATGGTGGTGCTGGAGCAAGGTGGAATCTCCTTTGGTGACTGCTTCCGAAGCCAAGACACATGTGGCCATGTGCTTGTTACAGCTTCAGATATAAACGTCATACCCAGCAAATGGCCATTTCATCAAGTCCTGTTTACAGAGATGAAAAAACTAACTAAGCGCCACATCACACATATCTCCACTGATACTAACCTTTGCAGATTCAAAGTTTGAGATGCGTGAAATGGTGACCCAGGCATGGCTTATCTTTTTCTACAATTTCCGGTTTTATTTTATCGTATTCTTTCCTTCAGAAGAAAAAAAAAAAAAAAAAAACTTAACCCCGTGAAATTCTCTTTTCCATATCAGGTGACTCTCTTTTACCCAAAATACACGTCTTGCCTAGCTAACTTTGATCACAAACACATTTTTGAGGTAAGTTTCTCAAATTAAGCAGCTGAAAGCTACGGAACTCTTTTATTAGGAGATCAACCATTTTTTCAAGAGCTTTAAAACTGCAGCCTAGAAAAACGAAAAAAAGGTTACCCATATCCATTTCAAAATGAGCTGAAAGGTTAGCCAGGAATGTAGAACGCTTAGAAAAACACAAAACAAAACAAAAGCCCACGCCTTCTTCATGCCTGTCCCCGTTCCTTTTCCGTGGGCTGACCACACTATCTGAGGTGTTGGAATGCATAAGAGATGTAAATAAAACACCCCTCCTGCCTTTCTCGGGGAGTCTATTTTCTTAATTAGACGGATGTGCCTCAGTACGGTCCTTATAAAGAGGATCTCAATATAGCTCAACTGAACACAGAGACGTGTTTCTACTGCCTCCTGAGCGTTCTCTCTCCCCAGTTCTTCCAAAACTCTACAAAAGGGGCAATGTCTTTGGGCAAGTCTGTATATGACAAAGTGACATCTACATGAATATGGGCTAGCCCCAGATAGCAGATGGGAAGGAGGGGGCCGGCTGCCCCAGCCAGCAGGAAGTCAACTCGTGGTTGTGTCTGGCACCCGGGCAACCGTGCTGGGCGGCTCTGCCTGCCTCACCCTGGGTGACCGGGGGTCCAATCCACATTGATGCGTACATTAGCAACAAATGGGTTTACGTAGGCTGACGTGTTTCAGAAGCCTTGGAAACTCAGAGAGGGCTCCTGATCTTTGCCCCGCATGGACTCTGAAGGGCACAGCAACAACCTCCCACCAAGAGACCCCGTGCCTGGCTCAGATGTACCACTGGTGTCCAGAAATTCCGTCCCCCATGATTTTCCTTGGAGACTGGCTGATTTTTGCATCTTAATGGGCTCTGTGACACAGGGCCATTTTGCTGGTAGCATGGTGAAGTGATACCTAGATTTTTAACACCTATTTGTGTGTTGGACTGATTTGTTCGGCCCTAAGACAAGCATTTAATGACATGCCAGTCAGTCCCCAGCCATGCTTAAGTGTCCCCTCCGACGGGCTGGCTTAAAGAAAAATGACAGAAAATGTTCTTTAATAACTATGGTTTATCCATTTCTTTCAGAGAGTAAGTGGCACGTTCTCGCCTCATTGGCAGCTTTTAATCCCAAATGGACATTGCTTTTGAAATATCCTCTTTCCTTCTTTCTTTCTCTCCTTTTTTTCCCCCCTGAGGCTGCCACTTGAAAGTTGAAATCTAGCAAGAATGTAATGGTAGGTGCCAGCTTTCTGAATTACAGGGTGACGGCCAAGCTGATCCCAAAAAGCAAGTGTCTTTTTATACCGCATAAAAGGCTGAAGTGTTTACATATCAAAAGGCTATAGGCCAATTTCTGTCAAAATTACACATGAAGTTAAGCAGTACAAGCAATTTATTTAAACACTAGTCATTGTAGAAAAATTCAAAACCATATGCTCTTTTAGCAGTTTTTCACAAATGCATTTGACCCATGACTTGGCTAGACATACAAGCTTCATAATTTACTCTAAATTTCAAATCCCCTTGACGTTTAAATAAAAGATCTTCATTAATGAGGTTTACATGAATGAAAACTTTAGAAGCTGATACCGGTTAGCGAGGGGCTTCAGGAACCGGCTGTGCACTCGCGCTCGTTTTCAAATGACTGACTTTGCTAATCATTTCAAGAGAAAGTTCCTCCGAGAACAAATTATCGTCATTTGCATTCTGTGATTTGCAAACGCAACGGTGCACTCACTTTGAAACAAACTTTGGTAAATAGCCCGGCGTAACCAGAGTCCTGCGATCCTGGAAGACCTGAGCTATTAGGCCTTGGGAACTCGTCATTTTTCGACACCTCCCCCGCCCCCCCCACCCCTCCTCTATTTTGGTGAGCTTTGCTAACACGTTGATTATTTCGTCCTCGGGGACTCGGGTGCTTTTATTTGGTATGCTGCGAAACTTCTAGCAAAAATCAACCAGAAAGCGTCCCTACGTCCCGCTGAATGCGGGAGATCCAGCCCTTGGGCGCGCTGCCTATTAGTGAACGGTGTTTGCACCTCTTGGTCCATTCGGCCGACCCAACCTCACACGGAAAATCTGCGGCTGCCGGAGATGTCCTCCAAGGAGCCGCAGGGCCGTGGAGGAGGTCTTAAGCCCTAGGTTGGAGACACTGGATATATATACACATAAATTTAAGCCCAAAGGCAAACAATAAAGCCGATTAGCTCTGTGAACACGGTGCTGGGGTCTCCCCGCTGCGTTCCGGCTACTGCGGGGATCGCGCACCGTGCCTCGCTCCCCTGACCCGGCGGCTCACGCGCCCTGCGACATGGGCCCCGCACCCTTGAAAGGAACACACCAGCTTGTTGCACATGGCACGACAAAAACCTTCCTTAGACGTATCCGATCATGAATTCTGCTAGCTGGCCCGGCAGGAGGCTGAGAAAATTAAGAAAAGAAAGTTCCCGAAACGAACCCGTAAGAAGTTGGGTCTGGACATACACTTTTTTTTTTTTTTTAACAGCCAGGAGAATGAGGGACGGATAGTGGGGCGACAGTCTTCTCCACGATGAAAATATCTTGGGGCGGGAGGAAATACCCAGACACACACTTCCAAACTTGGACACTCGATTTTAAATCATAGAAGCAATTTAATCTACGCTCTCCGAATCAACCGCGCCAGGACCGCGGCGCCGAAGCGCCTCGAAGGATGCCGGATGGCAAACACATCTCATGTCTGTGCAATCCACTCATCTAGTCTTTAATATCCTAAAAATGAGGGCTATTACCGGGGCGACGGACTCCGTCACAAACACATTTTCATAGACTCCGGCGTGGTGATTGCTTTGTGGGAAATCGTGTTTGGGTGATAATAGGGAAAATCAGCGGCGTGTTTACAGCATTTCCGACCTAAGCGCTCGCCGGCCGGCTCTGGAAGCGCGCGGGCCTCCCATGCTGAGCAGTGCGTGCGGCGCGACAAACAATCGCTTAGCAACACGAGGCGGGCAATTTGCGTGCGTAGTATTTGTTATTCCACTTGCGCCTGGCGACGCAGGGCAGCTGATTGTCGAGCGCGGGCAGGACACTTGTAGGTTTGGGGCTGTGGACGAGGCGCCTGCCGGCCTGCCCCTAGGCCTGCCTCCCCGAGGGCAAAACGGGACGACCGCAACTGGAAGGTCGACCTGGAGGGGGAGGTTCCTCCAAGCGGGGGGTGGGGGAGGCTGAAGACCCCTGAGAGCTTGCTGAGTGCCTGGAGTAGGGTGACCTCTCCCCCAGCAAGTTCCCTCTGCGGGTCGACAGAGCTGGCGACCTCTTGTCCTTTTTTGGACCAGCTGATGAAGAGACCCCAGTCTCGGATGCGGGGTGAAGGTGGGGATAGCACACTCCTTTGTCTCAATGAAAACAACTAGGAAATGCCAAGTCCACTCCCAACCTACGCAGCCTCATTAAATGTAGGGTTGTAAGGGACACAATAAATGTGAGGCCCAGAGAGGGGGACTACTTGGCAAGATGGAGACGTTCTGTCTCGAACTCTGATACTCCCTGTCAAGTGTTCTTCCACCTAGGGGTCGGATAGCACAGTGGAAAGGTGCAGAAAACCAGGGCGAGCCGTTTAGCAGGTGGCTAACTCTGATGATTCAAAAGGAACAATGTGCCAAGCGAAAGGAGGCATGGGGTGTGTGGAGGAAAGTTGTCGTATGCTTTAAAAAAACTTGGAGGCATTTTTTAAGTCTGGGCGCCGTCCTGGTCTGAGCACCTTGGCTGAAACGGACGCGGAATCGGCTCCGGCAGCCTGCTGCGCTCAGGCGCAGGTCTGAACCCATCCACTCTCGGGCGCCCCGCCGCAAGCGCCCAGCCACCAGCTCAAACGCCGCCAGAATACCAGCCGAAGTCGCAGCATCTAGTTGGCTTCCATCAAATTACACCTGGGAAAGGTTGGCGGGGAGTGTATGCCCCGAGAACTACGTGATTTTTAAGTCTCTGAGAACGGAAAAATGCCTCCATCCCCAGTTAGAAGGCACGACACTTCTAACCCCAGACCTGACCTCACACTCTCCTCTCCCGGAGTGGTTTCTACTGTGAAAACTCAGCCTACCCAAACTGAGTCCCGTCTCCGCCGTGCCTGCATCGCTACCCCACCCCCACCTCTTAGTCTGCGCAGCACTGGAAGAATCAAGACTCTCAGGCCACAAGCTGGTGGGCGTGAGGCCGCAGAGGTGCACGCGGGGGGGCCTCCGAGCAGAAGCGCCACCGCCTGGCTTTGCCCCACGGCTCCCGCGCGCCGCCGGAGGGCTGCGCCCCAACAGGACTAAGCCTGCACGCCAGGGCCCCTCTGACCCGGCAACCGCAATCAACACGTGCCCTTTCCCCTTTGCCCCAGCGCCGGGGAGGGCAGCCCACTTACTTAGTCCTACTGCGGCGACTTCAGACAACGCTGCAGGGACCCCTGGTTAATTAGCGAGAGAGAAATCGCGAACACCGTGTGGCGTTAAATGCGGCCTTCCTCGGGAAGCCCGAGGTGTTCCCCACCCCGGCCCTCGGCGATCTCGCCTGGACACGGCTCTGCCCCCTTCCCCTGGAGCGGCCCGAGTGGGCTGCGCGAAGGACCGGGGAAGGACGGCTCTGCTGGCCGTGGCCCTGCGCCCGGCCCACGGGGTCCCGGGGGCTGCTTTCGTTCCGCGCGCACCGCCGCCTACCTTCTCGCAGGGCATTCGGCCTCCTGCGCGCCTTGGCGGCTGGCTGCGCCTCCCGCGGCTCTGGTGGCCTGGCCGTGCCGCTCCGAGGTTCCCGCAAATCACCGCGGCCGCCTGCCGCGAGCAGAGCCGGGCTTGGTGCAGGCCGCTGGGGCCCAGGGAGCCCACGCCAGGGCCTGCCGGGCGGAAGGGCAGCCCGCGCACGGCTAGGTCTGCCCTATCCAGAAACAGGCCAGTCGCAAGGAAAAAATGCAACTCAGTTGTTGAGGAAGGGGATAAGGAAGCCTCAAAGGCCACATCTGGGGCGGGGGTGGGGGGGGGGAAGGGGCGCGCAGAGAAGAGGAGGGAGAAGATACCCCATTTCAAAAACTGAAAGCGGGAAAGAACACAAAATCTACCGACTCCTAGGCGGGGATCAGCTAGAAGTATTGCTTCAGAGTGTATTCTCGGTGGTGGATTTTAACTGGTGGTGGAACTTGGTCTCCGGTGTGTAAGGGCCTAGGGGGCTGCGCTGGTAGTTTTCAGACCCAAAGGGACTGAGGAAAATAAAACTTTGGGGGTTTTGAGAAACGCAATGTACCTCTTCATCGTTTTTGCGTTTCAAAATGCCGGTCTTTGCAAAAATAAAAGTTTTCGGGGTGGGGGGTAACCAGTTCCATCCGGGAGATAAACTCAGATTAAACAAAATGAAGGTGGGTGTATGGAGAGGTCGGCGGAGGAGCGTAATTTTCAATCCCGTTGAAGGGCGATGCAAGCCTCTCACATCTTTTAAAACAAGTTCCTAAAGAAGGAAAAAAAGTAGCCCCAAAGTAAAATGGGCCACAACGAATTTGAGCTACGGGGCAGAGGAAATCGCACCCAATAATAGGACCCAATCCGAGAAAAAAGGGTGGGGGCGGAGAGGCCGGGCGGAGGGAGTTGTTAACTGCGGCCCTACAATGGAATTAATGAGATTAACCGGGGCAATTAGGCCGCCCGCCCAGCTCCGCCGGCCGGCAGGCGGCGGGGCCGCGGCATGGAAAAAATTAGGTTAATTTCATTAATTCGCAATCCACAATCTCTTTTCAGGCCCGATAACCCCCTCCCCTTTGGCACCTCTCCCCTCCTCCCTCCCTAAATCCCCCCCACCCAAAGGAAAAAAAAAGAAAGGGCCAAATCGGGTTCTGTTTGTCATCTGCCTATTACCGGGAACTAAATCCAGGATGACGTCGACTCGGTATAAAACCAACAGGAGGTTGAGCGGGCTCAGCGCCGTCCTCCCGCGGGTTGAACTGGGCGCGCGGCGGCGCGGGGCGGGCGGAGGAGGCGCGCGGACGCAGGGGGCGGGGAGGGGCGCGGGCTGCGCGCTCGCCGGCCGCGTCTCTTTCGCTTTGGTCGCCGGCGGGAGGAGCGGGGCTCCCCCCCCACACGCACACTTGGAGGCTCTTTCTTCGGCGCGTCCCCGCCGCCCCCGGTCCCGGCGCGGGGCTCGGGGATGCCCGCCAGCATGTTCAGCATCGACAACATCCTGGCCGCTCGGCCGCGCTGCAAAGACTCGGTGCTGCCGGTGGCGCCCAGCGCCGCGGCGCCCGTCGTCTTCCCGGCCCTGCACGGGGACTCGCTCTACGGCGCGGGCGGCGGCGCCTCCCCGGACTATGGCGCCTTCTACCCGCGCCCCGTGGCCCCCGGCGGCGCGGGCCTCTCGGCCGCGGTCGGCGGCTCCCGCCTGGGCTACAACAACTACTTCTACGGGCAACTGCACGTGCAGGCGGCTCCCGTGGGCCCGGCCTGCTGCGGGGCTGTGGCGCCGCTGGGCGCCCAGCAATGCTCCTGCGTCCCGACGCCCCCAGGTAGGGTCCGAATCGTGCCCGGCGGCGCTGCCCGCCGCGGGACTCGGCCCCTGGGCGTGGGAGGCGGCAGCGCTTTTTTTTTTTTTTTTTTTTTGCGTTTTTGCGCAAATTTTTGTCCCCTTGCAGATCTCCACCCCCTCTTCATTTTTGCCGGGATCGGGAGTTTGCATGCTTTTTGTTGCAAACTTTAGGCGAGAGTTGGCGAAACTGCAGCTCAGTGCTTGCATGCTTTTAGGATTCCAGAACTGGCTTTGGGGGCGTGCGAGTGGACGCTATACCACGCTTCCCCAATTCCCCTGCACCCCCAATTCCCAGTATACACTTGCAGACGATTTTTAAGTTGGAACGGGTCTGGGGCAGGCGGGCAGGGACGAGGGAGGCCCGGGCCAGCGCGTCCCCGGGCTTGGCTGACCGTGCGCCCCACTCTGTCTCAGGCTACGAGGGCCCCGGCTCGGTGCTGGTGTCACCGGTGCCGCACCAGATGCTGCCCTACATGAACGTGGGCACGCTGTCGCGCACGGAGCTGCAACTTCTCAATCAGCTGCACTGCCGGCGGAAGCGGCGACACCGCACCATCTTCACCGACGAGCAGCTCGAAGCGCTGGAGAATCTCTTCCAGGAGACCAAGTACCCGGACGTGGGCACGCGCGAGCAGCTGGCCCGGAAGGTGCACCTCCGCGAGGAGAAGGTGGAGGTAGGCACCCGAACGTCCCTTCCCGCGGAACGGGGCCTGAGCCGGCTCTGCCCGGCTCTTCTTGGGTCTCCCTGCGCTTTAAAAATCATCCCAGTGGCGGCCCGGATGCGGCCGGCAGCGCGCTTTAGGCCCAGGAAGTTGGATGGAAATGCGGAAGCGAGAGCGAGTGTCTCTCCTCCTTTTTTTGGCAGGGGGGTCCCCAGTTCTCAGTCCACGGCAGGCCGTCCTGCGGCCACGCGGAGCTCCCCGGTGGCCAGGCCGTGGGGACGCGCGAATTTGATTCTGACTTGTTTTGTTCTCCGTTGCGCAACAGGTCTGGTTTAAGAACCGCCGCGCCAAATGGAGGCGGCAGAAAAGGTCGTCGTCGTCGGAGTCGGAGAACGCCGAGAAGTGGAACAAGGCGTCGTCCAAGGCGTCGCCCGCGAAGAGGGAAGAGGAAGGTAAAAGCGATTTGGACTCGGACAGCTGACGGCCGCGGGCCGGCCGTGGCACTTGGCTAACTCGAAGGACTTGCACAGACGGACGATGCTACTTTCTTGCACACGCGCTGCCTTGCGGGGAGGGGATTGAGAGAGAGAAACCGGGAGCTGTAAATAGTGTACAGACCGCGAGGGTCGGCGCCTGGGGCCCGGGCGGTGCTGGGGGTCGCAGCCCCGCAGGCCGAGGCCGGCTGGCGCCTCGCTCCCCACCGTAGTATTTATAGTTAAGTTAACGGTGACAATATAATAAAGTGATGGCGATGTAGACGGGCCACATTCTGTATTTCTAATCTCCCCTCCCCCCAACCATCAGTCTGAGGCCCAGAAAAAAGATTTGTGTAGGCTGTAGCTTTAAAAAAACAAACAACTGGGCAGCTCTGACCTGTCCAAAAAAAGTGAAACTCTGAGTACGAATCAGGCACAGGACGCACGGCCTGCTTTAAAAGTAAATTTCGCCGAGGGTCTCCAGGAAGGGGTGGGGAGTGGAGATGCTGGGCCAAAGAGGAGAACAAGGACTCCTTCCTTTCTTCCCGCCGGGAGCTGGGGAAGCCTCGCAACACCGGGGCCTCCTCGGAGCCCACTCCACGCAGCTCGCCCGGCCCTGCTTCCGCGAAACCCCAGACCTAAGGCGGCGGCCATGTCCGTCATTGACGCTGTCCTGGATCTTCCACACTCGTTCTGGTGCCAACGTCCTGGGGCCAGCGTTTCTGTCCCGCAGCCCTGACGACGACCACCAGCCCCTGTCCTGCGGGCTGCTCCGAGCTGCGCACCTGGGCTCATGGAGACCCCAACGCGGAGCCCGCCCTGCTTCTCGCCGGGCGTGTGAGGTGCCCAGGGCCGCCCGCCGCGTCCACCAGCTAGGCCACCCTCGTCTAAAGAGCGCAGTGCGGAAGCTTCCGGCTTTCTTCCGCCACCGCCGGTCACGGCTCTGCACCAGTCGGGCCACCGGAGGGAGCGCATCGGGATGCGGGTCGGCAGGGCTGGAGAAGCCTCCCGGTGCCAGGATAAGCTGCTGGGCCTGGGACGATGAGAAGAGGGCGCCTTCTGTAAGGTCCCGGGGGGCGTCGAGGAGACGGGGTGGAGGCCAAGGACCAGCAGGAATGGCTTTCAGTGCGTTAAACTTCCTTGGATTTTGCCTTCAGTCCATTTAATGGGTGAGGAAGATAAAAAATTTTGCTGCCTGGGAGTGGGTGAGCTTGTTCTTCCTCCTACTTAACAGCCAGCTAGGGAACACCGCGCCCTCACAGTAATAGTTTGTTACAAGAACAGTGTATTCCCACAGGTCTGTAGAAGCTTTGCAAGGTAAAAGTGCCCCCTCCCCAGCAGGCGAAACAATTCATGTGAAATATGGAGTGGCCCTCGATTACTGCCTTTCAAAATAAGGAGCATCCCCATAGAAAGAAGGAGGCAGCAGCTAGGAGGCCAGGCGTGCGGGGCCCAGCTAGGTGGTGGATGCCCCTCAAGAGGTGGAGTTGGCCTTGGCTCGGTTATCGGTTATCGCCACCTTGGGCAAGTTACCTAACTCTTCTAACCCTCACCTTCCATAACTGCAAAGTGGAGGTAGTGATAGGATCTACCTCCTAGGGTTGTTACGGAGGTTAAAGGGACTAATTGCTTTAGAATGGTCCCTGGCATAGAGGAATCCTTTGGCTACTTAATTTAAAAAAACATTCTGATGATATTTATTTTGCTAGACCCAGCACTCCAAGTTTTAGGTGCATTATCTCATTCTATCTTTAAAGACTCCTAAGAGATGGGAGATGTTCTCACCACTTTTTACATGAGGAAATTAAGGTTCGGAAATGTTAAATATTTTAACATGCAGCTTATAGGAAATAAGGAGGTACAGTGTTGCCCAGGTGGATCTTACACCACAATGGGGACTTTCTGCTAATAGCAGTTCTTACGAGAGAAATATTCAGAGAAGCCATTATAATGTTAATTTTAGTGAAACAATTTGGCTATTAATACACCCCCCTTATAAAGACTTCCATCCTAAGAAATTTGCTCTGTGCTCCCCATTCCTTAATTGGCAAGGTTCCTGGATGGTCTCCTGTCCTGTTGGGGGGGGGGGTGAACCTTTGGGGGAGCCCAGGATGAGCCCATGCCTTCACCCCTCCTGCCCCATTTTTCCAGAACATTCTAAGAGGCATGGGCAGTGCCATTGCATCCTGAGAGATGACCTCCCCAGATCTCTGTTTATAAACTGCTCTCTGTCTCTTTGTCCATGTCTTGGCCTCCCTTTTATAAGGGAATCTCATTTGCCTGCTTTCGAGAGGGGTTCAAGGTAGGTGGGGAGTTGGGGAGAGGTAGGTTCTGAGTCACTTTACCTGTGAGCACCTGGTGCAAAGGCACTTTGAATGGGGTGTGCAAGGGGAGGGGCCCAGGGGCTGGACAGCTGCTCCCAGCTTGGGCCAGGGCAGACCCATCTTGTCCACCTTTCTACCCCACAGGCCCCTGGGGAAGTGCTTCAGTCAGTATTGGCCCAGCTCACGGGAAACATTGTAAGCATCTTGAGTGAAGGAAGAAATGTCAGGATAACCTGTCTAATTATAGCTTACCCAACCCCCTGCATTCCGCAGCGGGCTGTGGGGCTCAAACCTTTTGTCTTAGCCTGGCTGCCTGAGCTAGGAGGGCTGATAGTGTCAAGAAGAGGGCCATTCTTTGCTGGGCTGTAGGCCTTGTAGTTGTCTTGGGTGGGCATTTGTATGATGGTGTTGGAATGTAGGGTGCCCATGTATTCACATATAGACGACAGGACGTAAGTGAAAATGACTTTGTCTATGTGGTTTCTCTAACCATTACAACCTATCCTTGAAAGTGTTCACCCCATTTCACAGTTGGGTAAACTGATGCCAACTGTGATCTGCCAGGGACCAGGCTCTTGTGATTTCTATAAACCAGGCTACCTCACAGCACCCGGACTTTTCTTTTTGGTGCTGCAACAAAGCCTTGTATAAAAGTTCACCAACAGCAAAGGATCCGAGGAATGAGTCCGGTTGCCCGCCCCCCGGCCCCCCGGCCCCTGACGGGGACAGGAATCAGTGGCCACAGAGTGCCAGACTGACTCCAGGAAAGAACAACAATGATAATCAGAACCCGTAACATTGGTCTAGCACTTCCCACTGTGTAAAGCCCTACACACATTTCAGGCGGGCCCTCGGGAGGTGGGGAGTGCAGCCCATTTTGGGAAATGGAGGCTCAGAGAGAAGACATGGTTTTCCCAGGACACATAGTAAGTGATCCCCCAGACCTGAGTGGACCCTTCCATGGCCCTCTTGGGGTGATGGTGAGCTAAAGGGAGCCACTTCCAGGTGCCTGGGCCACCGGACCCAAAGGGCCCTGGCTGGAAGGAGCAAATAATGGGGAAAGTAGGTGTGTGTCTGTGTTTGTGTGTGTGTGTGTGTGTGTGTGTATAAAGATGCAGATTCCGGGGTTCCAAACGTATTCCCAGGAAGGTGCGTTCCAGCTGTTCTCAGCAGTTGGCTGTGTGTTTAAAGCAGCATCCACCAACAGTATATTTCAATAGGTTCTTTAAGCAAGTTGTGTTTTACTCTCGACCTAAATGCTGTCTCTCTCCCGTGGAGGCTGTGTTTTCGGTGTATCTGTGTGAAAGGTAGCTGGCTTCCTCTTGCTAGTCTTTGTGTGGGGGACTGGTGGAGCAAGGAGGTGGGGGGGACAGAGGGCTCTATTTTTCTGAATTGTGTGAGGTTTAAAATGACTCACAGTTAAGGCATCAAGGCCCCCACACAAAGATTCTATAATTGAGGCCCCCCAAATTCACTGACCTTTTCTCATTGCACCCCTAATCTGTCACCTCCTTAAGTGAAATGAAGGAGGGCCAGTGTCAACCTCCACCTGATGAAAATGGAATTCTGCCCAGCAGGTCAGGCACAGGCTGTGGCCAGTGGACAGCTGGTGGCTGGCCTTAAGCCATCTTGGTCCAGGCTTCTGTTCTGATGGGGCCTCGAATTTACCAAGTGACTTGGGCAAGGTAATTTAAGCTCTGTGTCTGTCAGGTTCCTCCTCACCTGCGAAAGGGCTTGGGTGGAGGATTAGAGATAATATAAAGAAGCCAGCCGAGCGTCTGTCACATTTATTCCAGTGTGCTTGGAGAAAACAGCCCGGAGAATGGCCTCGTCAATAGATTGGAATTAGGAGTTAAGGAATGCACCTTGTTTTTAATTGTTGTTGGTTTAGGAGCTTATGGGTGGCCACAGGATACAAACCCTAATGAAATTAAGTGCAGTTGCCACAAATTTCAGACAGGGAACCATCGGATAAGGCATATAAGGTTGCATTCTCCTGGAGAGGTTTAGGACGAGGAGACTGAGAGTGAAGAAGGAGAAAATTGGGAATAGATTTGGATTCGATTTCCAAGTTTTCTGAAATGACCTTGAGGTTTTTCAAAAGTCAACGAAAACAAAACCCAGCAACCGGCGCAGAGACCCTGGAAGGTTCAGGAAGAAATGGAACCAGCAGGGTCCTTTGGCCTGTGGGGCTTCTCACTTTTTGGGAGATGGAGGACCCCGGAAGCCTATCCCTAGAGCAATGTGGTAACAGACGGCCCCTGTTTGCCATGGCTTGCTTTTAAATTCTAGAACAATAAAGAGCTATTGTCTTGGCAGTCCAACTGACCCGCGGAACAAACAGGCTGAAGTATGGCCTGTTGTGGTATTTTAAAGCGGGGCTGTAATTTTTGGATTCCAGCAGCCCTCGCTTATTCTCAAGTGTCCAGTACTGGGAAGCATCCGTGAAGAGAAATCTTAAGAAACCCTCTCCCAACTCCTCCCCTTTTCCTTAGGACTTCTTTCCCCTTATTCCTCTGTTTTCCTAATTTGAGGTCCTCCAGGGTCTGTGGTCCAAATCGAGCGCCCAGGTTAGCAGAGTGAACCGTATTTCCCGGCGTGTATGCACCCTGCCACCCTTAACTGAGAATTGATTTCCAGCAGCTATAATTAGTGAGGTAATTTTAGCCACGATGGACAGGGTTCAAAAGGGCCCGTACCATGGCCTCACAGATTTCCTAGTTGTAACCAAACCCAGGGAATGCTTCAGCCTTGTTGTGTTATCCGCTGCTTCTCGGACCCAGGGAAGGCCGCTGTGGCTTAGGGAGCCACATTCTTGTTGAGCCCAGGAAGGCTGGGTTCCTTCTCCAAGGGGCGGGGGGGGGGGGGGGTAGGGGCGGAGGAGAAGTAGCTTCAAAATGAGTATTTACCAGACAAAAGACTCGTGTCATCCAGCAGATTCAGAAGTGCGGTGGTGGCCACACACAGCCCTGGGGCAGTGGTCCCACATGGCCTCATGGCCACAAAGAGAAACAACACGCTGCCGAAGACACTGCTCCCCAGGGGCGAGCTTGTGGACTGAGGGGACTGTGTGGTTTCAGGGGTACACAGCAGCCAGGTAGGGGCTCACTGCTGGGCCAGCCTAGGGGCCACCATCGGCCTGAATCGCAGCCCCACGGTGACTGTGTCTGCTTTAATCGCATCCCAAACAAATTCTTGACATCGCTGGGCATGGCCGAACAATGTTTCTTTCCAGATGGAGGCTGGCTAACCTCCCTTGAAAACTCTCCAAAGGCTAACTTTGGGACCCGAGAAATACAACTGCCCTTCTCTGGGACACAGGGAGCCCCCGTGCCCTTGGAAAGTCCCCTGTCTGCGAGGAAGACTCTTCCCCTCACTATGAAGTCGGAATCGCAGCTGGACTTTTCATCTGAAGATGTACCGACAAGGGCCAGATGGTGGGGGCACCGGGGAGGTGCATGTTCAGCATTGTTTTGTATTTGAGGAATAAATATTTAAATCTGAAACCAAGTGAATCACTTTCTACTGAAAAGAGGGCAGGCATAGAAAGTTTGGGTGTGTTGATTTTTCCTCCTGTTCTAAACGTAATCCCAGAAGGCGTCATGGTGGCCACATTCGGGGCCTTCAAAGAGGTAATTCTCTCCTCCACCGGGACAGGGCGCCAGAACCTGGTGGCATTCCATTCCATCTGTTTTATTCTTCCGGTGGCTGTGTTTGTTTCCATCTGCTTTTGCCTCCAGAGGACTCTCGACCTGAATGGGCTAAAACGGAGACACGTCCCTTTGTCCCTGGCTTGATGAAAACCCCTTGGTTTTGTTTCGGTTTTTGCCTGCATGGTGACTGCCCGTGGGTACAAATGTGAGCCTGTGGAAACTTAACCCTTTTCTTGACTGTAATTAAAGCTCTGAACAGATCGCAGGTCTTCATGGTTTTTTTTGACTTTATGTTCATGTGTACTTTTTTTTTTTAAGAGGGAGAGTGTTTTCTGCAATGTCCTAAGAGTAGTGTAAAAATTGTGTATTACTTTTGTTTGGGATTTGCGGTTTCATAATCATTTTCTTGGGCAGACCCTTGGCTAGTCCCGTTTATAGCCCTGGGAGGCAGGATAGACGGGGCCACTGTCATCTTGTTACATCATAATAGCTACTAGGACAGCTTTGACCCCAGGTCTGATGCTGGTCTGCCTGTTTTACCATCTGTGTTCTATTTAATCCTGTCCGTGTCCCTGTGGGAGTTCTTGGGTGGTCAGATGGTTAGGGCACTTGGCTGCTAACTTGGCCGAAAGGTTGGAGGTTTAAGTCCACCCAGAGGCACCTTGGAAGAAAGGTCTGGCAATCTACTCAAAAATCAGACACTGAAAACCCTATGGAGCACAGACCTGCCCTGACACACATGGGGTTACCATGAGTGGAGCCAACTCAATGCAACTTTTTTTAATTCCCCTGTGAGGTCGACATTGCTGTTGGCATTCTGCAGAGGGTGAGATGACTCGTCCAACCAAGTAAGTTTGATTCTTAGACTGTAACTCCAATGCTCTTTCTACACTGCCAGACTACCTCCCTTAATAAGCACTGACTGGGAGTTCGAGGTTCGAATCCCTGCCTGGCCACCAGCAAACAATGTGACCTTTGAACTTAGACCCCTCATTTCCAAAATGGGACGATTATAGACGGTTTGTGGTTAAAATGGGGTGGTTAATATCCAACATTAGATTTTCCTGCAACCCATGAAAATTTGCAAACACGAATGATTAATCATGGAAAATATTTCCACATGTTAAAAATAGTCATAGGTGGCCACACAACATGGTGAATATTGTATATATTTAACCATGATAAAATTTTAAGAAGTCGTCATAGGCACATAATAAAAAGACTTTTAGTAACAGCAATGATAATAATAATATGGGCCTCTGCTTAGCAAATATTAAAAGGGCACCTAATCGGTGCCAGGTGCTGGGGATACAGTCCCTGCCTTCGTGGGGCTTTCCGTTCTTTTGGGGGAGACAGTCATAACACAAGCAGACAGGTGGCCGTTTCAGACGGTGATAAGTGCCATGAAAAACCAGCCTGGTGAGGAGATAGAGGGTGTGAGGGGCTGGGTCAGGGCTGGGATGCTTCACTGTGGTCCAAGACCTGGATGGTGAGGGGATTAAATGCCATCTCAAGGAATACTCCAAAGCTGGGATTGGCAGACTGCAGCCCAAGAGCCAATGCAGCCCATCGTCTGTTTTTGTAAATGAGGTTTTATTGGAAAACAGCTGTGCCCATTCATTTATGTGTTGTCTGTGGTTGCTGTCCTGGTTCGATGGCAGAGTAGTTGCAACAGAGACCTTATGACCCACAAAACAGAAAATATTTACTACCTGGTCCTTCCCAGAAAGTTTGGTGACTTCTGGTCTAAAGTTTAGAGTCTAAGCCAGAAATGGAGTCTATTGCCAGTAAGTGGTGGAGCCAGGATTTAACCCTGTGTACCTAGTGCCTCATTTCCTTTCTGTACCTTCTTAGCACAGTGCTAGGCTCCCTGGTTGTCTTAGGCTGGGTTCTCTAGAGAGGCAAAAGTAGCAAAGCGTATATAAAAATACATACGGAGAGAGAGAGAGAAAGAGACAGATTTGTCTCAAGGGGATGGCCCACACGATTGTAGAGGCTAGTAAATCCCATGCCCATGGGTCGGGCATCAGGCTGGAGGCTTCTCCTGACTCATATAGCAGCAGGGGCTGACGAACCCAAGATTGCCAGGTCAGACCACAGGCCACTGGCTGATGGACTGCGGAGGCCAGTGAATCCCAAGATCAGCATGTAGGATAGCAGCTACTGGATCAAGTCCCAAGAACCCGAGGTCCAATGACAATCAGGCAGATGCAGGATCCAGAGCAAGCAAAAGCCAGTGAGCTTTGTCAGAATGTCCACATATATTGGATGCAAGCCACACCCCCGAGGAAACTCCATTTACAACTGATTGCCTGATCACATCAGATCACAACTGCCAAATTACATTATTACGTAACTGTCAAACTACATCGTAACTGACAAATCATTGAGAATCATGGCCTAGCCAAGTTGACACACAACCTTTACCAGCCACTGGTGATGGGGCAGTGGACATAGGGTAGAAGGTGGGATATAAGAATGCGGTATGGAAGAACTCAATATGGTGCCTGGTCCCCAAGCACTTGCCATTCTGGGTACACAGTCTTCATGTGCAAGAAACAATTTCAGAACACCATAAGACTAAAGTACTAAATTTTGTAGCATTAACTAGGAAGCAAGAGGGAAGACAGCTACAACCCCAGAAGGCTTCCTGGAGGAAGTGTGAGTTGCAGGGGGCTTAATATTTGGCCAGGCAGAGCAGAGGCATGGAGACAGGAAGGTATGGTGGCAGCGAGGAGACCACCCCGACCAGACTACAGAGGGGACTGCCTGGCCGATACCCTACAACGTTTCCGTGTGCACCTGCCTCTCTCTGATCTTCCACCACTTGTCAAGCCCTACTATGCACCAGGCCTTCTGTGGACTTGTGCGACAAGCATGGATAGAGCAGTGTCTATCCACAGGTGTGTAAATTAGGTGGATTCAAACCTTATGTTATGTGTGCTGAGGTGGAGGGCTGGGGGACCCTCCACGAGGTGCTGTGATTGTACAGAGAAGGGGTCCAAGGAGTCTCTGGCAGTGGATTTCTGGAGCTGGGGTGGGGGCGGAGAGCCTCTCGGAGCCACATATATATAAAATACCCAGCCTGAGCAAAGGCTGGGAGGGAGGAAAGCAGGTGGGAAGGAAGAACTGCAGGGTACTGGCCTGGCCGGGGCAGAGACTGGAAGGAACGGATGGCAGCAGCTGGTGGGAATTGCGTCTGGCAAAGCATAGGTGCTCAGTTACAATTCGAACGCCAACTCTTTATTTTGAAACTATTCAAACTTAGAGAAAAATGGCAACAATAGTGAAGTGAACACTCGCATCCCCTTGTTAACGTTTTGCCCTGTGCGTGCTCTCCCTGGCCTCTCCTCTTGCCCCTTCCCTCCCTGCCCCTCTCCGTCCCTCTCCTCTGGCCTCTCTTCTCCTCTGACTCTCTCCACGCAGGCGCACACCCACGCACGCACCCAGGCACGCACACACACAAACACTCGCTTTTGGCAGAACCCTTTCAAAATTAAGTTGCAGATAACGTGACGTGGCCCCCTCGGTGTCTTCTAAGAATGAGGACGCTCTCCTGCAGAAGCCAATGCCATTATCACGCGTGAGAACAGTAACATCAATTTAAGAATATAACATGTGCAGCCCGTATTCAGAGTCCCCCAATTTCCCAAATATCTTTTATAGCTTCTTTCCGCAATCCAGCATCCAGCCAAAGCTCACGTATTTCATGTGATTGTTGCACTAGGGTAACTATTTGATTGGCCAGTCGACTTAGCCAACACAGCTTTGCTGAGATGCTGCACCCCAGGGGCCTCGGCAGCAGAACGGGTAACTTTGGTGCAGACACCATCTGGACCCCTTCTGTGTGCCAGCAGGTGTGTCCTATGTGGTTGGGCTGTATACATATACCCCATCCTCCTTTGTAGCTGGGAGGCTGTGGCACGGGTGCAGACCTGGACCAGGCTCTGGTGTTAAAGCTGGTGGGCCTGGGTTCAAATCCTTGCTCTACCCAACACAGAGGAAAATGGAAACACCCGGGAGGATAGTGTTAAGAAAGGGCCGTGGGAGCACTCGGCAAACTACAGAGAGTATCACGGGAGACTAAGTATTGCTAAACAAAGCCAAATACCAAACCCATTGCCGACTCTGACTGATTGCAACCCCACACATTACAGAGTAGAACTGCTCGATAGGGATTTCTTGGTTGTAATCTTTGTGGAAGCAGATTGCCAGCCCTTTCTTCCAAGGTGCCCCGAGTGGGTTCGAGCAGCCATCCTTTAGGTTAGTAGTTGAGTATAAACCGTTTATGTCACCCAGGGACCTAAGTTGTCACTACCTGAGAATTACAGACCAGTGATAACACAGAGAGTGGGGTGGGGTGGTCAGAGACGCTTTCCTGGAAGGAATGGCAAGTTCCCAGGGGTTTGGGGTAGGCAGGAGGATGGTATGAACATGAGGAACCCAGGAGGCAGGGAGACCAGCCCACAGTCTCCTGCCAGGGAAGATCCAGAATGCACTCGCTTTGCTTATTGGGGGCTGCAAGGGCCTGAAACTGTACAGGCATATGTGGCCCTGCAATCCCAGGTTTCTGGGTCTTCTGGGGGGAACGCAGCAGTCCTGGCCAGATCCGGGAGAACAGCCAAGGAGAAGGCCAGGATCGCGCTCACAGTATCCACGTCCTCTGCCAGCCCCAGGCCCTCTGGGTCAGGGTAGCCGCCAGGCAACGTGTCCCCTGCTGTCAGACAAGGAGCAAGAAACATCTCATTCCAAATCCTGAGCAGCGAGCCTTCTGCAGAGAAGTACTTTTTTTTTTTTTTTTTGTGGAAGGTTTTTTCTTTTTCTAATTCTGAATTTTTAAATAAAAAAAATAATCCATACCCATTGCTGTGGAATCGATTCAGACTCCTATTGACCCTATAGGACAGAGTGGAACTGTCCCATAGGGTTTCCAAGGCTGTAATCTTTACAGGAACACACTACCACATCTTTCTGATGGATTTGAACCCCTGACCTTTCGGTGAAGACAGCTGAGTATTTAACCACTGCACCACCAGGGCTCCTTTAGTAAACAATAAAATTGGTAAAATCTAATCTAATTTGAACTCACTTTTGCCTACATGCAATAGGTTCAGTGTTCAAATTCACATCTTAAAAATGTAGAATAGCTTTGTCTTTAAAGTCTATTTTATAAAATCCCTTGGAATTGAACATGAATCACAGTATTTTCTCTTTTCTAGTGGGGCAGAATGTCAAATACGACAAGGATAAGATTTATAAGTTTACAAACCCTGGTAGAATTCTTAGATTGGAGTCCCTGGGTGGTCAAAACAGTTAAGCGCTTGACTGCTGGCCAAAAGGTTGATGGTTTGAACCCACCCAGAGGCGCCTTGGAAGGGTTTTGTGCCTGATAGCCAGTGTATCAAAGTGATTTTTCCACATGCTGTAGCTACTGGGCAGCTGACATGTCGAGCCGCCATCCCCAAGTCCCAAGTCCCTCTCTGGTCTTAGACACCAAGCCTTCCCCACAAGAACTGGTACACGTGTGGCGTCCTACAGTTTACAGAACCCCCTCACAGCCATTAACTCTTTGTCCTCACAACAGCCTTGGGATGTGGGCACGGCAGGGACTGTACTCCCCATTTTACATATGAGGGAACTGGCTCTGAGAGGTCAAACTGTTTCCCTAAGGTCACACAGCCACACAGGGAGGAGCAGAAGAGCAGAAGACTTCAAGCCCTGGAACTTTCCATTTATATCTGGCTCTGTTTACACTCAGGGGTGTAGCTGTTCTTGCTGGGTATGGCAGTGTGTTGGTTCTAGCATCAGGTGGACGGCCCTTCCTGGTGACCAAATCCTCCAAATGTCCCTTCCTCCAGGCAGCCTTCCTGGATCACTCCAGCCTTTCTCAGGTCACGAAGACTTTGGCCTGATTTCTTGGGGTCCTCTCAGAGTTTGTTAACACACTTGAACATGCTTAGAGTTCACATACATGGTCCATACCTCCATCCCCCCCACCCAAAACGAGTCGAGCTTGGAGGATTCTAATGCCTTGAGAAGGCATGCGCCCCCAGATACCTGCTGTTCACCACCCTCGTCTGCCTCTGTGCAGGCTTCCAGGGCATTCCCACGGAATCTCACTCATACGGTAAAGATTATCTCCATTAAACCTTCTGGTAAAAGGCACACCTAGGGAGGGGGGCTATGTTAACTCACTGATGTGGATTTATTTTTCAGTGACTTCCTACCAGAGAAAGGGACACACGACAGGCAAGTTTTGATAATGAAGACCGTGGATATTTGCAGCGCTTTGCAGCCTGGGAGTGATTTTGGCAAACAGCTTCTCATTGGATCTTCGCCACCTCCCTTTGGGACACGTATGGAGAGTCCCTGTTGGGTGCGAACAGTTAACACACTCGGCTGCTAGCTGAAAGGTTGGAGGTTTGAGACCACCCAGAGGTGCCTTAGAAGAAAGGCCTGGTGATCTGCTTCTGAAAAATCCACCATTAAAAACCTTACGGAGCACAGCTCTACTCTGACACACACAGGGTCGCCACGAGTCAGAGTCGATGACAACTGGTTTCGGGAATCCTTCCCTGTGACACACACACGTGGGAGGACAGAGCCTGGCGAGGCCGAAGCTGTAAGAGACAGACAAGGATGGTGTGGGGCTGCAGGGCACAGTGACCAGGCCACCCGCGAGCCTTGAGGGGGCTGGAAGGAGCAACTCAGGCGGCCATTTTGTTCTCGATGAGTAGACTGACCTTTCCTCTGGATGAGGTGCTGAGAAACAGCTGCTTGTCTTGGCCGGCCACGGCCTGAGCTCTCCAGGCCCCGGGGAGATGCTTGTCAGGGAAGACAAGGCCAAAGCCTTCTCTGAGCTCAGCAGCGGGAGGGTGGGGCCGCCTCTCTGAGTGCAAAGCCCACAGGACAGGATCTAGTTCCCCCTGACCTACTGACGGCTTTGAGGACAATTCTTGGGCTGGAAGGGACGAGATGACAGAGGTCAGCGGTGCATCTTCCCATGTGCTCCTGGGCCCTGGGGCCCTGGCAGCGCCTGCCTCCCTCATGCCCTTTATTGCTTTCATTTCTGAGAATTGCCAAAGTCAGCTTTGAGTTAAGACTAAGCTCGAGGTCCCTGGTGGCACAAATGGTTTGCACTAGCCTGCAAACCTGAAAGTCAGCCATTTGAACTCACCCAGCACTGCAGAAGAAAGGCCTGGGCACCTGCTTCTCTAAAGATCACAGTCAAGGAAACCCTAAGGAACAGCTCTACTCTGTAACACCTGGGGTTGCCATGAGTTGGAATAGACTCAATGGCAATGGGTTGGATTTTATAGGGGTGGGTGGAATGGGACAGAGCTGGGAACCAGATTAACCGTCAGAAGTGAGGGCTCTGCCACTTCCTGGCTCTGTGATCCTCGGCCGCCACACTTAGTGTCTCTGGGCCTTGGTTTCCCCATCTGTTAAAATGAGCAATCTGTCCTGCCTTTTCCACCTCTCAGGGTTGTCAAGAAGCTCACACAATTCAGTGTGGACATGCTTCGTGATGGACGATACGGTCAAGGGTTGGTGTCCTCAGGGACTTGTGGACTTTGCACTGTCACCTTTGCACACTGTCCTTTACAGCTTTGACTTTCTTTACCTCCTACATCTAGGCTGCTTCCTGGCCTGGGTGGGAGACCTGTTTGTCACCTGGCCCAGCCTGAGATGCATTGCCCCTGCTGTGCACCAGGTGCTGTCTTGCAGCACAGGCAGGCACCCAGGTGGCCATTCACCTCTGCAGGTCACTTAGTTCATGCCCTTTTAGGAAAGTGTAGTGTTGTGGATTGAATTGTGTCCCCCCAAAATGCGTGCTATAAATCCTAACCCCTATACCTTGGGCAGTTCCTACTCTGTCATGTAGGGTCACTATGAGTCAGAATTAACTCCACAGCACTAGGCTTATACCTGTGGTTATAATCCCATCTGGGAATAGGATTTTCTTTATTACGTTAAAAGGCCATATCGGTGTAAGTTGTGTTGTAAGCCAGTCACCTTTGAGATTTAAAAACAGCAGATTAGAACAGAGGAGGAGGGGGAGTGGGGGAAGGTATATGCCATGCCAAGTGATGATCGCGAAGGAGCAGAAACTGAAGAGACAAGAGCCTTCCCCCACAGCCGACAGAGGCAGAAAGTCTTCCCCTAGAGCCAGCGCCCTGAATTTGGACCTTTAAACTCCTAAACAGTGAGAAAATAATTCTGTTTGTTAAAGCCACCCACTTGTGACTTGCACTAGCAGCACTAGATGACTTGTGGTATTTCTGTTATAGCAGCACTACGTGACTAATACACTTAGGGTCTCCAGAGCTATTGGGCCCTTCTTCTCTCCTCCTATAATGAACTGAAGGATTCTATAGGGAAAATATTAAAGAATGTGGGACACATCAAAAGAAGATGGAAGGAATACACAGAGCCACTGTACCAAAAACAATTGGTCGACGTTCAACCCTTTCAGGAGATAACATATGATCAGGAGCCGATGGTACTGAAGGAAGAAGTCCAAGCTGCACTGAAGGCATTGGGGAAAAACAAGGCTCCTGGCATTGACAGAATACCAGCTGAGATGTTTCAACAAACAGACGCAGTGCTGGAAGTGCTCACTCGTCTATGCCAAGGAATTTGGAAGAGAGCTACCTGGCCAACCAACTGGAAGAGATCCATATTTATGCCTATTCTCCAGAAATACGCCTATTCCAAATGTGGAAATTATCAAACAATAGCATTAATACAACATACAAGTAAAATTTTGCTGAAGATCATTCAAAAGTGGCTGCAGCAGTATACTGACAGGGAACTGCCAGAAATTCAAGCTGGATTCAGAAGAGGACATGGAGCCGGGGATGTCATTGCTGGCGTCAGATGCTTGAAAGCACAGAATACCAGAAAGATGTTTCCCTGTATTTTACTGACCATGCTAAGGCATTCCACTGTGTGGATCATAACAAATTATGGATAACATTTCGAAGAAATGGGAATTATAGGTCACTTAATTTTTTTTTTTTTTTTAATTGTGCTCAGGAGAAACCTGTACACAGACCAAGAGGTAGTTTTTGAACAGAACGAGGGGATACTGCGTGGTTTAAAATCAGGAAAGGTGTGTATCAGGGTTGTATCTTTTCACCATATGTATTCAATCTGTGTGCTAAGCAAATAATCAGAGAAGCTTGACTGGATGGAGAAGAATGGAGTATCAGGATTGGAGGAAGACTCATTAACAACCTGCGTTATGCAGATGACACAATATTGCTTGCTGAAAGTGAGGAGGACTTGAAGCACTTACTAATGAAGATCAAAGACCACAGCCTTCAGTATGGATTACACCTCAACATAAAGAAAACAAAAATCCTCACAACTGGACCAATAAGCAACATCATGATAAACGCAGACAAAATTGAAGTCAAGGATTTCATTTCACTTGCATCCATAATCAATACATATGAAAGCAGCAGTCAAGAAATCAAAAGACACGTTGCATTGGGCAAATCTGCTGCAAAAGACCTCCTTAAAGTGTCAAAAAGTAAAGATGTCACCTTGAAGACTAAGGTGCGCCTGACCCAAGCCATGGTGTTTTCAACCGCCTCATGTACATGTGGAATCTGAACTAGGAATAAGGAAGATCGAAGAAGAATTGACACCTTGGAATTGTGGTGTTGGGGAAGAATATTGAATATACCATGGACTGGCAGAAGAACGAACAAATATGTTTTGGAAGAAGTACAACCAGAGTGCACCTTAGAAGCAAGGATGGCGAGACTTTGTCTCACATACTTTGGACACATTATCAGGAAGGAGCAGTCCCTGGAGAAGGACATCATGCTTGGTAAAGTCGGCAAAAAAGAGGAAGACCCTTAACGAGATGGATGGACACAGTGGCTGCAACAATGGACTCAAGCATAATAATGATTGTGAGGATGGCACAGAACCGGGCAGTGTTTCATTCTGTAGTACACAGGGTCACTATGAGTTGGAACTGACTCGAGGGCATGGGACAACAACAAGATTCAGAAGCTCAGTGTTCTAATCTTATGTGTGAACTTGGGTAAGACTCCTCCTTTTTCTGGGCCTCAGTTTCCCCACCTGTAAGTTTAATTCACTTCAACAGGTATTTATTAACCACCTACTATGTGCCAGGTAGGATATTAGATGCTGAGGACCCAGGAGCACAGTGGTTAAGTGCTACGACAGCTAACCAAAAGGTTGGCAGTTTGAATCCACCAGCTGCTCCTTGGAAACCCGATGGGGCAGTTCTACTCTGTCCTATAGGGTTACTACGAGTCGGAACCCACTTGATGGCAACTTTTTTTTTTTTTTGGTTTTTAGACGAGGTTACCAAGAAAAAAAATTTTTTTTTTTAACCAACCAGTTGCCATTGAGTCAGTTTCCACTCACGGTGACCCCATGCGTGTCAGAGTAGAACTATGCTTCGTAGGATTTTCAATGACTAATTTTTTGGAAGTAGATCACCAGGCCATTCTTTTGAGGCATCTATGGGTGAACTGGAACCTCCAACCTTTCGGTTAGCAGCTAAGTGCGTTAACCATTTGCAACACCCAAGGTGGCTAGACTAGTTACATAATAAAAACTTCTAATCTTAAATTGTTGTTGTTTTTAGGTGCCGTGGAGCCGGTTCCGACTCATAACAACAGAAAAAACGCTGCCTGGTCCTTCGCCATCCTCCCAATTGTTATGTTTGAGCCCATTCTTGCAGCCACTGTCAATCTATCTCATTGAGGGTCTTCCTCTTTTTCTCTGACCCTCTATTTTACCCAGCATGATGTCCTTCTCCAGGGACTGATCCCTCCTGATAACATGTCCAAAGCATGTGAGACAAAGTCTCACCATCCTTGCTTCTAAGGAGCATTCTGGTTGTGCTTCTTCCAAGACAGATTTGTTCTTCTGGCAGTCCATGGTGTATTCGATATTCTTTGCCAAACCATAAGTCAAAAGCATCAGTTCTCCTGTCTTCCTCATTCATTGTCCAGCTTTCGTACACATATGAGGTAAGTGAGAATACCTTGGTGTGAGTCAGCTGCACCTTAATTCAATGTGACATAAATGTAATTATAAAATGAATGAATGAGTGAGTAAGTGAATAAATGCCTTTCCCAGCTGTAGGTCACTGTGCCATTGTTCCTCTCCGGCCCGTCGGTGGTAGTATGCTGAAGTCGTTCGCATTTGTGTCGTGTGCCCTCAACTTGACTGTCTCGAGGGAGCACCAACTGCAGAGTAAGCAGAAGGCAGAGCAGAGGGGCCATGAATGCTACGGAATTTGGATTTTTTGCAGAGTGGTTGGGATCCTGTGAGGTGGCCAAGCGCATGGGCCTTCTTAGGTCATCCGGGGATCTAAGGGCATTAGGATAACCCTGCCAAGACCTTGAACATCCAGTGAGGTAAAACCTCAAAGAACTACCCCATTTCCTCGGCTGGGCTGAGACTTGGTTACCTCAACTCCCGTTTGTAGTTGCCCTGCCAGGTTTCAGGGTTCACAAAGCGTTTTGTGGCTTTTACCGTGAGGTGCAATTCCTCACCCCACTGGCTTTGGAGTCAGACAGACTCGGTTGTCATTCTGGCACTGCAAGGTCCGAGCTTTGTGACCTTAGGCAAATCACCTAACCATTCCGAGCTTCATTTTCCTTACTGGGAGAGAATGAATGTAATGTACTTACTTCAGCGTCTTTAAGGGCCAAGTCCTCAAAAGCAGCTGTTACTAGGAACTTTGTGTTATGATGTTATTTGCTATTTATGATTTCACCTGCCTATTCATTTCAGCTTAGGACTCCCTGAGTGGTGCAAATGGTTAATATGCTCGGCTACTAACCAAAAGGTTGGCAGTTCAAACCCACCTAGAGTCGCCTCGGAAGAAAGGCCTAGAGACCTGCTTCTGAAAGGTCACGGCCACTGAAGACTCTGGGGAGCACAGCTCTACTCCGACACACAGGGGGTCATCATGAGCTGGAATCAGCTCTAAGGCAACGAACCATCCCCACGATTTAAGCCTGGCAGTTGTTACTGTGTAACTAGTAGCTGCCTTGGGCGGTACAAACCGTTAAGCTTGGGGATGGACCTGGCAGGGGACGGGGAGGTAAAGCAAAGGGTGCAGTTCCGTGAACCAGTTTCTCGGCAGAGCCTGAAATGCTTTACTTGCCTGTTTATCATTCTGAAACGGTGTGGGATAGACAAGTCCCCTCGGCACTCACCATCCAATTGCACTGAGGGTGTCCTCCTCCATGTACTTGTGACTGACTCTCGGGGGGTTCCATGACTGTCCCTTGGCACACACACGGGACAGGCTGTGAGTGCCTGGAAGATGAAAACCCTGGAAGTAGCCAGTGGCGGATGTGACCGAGGACATCCTTTGGTCAGCTTCACCAGGGAACCAACATTCTGACAGAGCTGGCCTACCAAATGTTGGATTTCCTAAGTCATACCTGCTTCTCCAGGACCCTGGTGGCATGGTTTGTGCTTGCCTACTAACCTAAAGGTCGGCGGTTTGAAGCCACCCCGCAGTGCAGCGGAACAAAGGCCTGGCTATCTGCTTCTGTAAAGATTGCGACCAAGGAGCAGTTCTCCTCTGTAACACATGGGGTCGCCATGAGCCAGAATCAACTCCACAGCAGTGGGTTTTTGGCTTAGCTGATTTTCCTAGTTTTGTTTTGTCAACACTTCCCGTCAGAGCCTCTGCCACGTATAGACTTCCTTTAGGACCTTTGTGGGCTCCTGCCTAATGTATTCAGGGCTGATTTGTGCTCCCTAAAAATACAAATTGAAGTCGTAACCCCTGTGCCTGTGAACGTGCCCTTGTTTGGAAATAAAGTCTTTGAAGATGTCATCGGTTAGGGCAGGGTCTCAGCTGGAGTAGAAACCCATTGCCGTCGAGTCGATTCCAACTCATAGCAACCTGATAGAACAGGGTAGAACTGCCCCATAGAGTTTCCAAGGGGCACCTGGTGGATTCAAACTGGCTACCTTTTGGTTAGCAGCCATAGCTCTTAACTACTACACCACCAGGGTTTCCAGTTGGAGTAGGGTGGGCCCTAATCCTGTCTGAGTGGTGTCCTGATAAAAAGAGGAGACACAGAGGGACAGACAGAGGAAAGACAGCCATGCGAAGACGCTTCTACACGCCAAAGAACACCTGGGGCTGCTGCCGGAAACCAGGAGAGACAAGAAAGGATCTTCCCCTGGAGCCTCTGGAAGGAGCATGACCCTGCTGACACCTTGAATTTGGACTACTAACTTTCCAGATGGAGACAATACATTTCTGCTGTTTAAAGCCACCTACTTCGTGGTGCTTTGTTGCGGTGCCCTAGGGCCCTAATACATACTGCTACCAGCGATGCCCACCACTTATTGATCATTAGGTGTGCTGCAGGCACCGTGCCCGGGATTTTGTATTTAGTCTGGGCCCCCAGGGCAGTTGCGGTTCAGCAGTAGAATTCTCCCCTTGCACGCAGGAGTCCCGGATTTAATTCCCAGCCAATGCAGCTCACATGCAGCCACCACCTGTCAGTGAAGGCTTGTGGGTTGTTACGATGCTGAACAGTTTTCAGCGGAGCTTCAAGATGAAGACAGACTAGAAAGAAAGGCCTGGCGATCTACTTCTGGAAATCTGCCAATGAAAACCCTGTGGATGACTGCATCCGATCCGCAGCCAATCGTGGGGATGGCTCAGGACCGGGCAGTGTCTCCTTCTGTTGTGCATGGGGCCGCCATGTATTGGGGGCTGACCTGACAGCCTCACTTCACCCCTGCCCTATAAGCAGGGACATACTTTGTCCTATCTGACTAATGAGGGGCTTGAGGCTCAGAGGGGAGAAGTGTATGCCCAAGGCCTTCCTGGAGGATGTGTCTGGGAGACTCTGGGAAACCACTTCTGTTCCACCCCCAAGCTGTGTCTCTCCTGCTACCATTATTGCCTGCCTGGTGGAGGGGCAAATCTCAGACCCCCAACCTGGGCCCTCCCACCTTCCTTTTATTCCAGAACAGGCCTGCTTTTCCCCATCCTAAAACCTCTCCATCTTTCTCTGGTAGGCTACAGTCCTGGCCAGATAAACTGTTGTCTTCTTTTCAGTAATCCCAAAGCCTAGTCCGTGGGGACGTTCCTGGCCTGTGCAGCTTTCTCTCTGCCTGCTATTATGTTCCGGGCTCAGGGAAAAACCTTCCCCACACATAGCAACGGTTTCCAGGCCGAGCCAACCCAGGGCTTCCAAGGAGAGGGGTCATTTGGAAATGGGCCAGCATCTTCACGGGTGGAGGTGACCGCCGGCCAGCTAGCCATAAAGGGTGGGGATGTCTTTGGAACGAAGGGTGGCGTTGACCTCCACCATGCTGTCTGCTGTCCAGGGCACGGGGCGTTCCCGTCACCGATTTGGAAGGGCTGGATGCATATGTGCTTTGTAGGAAGTGCAGCTGGTTTTTGGACCAAGGGTGAAGCCATCTGACGCTCAGCGACCTCTTGCATACACTTTTCCCCAGAAGCGTTTGCTACCAAAATGGTAGAAGGCTCCCCGGCCCGCTTTTGTTTTTGTTTGCATCCTCATTGGAAATGAGCGATTTTCAAGTATTTTGACCCAATTCAGTGAAATCGTTGAGGCGGTCTCTATTTTTACTGTCCTGAAGGGTTGGTCTGCATTTGGTCCAGATTACGTGGCTGCCGACAGACTGCAGTCAAAGTGCTTTAGCAGGCAATGCGGGGTGGTGGGGAGAGGCTGGCGGGGGAGGCCCTTGGCTCTGCTTTCGCTGCCCCCCCTCCCCGAAGCCCAGGGACCCAGGCGAGTCGTTTAATCTCTCGGAGATGTGGTTGCCTCAAGTATAAAACAGAGCTGATAACTTGTGTCCCCTTGTTCTCTCCTGGGCAGATTACAGCAACCTTGGAAGCATGAAAGCCACTTTCCCCCCTTTTCCCTCAGAGAGGGAGGGATGAGTCGACTCTTCAAATGAATTGAATGTGAAGCCTCAGAATATGATGTTGATAACAGTCCATATTTTTGCCTGTGGAATACTGCATCTTAGTTCCTTTTTATAGGCCTGTGGTAAAACATCTGTGAGGCCAAAGGAAAGCTATATGTAAATGGTCTCTATTCATAAAAAAAAAAGTCCTGGTAGTGTGGTGGTTAAGAGCTTGGCTGCTAACCAGAAGGTCGTTAGTTCAAATCCACCACCGCTCCTTGGAAACCCGATGGGGCAGTCCTACTCCGTCCTGTAGAGTCACTGTGAGTCGAAATCAACCTCGTGGCAACAGGTACTCAATGAAACCACGTGCGTCAGAATAGAGCTGTCTCCGTAGGGTGTCCAGTGGCTGCTTTTGGAAAGTAGATAGCCAGGCCTTTCTTGTGAGGCAACCCTGAGTAGACTCCAGCTTCAAGCATGTTACCCATCTGCACCACCCAGGGACTCCAGAGTACTTTACAAGCCTGAGGGACTTGGCTGTTTAACGCTTGTGATGATGTTGTTGTTAGTTGCTGTCAAGTCGATTCCTTCTCAGGCCGACCCCAAGTGTGCAGAGTAAAACTGTGCTCTCTAGGGTTTTCAATGGCCAATTGCCTTCCGAGGTACTGTTAGGTGCGTTTGAACTGCCAGCCTTTCCGTTAGTAAAGTCAAGCGCTTAACCGTTTGTGCCACTCCGGGACTCCAGTACTTGTGATATCAGGTGAAATGGCTGGAGCGGGAATGTCTGGAAGGAGGAGTGGAGGCTTGGCGGGGAGAAGGGACAAGTCCACGATCACATTGTAACTGGCTGCATCCATGAGGCCAGTGCCGAGCACAACAGTCCAGGGGTGGGGTCCCTCAGGAGTGCCCAGAGCATGGGAATATGGGAATTGTGGCTGAGCTCATGCCCGAGAAGAACTCATAAACCTCAGGCCAGGAGGTCAGAGAGGGGCCATGCTCGTATCCAGACCTCCGCTCCAGAACCAAGCAGACCAGAGGAGCTCTGGAAATTGGGTGTGGGGCGCACTGGGGTGAGTGGCTCTGGATGGCCCTGTGAACAAGGTGAGGATGCCAGGAGTCTGAGGTTCCAGCCAGGAGGGCAGGGGCAGGCCTGCAGGAGAGAAGATCTTGGGTCTAGGGGCACTTAGGCAGCACCAGGAGGAATAGCATCCGTGGTCAGATCCACATTCCGCACTGCCCAGGGGGCGTGTGAATGCAGAGTCCCCATGGGAACAGCCAACACTGTGATGAAGGTCCATTATGAAATGTGACCACGTCTTGTCTTGACCATGAGTTGCTACTGGTCCTCCCACAGGGCTGAGCGTCTCTGCCCCGATTCAGCATCTCTCTCATGCCTGCATTGTGCCCCGACTTTCTGTCCTCTTTTTGAATTTCTCTTCCTTCCCTCTCTCCCTGGCTTTGCTCCCATTTCTCTCTCCTTTCTCTTGCCTCCTCCTTTGCTAGGTGTTGGGGATACAGCAATGAACTAGACAGAGCTTCTGCCATCAAGGTCTCCCATCAAAGGATGGGGACAGACTTAGAAACATGAATTCTGAGACAGAGAGAGCAGTCAGTGCAGGGTACAGGGCAGGATGTGGCAGGGCGTTTTTCCAACTGTCACACCCTATAGTTCCGCTGCTATTCATAAGGTTTTCACTGGCTAATGCTTTTCAGAAGTAGACTGCCGGGTCCTTCTTCCTAGTCTGTCTTAGTCTGGAAGCTCAGCTGAAACCTGTCCACCATGGGTGACCCTGCTGGTATCTGAATACCGGTGGCATAGCTTCCAGCATCACAGCAACACAGAAGCCCCACAGTACGACAAACTGTATGCTGAACAAATAATATGAGAAGTTGGACCATATGAAGAAGAACGGGACATCAGGATTGGAGGAACACTAATTAACAACCTTGCTTGCTAAAAGTGAAGAGGACTTGAAGCACTTGCTAATGAAGATCAAAGACCACAGCCTTCAGTATGGATTACACCTTGACATAAAGAAAACAAAAATCCTCACAACTGGACCAATGAGCAACATCATGATAAACGGACAAAAGATTGAAGTTGTCAAGGATTTCATTTTACTTGGATCCACAATCAACAGCCATGGAAGCAGCAGTCAAGAAGTCAAAAGACGCATTGCATTGGGCAAATCTGCTGCAAAGGACCTCTTCAAAGTGTTGAACAGCAAAGATGTCACCCTGAAGACTAAGGTGCGCCTGACCCAAGCCATGGTGTTTTCAATCACATCATATGCATGTGAAAGCTGGACAATGAATAAGGAAGACCAAAGAAGAATTCACACCTTTGAATTGTGTTGGCGAAGAATATTGAATATACCACGGACTGCCAGAAGAACAAACAAATCTGTCTCAGAAGAAGTACAACCAGAATGCTCCTTAGAGGCAAGGATGGGGAGACTGCGTCTTACATACTTTGGACGTGTTGTCAGGAGGGATCAGTCCCTGAGAAGGACATCATGCTTGGCAGAGTACAGGGTCAGTGGAAAAGAGGAAGACCCTCAACGGGGTGGATTGACACAGCGGCTACGACAATGAGCTCGAGCATAACAATGATTGTAAGGATGGCTCAGGACCGGGCAGTGTTTCGTTCTGTTGTGCACAGGGTCACTATGAGTCAGAACCGACTTGGTGGCACCTAACAACAACACACCCTAGAGTCCCTGGACTGGCCTCAGTTTTCCCATCTGTGGAATGAGGCTGCTAGTAACAGCTGCAGAGTCCCTGGGTGGTGCAAATGGTTAATGTGTTTGGTTGCTAACTGAAAGGTTGGAGGAGAGGTGCCTCGGAAGAAAGGCCTGGCCACCTGCTTCTGAAAAATCAGCCATTGAAAACCCTATGGACCACAGTTCTGCTCTGATACACTTGGGGGCACCATGAGTCTGAGGTGACTTCGTGGCCCCTGAAAACTGGAAGTAATAGCTGCACCGTGGGGCGCCCGAGGATTCCATGGGACACTGCATCTAAAATAGAGCCCGTAGCTCAGTGCTGGCAGAGGGCACCTGTCCAGCCAGTGCCAGCTGCTCTGTCGTTGTCGTCGTTATTATTACTGTACCTGGGAATGTGAATGAGATGGGGAAGGGTCAGGAAAGACCTCAGGATTAATACAGGTTTTAAAGATTCATGCCCTAAGGCCGTTTCCAAGGGGGCCGCGCAGAGGGTCTCCAGGTGCAGCTGTAGAGAGGTTGGGTGGGGGAGGGGAGTGTGGGCAGACAATAAGGGGTTGAATCCTGAGACTGGGGCCTGTGGGGCTGGATTAGTGGGGCTTTAGAGGGACAACGCTCGTGAAAAGGGACTGAGCTCCAGCTTTTCTTCCCCAGAATGGTCTTCCCAATCTCCTTAGTGAGCCCCAAGGTGCCATCCCGTCAGGCTAATAAGGCTTGTTTTTCCTTAAATCCGTGGTAGCTTCATTCACAGCTTAGTTTGTTCCCAAGATGGACAGGCAACTATGTGGTTCACTCGGAGAGAGCACCTGGGGTTTGCAGACAGTGAATTTTAAAACAGAAAAGTGGTGAGGGGAAAATACATCTATCTACCGCATACCTAAAACGTAAGCGTTCACCCAGTCCCACATTTATTTTCTTTCTCTTACCAGTTGCCGAGTTGATTCTGATTCACGGCGACCCCATATGTGCAGAGCGGAACTGCTGCATAGGGCTTTCAGGGCTGTGACCTTCCGGAAGCAGGTCGCCAGGCCTTTCTTTCAGAGTGCCTCTGAGTGGGTTTCAACCACAAACCTTTCAGTTAACCGTTAGCACTACCCAAGATTCTTTTCTTCCTTCCCTCCCTCCTTCCTTCCTTCCTTTCTTTTTTCTTTCCTTCTCTCTCTCTTTCTCTGTTTCTCTCTCATTGTTGTCAGGTGCCGCGGAGCCGATTCTGACTCACGGTGTGACCCCGTGTGACAGAGTAGAACCGCCCCACAGGGTTTTCTCGGCTGAAATGTTTACAAAAGCAGATGGCCATATCTTTCACCTCCAAAGCCACTGGATGGGTTCAAAGCATCAACGTTTATTTCAGTTAGTAGCTGAGGTCCTAATCGTTTCTCCGCCAGGGATTTCTTTCTTTCTTTTAGGACTCCACAAGTGATACAAAGCAGCCAGAAGTGGCTAGTGAAGGCTGAAGATTCTCCCCCGCCTCCTCCTGCCTTTCCTGAGGACTGCGGAGCACTTCGTTCTGTCCTGCAGGGGCCGATTGACAGCAGCTAACAACAGGTGGGAGGCTGGCTGAGAGTCTGCATTATTTTAACAAGCTCCCTGGAGTCCTAAGGCCCTAGCGCATCTTAGAAAAATCTTGAAAAAAGATTTTTTCACCTCCCATATCAGTTGTTGAATATCACACCTGGTTACCTGATGGTGAAGTCTGGGAAAGGAACTGGGCAAACGCAGAGGGCAGCTGCTCACAGGAGCATTCAGCTCTGCTCAGGAGCCCCACGGCTGTCCGGCGTGGTCTCCTTCTGGGGTGCGGGCGTAGGAAGCCCACTGGCCCAAAGATACAGGCCATATTCTCCAATATCAGTCTTACCAATATCTTCATTCCTGTGGTTTAATCTTTTTAATCAGTTCAGAACTAGGGCAGGGAAAGGTTATTAGGTTGAACCGTGTGAAAGTGCCGATTATATAGGTCAGAAGGAGCCAGGGTGGCATAACAGTTAAGCACTCGACTGCTAACAGGAATGTTGGTGGTTTGAACGTATCAGCGGCTCCTCAGGAGAAAGGCCTGGCAACCTGCTGGCTCAAAGATTACAGCCTAGAAAACCCTATGGGGCAGTTCTACTCTGTCACCTGGGGCCGCCTTGAGTCAAAATCGACCCACAGCACCCAATAACATCCTAGGTCAAAAATGGTAGAATATTGGTGATTTGATACAGGTCAACTTAGTATCTATTGGGTACCCTCATATCCCAACACTAACTACATACCAGTCAAATTCAGGTCAGGGCGAGATCACCTGGGGAACGTGGTAAGGTTCTCTTACCTGCTTCAGTGAGCCTGGGCCTCAGTGTCATTTATCAGCCCTCTGGGCGATTCTGCGGTACACCCACATTGGAGAAGCCCTGCTACGTGGCAAACACAAAGCTGAGTGCTCTGTATTCACCTCATTTAATCTTGGGGACAACCAACTGTCTCTCCTACTTGCTCTCAAGAACAAATTGTGAAATTTCCAGGAATCTTGCCAACCATTTGTTAAACACAGCCATTATCGAAAGTTAAATTATATGAACTTAAACTATAATAAAACAAAGATAACACATACTCAAAACTCATGACTTCCCAATTATTTGACCACATTTATTTCGTATGCGCTTGGTGCAATTTCCATCCATTGCATCTGTGTGGTGGGAATACCACACAATGGGGTGCTGGGGTGCCTGCCTTCCCAACTCTACATTCAGCGGTGTCATGGCGGGAGCTTGAAATCAGCCATGTTGGGAGTGTTTACACCAGGGAAATTGGCAAACACTACAAATCAGGGCTTACCTCCCCTACAGTTGTTACAACACTGACTCTCGTCAACCTTCTTTCACAGATGAGGAAACTGAAGTTTAGGGAGTAAATGCCTTTTCCCAGGTCTCAGAGCCACAGTTTGAACCTAGACAGCTGGCTCAGGAGCCCAGGTTTTCAGCCAGCTGACATGTTGCTCTCTGTCATCTTCCTAGGCTTGTGGTGTGAATCGCCACCCACTTTTCTAGAAAGTCCCTCCCCCACAACCCAATGGCTGGCCTCCCTCAGGATCCCACTCTGTCTCCCCGGCGGCCTATTCCCCCAGATCAAAATAATGCCCTGGAGTCTCCTGCAAGACAGTGCTCAGTGGCCTCTGACAGGTGACGTCCCTCAGCACAGTCGGGGTGGGGGCATTGGTACCCCAAGTCCAGCCTCCTGCTAGCTCTCCCCACCAGTCGATGTCCCCAGTTAAATATACCCACTGCCATCAAGTCAATTTTGACTCATGGTGACCCCATGTGTGACGTAATAGAATTGCTCCATAGGGTTTTCTTGATTGTAATCTTTATGTGAGCAGATTGCCAGGCCTTTCTTTTTTGGCATTGCTGGGTGGGTTCAAACCACCAACCTTTAGGTTAATAGTCGATAGCAAACTGTGCCACTCTGGCAGAGCTACATTAAAATATACACATATTTAATTGAGTTAAAATAAATAGGTGGGTGGTCTTGAAGGCAGACAAGGGGAAAATGGCATGAAGAGATGTCAGGAAGTCTTCGGGTGGGAGTAAAGTGGGTGGGGTTTTGCCTTAGAGTTGAGGGGGCATTGACAGATACACGGAGGAGGTTAGAGGGACTTTTCAGCTCTGCTTGGCAATGCCACCACCACAACCACCTGCAGTGGCCCCCTGGTCCCTCAGAGAAGCTGGGAAGAACAGAGGAGAGAAAGCCCCACAAAGGGGAGGTGTGTGACCTGCGAGATTTTAACAGCCAGGTTTACCCTTAACTTTCCCCTTTATTTTCCTCCCTAGAGTGCTGTGTCCCTTCTGGTTCCATCTTCAAATACCACTCTCACTCAAAACAGTTAAGTGCTCGACCACTAACTGAAAGGTTGGCAGTATGAACCTACCCAGAGCCACCTCAGAAGAAAGGCCTGGCAATTTGCTTCAGAAAGGTCATAGCCTTGAAAATCTTATGGAGCACAGTTGTACTCTGCAGCTCATGGAGTTGCCATGGATCAGAATCCATGTGACTGTTTTTTTAGTTTTTCAAATCCCAGAGGTAGAAACACTTGGAACCAAGAACTCTCTTTGCTATGGACTGAATTGTGTCCTCCAAAAATGTGTGTCGGAATCCTAACTCCTGTACCTTTGGATGTGATCCTGTTTGAAACAGGGTTTTCTTTGTTATTTTAATTGATCATAACTGAGTAGGGTGGGTTCTGAATCTAATCACTTCTGAATTATACAAAGAACGGGTCAGACACAGAGGTGCACACACAGTACCCATGGGAGAAGACAGATGCCATATGAGGATCGCCAAGGGACCAAGGAATACCTGGGGCTGCTGATGAGAAGGAATTGACAGGCCTGAGACCCTGATTTGGACTTTTAGCCTCCAGAACTGTGAGAAAATAAATTTCTGTTCTGTAAAGCCAACCATTTGTGATATTTCCATTATGATAACACTAGGTAACTAAGTTCGAATTATGGTGTTGGTGAAGAATATTGAATATACCATGACTGCCAGAAGAATGAACAAATCTGCCTTGGAAGAAGTACAGCCAGAATGCTCCTTGGAAAAGAGGATGGTGAGACTGCATCTCACATACTTCGGACACGTTATCAGAAGGACCAGTCCCTGGAGAAGGACATCATGCTTGGTAAAGCAGAGGGTCAGCGAAAAGGAAGAAGACCCTCGACAAGATGGATTGACACAGTGGCTACAACAATGGGCTCAAACAGAGCAATGATTGTGAGGATGGTACAGGACTGGGCAGTGTTTCATTCTGTTGTGCCTGGGGTCACTATGAATTGGAATCGACTTGATGGCACCTAATAGCAACAACAGCAACAGGTAACTAAGACATTCTTGAAGCCTGTTTAAAAAAAAAATAAAAGTAGAAAAAAAAGAAAAGAGTGAGGACTGATACATGACGTAGTGTTCACAGCACAGCTGAGGCCCAAAAGGAATACAAGGAGAGCAGACCTGAGCCCCAAACTCAGCAAAGCCCTAAGCCCAGCCAGACCCATCCACAGCTTGAAGCAGAGCCAGCCAGCCGAGCCCAGCCCAAATCAGCCAGTCTCCAGCCAACCCGTGGACTTGTAAGCAATAGTAGTGTTTTAAGCCACTGAGTTTGTGGTGGTTTGTTACACAGCAAGAGCTAATTGATGAACACCATATTCTGGATACAGAGACTCAACATTGTAAAGACGTATATTCTCTACAAGCAAATCTGTCAGTTGCGTGTGATTGGAATACAAATGCCAATAAGTATTTATTTCTCTGGGGCTTTAAAAATGAGTTCTGAAACAAAATTACTCACGAGAAATTTTAGAGAAAATAATGGAGGGGGGCAGGTCTTACCTTACCAGCTATTCAGTGGCAATGACAGAGATACAAGAGGTAAGTTAGTCACATAACAGGAACCAACAGAACACAGCTGAAACCATTGCTGTCGAGTCACTTCTGACTCCTAGCAACCCTAGAGGACAGACTAGAACCACGCCAAAGGGTTTCCAAGGCTGTAATCTTTACAGAAGCAGACTGCCACGTGTTTCTCCCGAAGAGTGGCTGGTGGGTTTGAACCACTGACCTTTTGGTTAGCAGCTAAGTGCTTAACCACTGCACCACTGGGGCTCCTGGAGCACAACCAAGGGGGCAGAAAAGGATGATAGATAGATAGGTAGGTAGGCAGGTAGATAGGTAGATGGATGGGTATGATGCCGTACACAGATAGAGATAATGCTACATGACACAGATCAGTAGTGGAAGCGATAGATTGCATAGTAAATAGAGTTGGAACAACTGGTTATCAATTTTAAAAATACAGAATTAAACTCTTCGATCACCCTAAACCAAAACCAAGCCAAACCCGATTCCTACTTATAGCAACCCTGTAGGACAGAGTAGAACTGCCCCATAGGGTTTCCAAAGAGGGGCTGATGGATTCAAACAGCTGACCCTTTGGTTAGCAGCCGAGCTCTTAACCACTGCACCACCAGGACTCCTACATCACCCTAGATACTAAAATCCCAGATAGATTAAAGACCTAAATGTAATAAATCAAACCATAAAAGGACTAGAAAACAGTATAGAAGATGAGTGTTACAAACCTGGATTAGAGCAGGCTCTTCTAGCAAGACATAATTCAGAAGTCATTAAGAAATAGATCCACCAATTTTACTCCATAACAATGAAATGCCCTGTACAGCCAAAGACTGTAAACAAAGTTAAAACACAAATGATGGTTTGAGAGAAAATGTTTGTAACATACACAGTGGACGGAGGGCTAATTCCCCAGATTTACTCAAGGCTCCCCCAGTAAGAAAAGAGCCAACCATCCAATAGAAAAATGGGGGAAGGGTATGAACAGGCAATTTGCGTAAAAGAGAAGAAACGCCAACAAGAGTTAAAAAAAAAAAAAAAGACGCTCGCCTCGCTATTCAACAAGAAAATGTAAATAAAAACAAAATGCCATGCTCCCCCTCTGCCTGAGAACAATCAAACACGGATGCCAGCAGGGTGGGGAGAAAAGTAGTCAGCAAATTCACACCCAAGGTTCTGTCCCTTGGGAACTCCACTGAGCGAATTAAGCGGATTGACAGCGTGACCATTCAGTGAGGGTCTGTGAGCATTAACTTTACCGTCAGCTGCTATCGGGTCGGCCCATACTCATGGCAATCCCATGCATAAATGAACAAAATGCTGCCCCATCCTGTGCCATCCCCATGCTTGGTTGCAGATTGGACCTGTTGTGATCGTAGGGTTTTCACTGGCTGATTTTTGAAAGTAGGTTGCCAGGCCTTTCTTCCTAGTCCACCTTAGTCTGGAAGCTCCACTGAGATCTATTCAGCAACAGGCAAGCCTCCACTAACGGAGAGGTGTTGGCTGCACATGAGGTCCCCTGGCCAGGAATCAAACCCTGGCCTTCCTGATGGAAGGCGAGAATTCTGCCGCTGAACCACCGCTGCTCCCATGCCTCTGACCTACAGAATCGGAATTTAGTGCCCCAGGATTCATGTGCTCATCGAAGTTCCACAAGTACTGTCCTAGGGGAAGGAGACCATCATGCAGAGAGGACAAGAGCCCTTAGATGACTGGAAATGTGAGCCCCCGGAGGGTAGGGCTTGGGCTCCTTTGTCCTCTGCTGTATCCTGAGCACCTAGAGCTGTGTCCATGGGATAAATGTGGCTGTGTGTGTTTTGGTGGGAAAGGGCACTGGGATCTGGAGCTTGGAAGAGGGATGGGAATTAGCATCTCTGCTGGGCTGCGTGCCAACTGCGGCATCTCGAACAGACAGGTAACCTGTCTGGGCCTCAGTATTCCTGTCTGCAAAATGGGAAGAGTAACAATTGCTTTGAAGGGTTGTTGTGAGGAGAAAATGAGCCCAAAAATGCAGCTGAGAGCACCCGGCACAGGAACCGGTAAATACACTCAACAGACTTTTAAAACACTTTAAACCAGGCACTTATCCCTGTGCCCCAAGGGTGTGAGTGTGTGTACATGTGTGTATGTGTGTGTGTGTGTGTGTGTGTGTGTATGGGCAGAGGGATGAGGAGAACCAGGAGGCAGAAATCCCCTAGATTTGAGTTTGGGGAGCCTCGATTTTCAGCTCAAGTCTCTAGGGTGACCTCTGAGTCCAGCTGCTTCTTTATGGGATTATACCCTGAGATGTTTTTCATATTTTTGGGTTTGTTTCCCTTTCTGGTTTTCATCTTCTCCCCTGGACCACAGAAACCCTGTCAGGGCTGCTGATGACGTGGCTGGTCTGTGCACACGGTCCTGGTTCACCCAGTGCCCACGTCTCGGTGACAGAGTTTTTCCCTCTGTTTATCCAGCAGTCACACCTGATTAATCTAAATCAATTTGCGAATGTCTTTATTTACATGGAAAATCCTTTGGATAAACAAGAACTTCTATGACATAGTACATGCTGAATAAAATGTCACAGCTCCTCTTTAAAGGGCCTTCTGACATGTGGGCGCTGGGCCATCCCAGACCATTTTCAGTCTGGCCAAGTGGGATCTGGTGTGAACCCAGAATGAGTCATTTATAGATTTCTCTGTTGTTGTTAGGTGCCCTCGAGTCGGTTCCAACTCATAGTGACCCTATTGCACAACAGAACGAAACACTGCCCGGTCCTGCGCCATCCTTACAATCGTTGTTATCCTTGAGCTCATTGTTGCAGCTACTGTGTCAATCCACCTCGTTGAGGGTCTTCCTCTTTTCCGCTGACCCTGTACTTTACCAAGCATGATGTCCTTCTCCAGGGACTGATCCCTCCTGACAACATGTCCAAAGTATGTAAGATGCAGTTTCACCATCCCTGCCTCTAGGAAGCATTCTGGCCACACTTCTTCCAAGACAGATTTGTTCATTTTTTTTGGCAGTCCATGGTATATTCAATATTCTTCTCCAACACAATTCAAAGGCGTCAACTCTTCTTTGGTCTTCCTTATTCATTGTCCAGCTTTCACATGCATATAATGTGATTGAAAATACCATGGCTTGGGTCAGGCGCACCTTAGTCTTCAGGGTGGTATCTTTGCCCTTCAACACTTTGAAGAGGTCCTTTGCAGCAGATTTGCCCAATGCAATGCGTCTTTTGACTTCTTGACTGCTGCTTCCATGGCTGTTGATTGTGGATCCAAGTAAAATGAAATCCTTGACAACTTCAATCTTTTCTCCGTTTATCGTGATGTTGCTCATTGGTCCAGTTGTGAGGATTTTTGTTTTCTTTATGTTGAGGTGTAATCCATACTGAAGGCTGTGGTCTTTGATCTTCATTAGTAAGTGCTTCAAGTCCTCTTCACTTTCAGCCAGCAAGGTTGTGTCATCTGCATAACGCAGGTTGTTAATGAGTCTTCCTCCCATCCTGATGCTCCGTTCTTCTTCATATAGTCCGGCTTCTCGGATTATTTGTTCAGCATACAGATTAAATAGGTATGGTGAAAGAATACAACCCTGACGCACACCTTTCCTGACTTTAAACCAATCAGTATCCCATTGTTCTGTCCAAACAACTGCCTCTTGATCCATGTAAAGGTGCCTCATGAACACAATTAAGTGTTCTGGAATTCCCACTCTTCGCAATGTTTTCCGCAGTTTGTTATGATCCACACAGTCGAATGCCTTTGCATAGTCCATAAAACACAGGTAAACATCCTTCTGGTATTCTCTGCGCTCAGCCAGGATCCATCTGACATCAACAATGATATCCCTGGTTCCACGTCCTCTTCTGAAACCGGCCTGAATTTCTGGCAGTTCCCCGTCGATACACTGCTGCAGCCGTTTTTGAATGATCTTCAGCAAAATTTTGCTTGCGTGTGGTATTAACAATATTGTTCTATAATTTCCACATTCAGTTGGATCACCTTTCTTGGGAATAAGCATAAATATGGATCTCTTCCAGTCAGTTGGCCAGGAAGCTGTCTTCCATATTTCTTGGCATAGACGAGTGAGCACCTCCAGTGCTGCATCTGTTTGTTCAAACATCTCAGTTGATATTCCATCAATTCCTGGAGCCTTATTTTTCGCCAATGCCTTCAGAGCAGCTTGGACTTCTTCCTTCAGTACCATCGGTTCCTGATCATATGCCACCTCTTGAAATGGTTGAATATTCACTAGTTCTTTTTGGTATAATGACTCTGTGTATTTCTTCCACCTTCTTTTGATGCTTCCTGCGTCGTTTAATATTTTCCCCCCTGGAATCCTTCACTATTGCAGCTCTAGGCTTGAGTTTTTTCTTCAGTTCTTTCAGCTTGAGAAACGCCGAGCGTGTTCTTCCCTTTTGGTTTTCCATCTCCAGCTCTTTGCACATGTCCTTATAATACTTTACTTTGTCTTCTCGAGACGCCCTTTGAAATCTTCTGTTCAGGTCTTTTACTTCCTCATTTCTTCCTTTTTCTTTAGCTGCTCGATGTTTGCGAGAAAGTTTCAGAGTCTCCTCTGACATCCGTCTTGGTCTTTTCTTTCTTTCCTGTCTTTTCACTGACCTCTTGCTTTCTTCATGGATAATGTCCTTGATGTCATTCCACAACTCGTCTGGTCTGCGGTCACTTGTGTTCAATGCATCAAATCTATTCTTTAGATGGTCTCTAAATTCAGGTGGGATATACTCAAGGTCATATTTTGGCTCTCGTGGACCTGCTCTGATTTTCTTCAGTTTCAGCTTGAACTTGCATATGAGCAGTTGATGGTCTGTTCCACAGTTGGCCCCTGGCCTTGTTCTGACTGATGACATTGAGCTTTTCCATCGTCTATTTCCACAGATGTAGGCAATTTGATTTCTGTGTGCTCCATCTGGCGAGGTCCATGTGTATAGTCACCATTTATGTGGTGAAAGAAGGTATTTGCAATGAAGAAGTCATTGGTCTTGCAAAATTCTATCATTCGATCTCCTGCATTGTTTCTATCCCCAAGGCCATATCTTCCAAGTACTGATCCTTCTTCTTTGTTTCCAACTTTCGCATTCCAATCACCAGTAATTATCAATGCATCTTGATTGCATGTTCGATCAATTTCAGACTGTAGCAACTGATAAAAATCTTCTATTTCTTCATCTGTGGCCCTAGTGGTTGGTGCATAAATTTGAATGACAGTCGTATTAACTGGTCTTCCTTGTAGGTGTATGGATATTATCCTATCACTGACAGCATTGTACTTTAGGATAGATTTTGAAACGTTCTTTTTGATGATGAATGCAACACCATTCCTCTTCAAGTTGTCATTCCCAGCATAGTAGACTATATGATTGTCCGATTCAAAATGGCCAATACCAGTCCATTTCAGCTCACTAATGCCTAGGATATTGATGTTTATGCGTTCCATTTCATTTTTGACGATTTCCAATTTTCCTAGACTGATGCTTCGTACATTCCAGGTTCCGATTATTAATGGATGTTTGCAGCTGTTTCTTCTCATTTTGACTTGCGTCACAGCAGCAAATGAAGGTCCCGGAAGCTTTACTCCATCCACGTCATTAAGGTCGACTCTACTTTGAGGAGGTAGCTCTTTCCCAGTTGTCTTTTGAGTGCATTCCAACCTGGGGGACTCGTCTTCTGGCACTGTATCAGACCATGATCCGCTGCTGTTCATAAGGTTTTCACTGGCTAATGCTTTTCAGAAGTAGACTGCCAGGTCCTTCTTCCTACTCTGTCTTAGTCTGGAAGCTCAGCTGAAACCTGTCCTCCATGGTGACCCTGCTGGTATCTGAATACCGGTGGCATAGCTTCCAGCATCACAGCAACACACAAGCCCCCACAGTACGATAAACTGACAGACAAGTGGGGGATAGATTTCTCTAGAACCTGTTTTTCACTGGGCACCTAGTCCTGCCTCAGATTCTAGGGTGAGAGCTACAAAAGTGTCAAGGTCAAGATACATAATCAGAATCAGGCCTGTGGATGCTCCCTCCGCAGTTCAGAACTCCAGGGGATTGGAGTGTGTGGTGGAAGGAAGTCTGGCGCAAGGCCATCTGGTTGCACACTCCCGCCCTGCCTCTGCTGACCTTGGGTAGACCACTTCCTCCCTGAGACTTGGTTCTCACCTGTGCACTATGATTGTAATGAACTCTACCTCCCAGGATAGACCTGGGGATCAAGTGAGAGCATGTGAATCACTTGGTCTACAGCAGATCATCTGTAGTATTGGTTTTGTCTCCTTCCCTTAGGTCAACTAGTAAAGTAGGAAATACTTGTCATCTAAGCTTATTAAGTAGCATAAGGATTTTTCTAAAGATGCTGGAGCATTCCCTGTGGGGATGCTTTCAATATAAAAGCAAAGGACATTATTATTTCAGTGTATTTTAGTAAACACATTTCTATAAGAAGTTCTTGTGGCCTAAACCAACAAAACCAAACCAAACCCATTGCTGTCAAGTCAGCTCCAACTCATAGGGACTGTATAGGACAGAGCAGAACTGCCCCAAAGGGTTTCCAAGGAGCAGCTGGTGGATTTGAACTCCCAACTTTTTGGTTAGCAGCCAAGCTCTTAATCACTGTGTCACCAGGGCTCTCATGGCCTAGGAACCAGTTTTTTCATGTTCGAACCTGATATAGACGGAGAGCTTAGGGAACCAGAGGACTGGGTGGAGAGTCTGTCTTAGACTATCATTCTCATGTGTGCTTGTGTGTTTAAAGGATAGTGAAACAGTTGCCATTGAGTCATTTCTGACTCAGGACAATCCTGCATGTGTCAGAGTAGGACTGTGTTCCACGTGGTTTCCAGCGGATGACTTTTCAGAAGTAGATTGTTAAGCCTTTCTTCCAAGGTGCCTCTGAGTACATTCGAACCACCAATCTGTTGATTAGGAGCCGGGCACTTAACCATCTGGGTCACCCAGGGACAGTAAAAACCAAAAAACCAAACCTGTTGCCTTTGGGTCGATTCTGACCCATAACGACCCTAGAGGACAGAGTAGAACTGCCCCATAGCGTTTCCAAGGAGTGGCTGGTGGATTTGAACTGCCAACCTTTGGTTAGCAGCCATGTCACTTAACCATTGCGCACCCAGGGCAGTAGCCAAACCATTTCTTCAAAAACAGCACAGGTTCAACATGCACCTACACGAATAGGGAAGAGACAGCCATCTAGAAGTCAGAATTCCAACGTTTGATCTGAGGATTTAACCTTGCCCTTCCGGCTGATGCTAATGATTCCACATTCGTTTCTCTGTCAACCCAGCAAAATCCTATCTTCTCTGCAGAGTTTAATGATGTTCTTCCTGGTGGCGCAGTGGCTAAGAGCGCAACTGCTAACCAAAAGGTTGGCAGTTCGAATCCACCAGCTGCTCCTTGGAAACCCCAGGGGGCAGCTCTACTCTGTCCTAGAGGGTCATTATGAGTTGGAATAGACTCAAACGGCAACGAGTTTCGGGTTTTTTTGGTTCTAAAGGAAGTACTCCTTAATGTACGCACTACGGATAACAGTTTGAGAAGTAACAGGAAGTGAGCCCAAGGAAAATCTCCTCCAAGATGTTTGCTTTAATTCCTGTTGTTTCTTCCCCTTCCCTGTAACTTCAGATTTGCTGCACCACAGTGTTTGCAGGCTGAAACAGTGAGTGCTGAGATGTCTATCCTCTCTCCCCCAGGATCTGCCACAGAGCTCCAAGACTCACATTCCGTTTGCATTAGGGAGCCCACCTGACGTCCTGCTGGCCTACCTCCTTACTTGGATGGCATCTTCAGGAAGGTTTGCCTTCCAGAGGCTAAATTAGTTAATCCGCTTACCAAGGGTTTGGCTGCTTTTTGATTTCCAATGTTATTTTCCCACCACTGGTCAGCTCTCTTTTCTTGTCATCATTTCTGGACTGTGGTGGGATTTAAGCTGGGATAGAATTGTTGTTGTGTGCCATGGAGTCAATTCCAACTCACAGCAACCCTGTACGGGCAGAGTAGAACTGCCCCATAAGGTTTCTTAGGCTGTGCTTTAGGGGAGCAGATCTCCAGCTCTTTTCTCCCACCGAGTGGCTGATGAGTTCAAACCTCCAACATTTTGGTTAGTAGCCCAGGTCTTAATCACTGCCCTACCAGGGCTCCTTGGGTTAGGATTAGCTCGAGTGAAAGACTTTAAGTCAGACAGCTCAGTGGAGCCCATAAATTCCAGTCCCAGAAGAAACAGGTGGCTTGGAAGAAACCCCAAATAATTTTCTGAACCCAGCCCGTGGAGGAGCCATTAATTCAAAAGACAGGAGGCCTGGCCTAGGGTTATTGTTATTGTGAGTTGCTGTCAGCACCAACTCACGGAGACCTTATGTATAACAGCACAAAACGTTGCCCAGTCATGTGCCATCTTCATGTTGTTACCTTTGAGTCCATTGTGTGACCGTTGTGTCAATCCATCTCATTGCGGGTTTCCCTCATTTTCACTGGCCCTCATTTAACAACCATGATGTCAGTTTCTAGTGGTTGGTTTTTCCAGTGACCTGTCCAAAGTAAGCAAGATGAAGTCTCGCTATCTTCCCTTCTAAGGAGCATTCTTGTTGTCTTTCTTCTAACACTGCTTTATTCATTCTCCTGGCAGTCCACGGTACATTCACTATTCTTACCAACACCAAAATTCGGATGTGTCAATTCTTCTTCTGCTTCCCTTTTTTATTGTTCAACTTTGGCATGCATATGAGCTGATTGAAAAGGCCATGGTTTTCGTCAGGCACAACTTAGTCCTCAAAATGACAACTTTGATTTTCAAAACTTTAAAGAGGTCTTTTGTAGCAGATTTGCCCAATGCAATTCATCATTTGATTCCTTGGCTGCTGCCTCCATGGGCACTGATTGTTGATCCAATAGAATGAAATTATTGACAACTTCAATTTTTTCTCTATTTGTCATGATGTTATTTATTGATCCAGTTGTGAGAATTTTTGTTTTCTTCATGTTCAGGTGTAATCCGTACTGAAGACTGTAGTCTTTGATCTTCATCAGTAAGTGCTTCAAGTTGCCTTCACCTCTGGCAAGCAAGGTTTGTCACCTACATATCACAGGTTGTCATTCAGTCTTCCTCCAATCCTGATGGCCCATTCTTCTTCATATAGTGCAGCTTCTCGGGTTATTTGCTCAACCTAAAGATTGAACAAATATGGTGAAAGGATACAACTCTGATGCACACCTTTCCTGATTTTAAACATGCAGTACCTCCTTGTTCTGTTAAAATGACTGCCACTTGGTCTACGTATAGTTTCTGCATGAGCACAATGAAGTGTTCTGGAATTTCCATTCTTTGACATGTTATCCATAATTTGTTATGATCCATACAGTCAGATGCCATTGCATAGTCAATAAGACACAGGTAGACATGTTTTTGGTATTTTCTGCTTTCAGCCAATCTGACATCAGCAATGCTATCTCTAGTTCCATGTTCTGTTTGGAATCTGGCTTGAATTTCTGGCAGTTCCCTGTCAATATACAGCTGCAGTCATTTTTTAAATTATCTTCAGAGAAATTTTGCTTGCTTGTGATATTAGTAATATTGTTCCATAATTTTTACATTCCAGTGGATCACCTTTCTTTGGAATGGGTACAAATATGGATCTCTTCCAGTCGGTTGGTCAGGCAGCTGTATTCTAAGTTTCTTAGCATAGACGAGTGAGCGCTTCCAGCATTCCATCTGTTTGGTGAAGCATCCCAACTGGTATTCGGTCAATTCCTGGAGCCTGATTTTTCGCCAGTGCTTTCAGTGCAGTTGGGCTTCTTCCTTCAGTATCAGCAGTTCTTGACCGTATGCTACCTCCTGAAATGGTTGAACGTCTACCAATTCTTTTTGGTACAGTGACTCTGTATTTTTTGTTTTCTTTGGGTGCTTTCTGCAACATTCAATTTTTGCCTATAGAGACCTTCAGTAATGCAACTCAAGGCTTGAGTTTTCTGTTCTTTCAGCTTGAGAAATGCCAGTCATTTTCCTCCCCTTTAGTTTTTTAACTCCAGGTCTTTGCACATTTCGTTATAATGTTTTACCTTGTCTTATCAAGCCACCCTTTGAAATCTTCCGCTCAGCTCTTTTACTCTGTGCTTATTAGGAAGTTTCAGAGTCTATTCTGACATCCATTTTGGTCTTTTTCTCTTTTCCTGTCTTTTTAATAACTTTTCAGTTTCTTCGTATAGTAGTATCTCCTCGATGTCATCCCACAACTTTTCTGGTTTCTTGTCATTAGTGTCCAGTGCTTGAAATCGATCCTTAAGATGATCTCTAAATTCAGGCAGGGTGCTTCAAGGCCGTATCTGGGCTTTCATGAATTTGCTCTGATTTCTTTCAGCTTGAACTTTAACTTGCACGTGAGCAATTGATGATCTGGTCCATAGTTGACCCCTGGCTTTGTCATGACTGATGATATTGAGCTTCTTCATCGTTTCTTTCCACAGATGTAGTCTGTTTGATTCTTGTGTAATCCATCTGCTGATGTCCACATATTGTCATCATCAGTTGTGTGGTTGAGACAAGTATTTCCCATGAATAAGTCATCGATCCTGCAGAATTCTACCATTCAATTTCCACAGTCCTTTCTCACCCCCAAGGCAATCATTTCCAGCTCCTGATCCTTCTTTTTCGTTTCCAACTTTCACATTCCAGTCACCACTAATTGTCACTGCACACTGATTGCACATTTGATCAATTTCAGACCATTGTCGTTGTTAGGTGCTGTCCAGTCGGTTCCAGCTTGTAGCGGCCCAATGTACAACAGAATGAAACAATGCCTGGCCCTGTGCCATCCTCACAATCATTGCTGTATTTGAGCCCATTTTGCAGTGACTGTGTCAATCCATCTCATCACAGGTCTTCCTCTTTTTCACTGACCCTCTACCTTACCAAGCGTGATGACCTTCTCCAGGGACTGGTCCGTCCTGATCACATGTCCAAAGTATGTGAGATGAAGTCTCGCCATCCTCGCTTCCAAGGAGCACTCTGGCTGTACGTCTTCCAGGACAGATTTGTTCACTCTTCTGGCAGTCCATGGTTTATTCAATCTTCTTCAGCAGCACCATAATTCAAAGGCATCAGTTCTTCACACTGTAGCAGATCATAAAAATCTTCAAAAATCTTTTCAAAAAAAAATCTTCTGTTTCCTTATCTTTGACAGATGGGTGATGATATTAGTCATTAAAACAAAATGAAAAGCAAACGTGTTGTCATTTAGTTGATTCGATTCATAGAGACCTTATAGGACAGAACTGCTCCATAGGGTTTCCAAGTAGCAGCTGGTGGATTTGAATTGCTGACCTTTTGATTAGCACAGAGCTCTTAACCACTGTGCCACCAGGGTTCCAAATCAAAACCACAATGAAATACCACTCCATGCAACTAGAACAGCTATATAAACAAACAAACAAACAAATGAAAAATGACAGGTGTTGGAGAGGATATGGAGAAACAGGAACGCTTATCCACTGCGGTTGGTACAGCCACTGTAGAAAACAGTTAGGTGGTTCCTCAAAAGGTTAAACAGAGAACTATCATATGACCCAGCAACCTGAATCCTCGGTAGATACCCAGAGGAGTTGAAAGCAGGAATGTAAACAGAAACCTGCACACCAATTTTCATCATAACACTGTTCACAATAGCCCAAAACTGGAAATGGCTTAAATGCCCATCAACAGAGGTATGAATGGATAAACACAATGTGATACGTACATAAAGTGGAATATTACTCGGCCATAAAGAGAAATGAAGTCCTGGTGTATGCTGTGACATGGATGAATCTTGAAAATTTTATGCTGAGTGACATAGTCAATCACAAGAGGGCAAATATTGTATCATCCCGTTAGTATGAAATAGGCAAACGTATAGAGACCAAAGTTTATTGGTGGTTACCAGGCATGGAGGTAGGGAGCAAGGAAGAGTCTGCTTAGAGGGCACTGAGTTTCTGTTCATGGTGGTAGAATAATTTGCAAATGAATAATTATGATGATGGTTGCATGTGATGAACCTAATCAATGTCCCTGAAGTGTACATGTAAAAAATGTTGAATTGGCAAATGTTTTGTTATATATATTTTTACCATGAACAATAGAGAGAGAGAGATGACTTGAAAGGGTCAATGGTGAGCGTGAGCCATGGAATGAGGGATCTGATCAACCAACTCAACACCTTCCCCCAAAATTCAAAAAAAAGTAGTTTTTAAAGAAAATAGAGTCATCTGACTTGTGTTGGAGGGGAATGACTGGAGTCCCCAGCTTCCTTGTCATTTGCAAGCCTGTCTTTCTCCATCCAGGCTGAAGGTCTGATCCTGATTTTTCTGTCTTCCTAGTGCAGAGCCTTTCAACATCATGGCTGTCATCTTGAATTTTCGTGGCCTTGCATGTCATGTGGAAAACAAAGCCCCATGTCTGCACAAGAAAGGCAGATGAGTTGTCATGAACAAACCCAGGAAATTTAAGTTGATGTAATGGCCATGGCCTCCTGGGTGCGAATGAGAAAAAGGCCTCGTCTTCCATTCCTGCCAATGTTTGCAAATCATAAATAGGAACATTTGAGGTGAAAAATAGGGAATCACTGTGTACCCACCACAGAACTCTTCAGCCTGGAGACATTTAGGAAATGGGGTGGAACAACGGACAGGGAGACATACTTGCACGGATATTTTTATCCCCCTCTCCATCGAGGGTCTCTGAGTTTTGTACACTGAACCTAGAAGATACAATAATAGCAATAATAGTAGCAGCCTCTCTTACTGGATCACCTGCCTTGTGCCAGGTACTGGGCTGGGACCTTCACATATGGGGTTGCTACCTCGTAGAACTCCCCATGTAGGGAAGGAGTTGGGATCCCACTTTATATGGGAGATGAAGAAGCACATTCCTGAAATCTTTAAAACCCTCCAAAGCCCTGCTGCCCTGGGTGGTCTTCCTGTGGCCATAAATCAACTTCAGCTCTGACTCATGGTGCCCCCATGTATGTCAGAACAGTTATGAACCATAGTTTTCAAAGGCTGTAATCTTATAAATCACCAGACCTTTCTTCCGAGGTGCCCCTGGGTGGATTTGAACTGTCAATCTTTTGGTTAGCTGCTGAGAGCAAGCTGTTTGAGCCACCTAAGGACCTTCTGTAAGATCACTGAAAACACCACAGAGTACAGCTCTACTCTGACACACATGGGTCGTCATTAGTCAGAACTGACTTGATGGCAACAGGTTTGGCTTGTGTATATATATATATATTTATATATATACTTAGAATATATATAAGTATTGAATTGACTCCTTTGAATTATGGTGTTGGCAAAGAATATTAAATATACCATGGACTGCCAAAAAGACAAACAAATCTGTCTTGGAAGATGTACAGCCAGAACGCTCCTTAGCAGCAAGGATGGCAAGAGTTCGTCTCATATACTTTGGACATGTTATCAGGAGGGACCAGTCCCTGGAGAAGGACATCATGCTTGGTAAAACAGAGGGTCAGTGAAAAAGAGGAAGACCCTCAACGAGATGGATTGACACAGTGGCTGCAACAATGGGCTCAAGCATAACAACGATTGTGAGGATGGCTCAGGACTGGGCCGTGTTTCCTTCTATTGTACGTAGGGTCGCTATAAATCAGAACTGACTCAATGGCACTTAGCAACAAAACAACATATTCTAAGTAGGTGTGTGTGTGAGTGTGGAAGAGAGCACGGGAAGACCTTGGTATTGGGGTAAAGGTGGGACCTTGTGCGTAGTCATTGAGCTGTAGAAAGACTTGTCCAGGGTTCATAGTTATTTGGCTACTCTAACCTGGGGCTTTTCACTGTCTCCACCTCTCTAGTTCACCTGGTGTCTCCCCGGTAGCCGCTTTTGGGGGCTTGTTAGAGCACAGCTTTGGGTTCAGGAGAGACCTGGGTTTGAGCCCTGGTTGTGCTGATGACCAGCTTGGGACCCTGGGTAAGTCCCATAACCTTGTTGGGGCTCAGAGTCCTTGACTCTCAGGCTCATGTGAGGGTGAAATGAGATGGTGTCTGTGAAGCGTCTGACAGATCATAAGCACTTCATGAATGCTAACAATCTACTTGAAAAAAAAATTTACCGTGAATCTATTTCACAAACGTTGTCATTTGAACCATTTTTAAGCATACAGTTCAATGGCGTTAGTTGCATTTACAACATTTTACAACCTTCACCACTATCTATTTCCAGAACTTTGGCTTCATCCCACATGGTAAGTGGTCACTCCACATTGTCCCCTCCCTCCGGCCACTGGTAACATCTAATCTACCTTTCTCTATGAATTTGCCTATTCTGAGTATTTCACGTAAGTGGAATCATACAATATTTGTCCTTTTGTATCTAGATTATTTCACTTACCATAATGTTTTCAAGGTTCATCCGTGGCTTGGCATATATCAGAATGTCATTCCTTTTCATGACTGCGTAATGTTCTATTGTACTTTTATACCACCTTGTGTTTATCCATTCGTCTGTTCATGAACACTTGGGTGTTTCCACCTTTTGACTACTGTAAATCTTGCTGCAGTGAACATCGGTGTACAGGTATCTGTTTGAATATCTGCTTTCAGTTCTTTTGGGTACATATGCCCAGGAGTGGAATACCTGGGTCATGTGGTAACTCTGTGTTTAACGTTTTGAGGAACTGCAAAACTGTTCTAACTGCATACTTCTGATGTGAAACCGTACATCATGCTACCGTCTGTGAGTTTTCAGAAAGTGAGAGAAATTTTTCTTTTTAGAGCCTGGAGTCAAAACTCTGTGTTACCGGACCTTTCTCAGAAGAATCAGTCTTGAAGCTAATTTGGAGTCCGGTTTGCATTAGCCAACTTAGCAGGCAGGTGAAGGACGAGGCTTCCACACCTCTGAGGCACTTTGTCAAGCGAGCTCCCTTCATGATAATGCAAAGCTGACCGTGAGGCAGACGGCGTCACGGGAACTCCCCAATTTGTCTGAATAATGAAGTGTTGCCGTTGCCCACATAGTGTGTATGAACAAAATATGTGTTCCGTGCTCTATCCACCATTGGGGGAGACAGAGAGAAAACAGGCTGGATTTTTCCTGAATGCCCTCATGAAGGTTCGTGCTGTACTCCTTGCCTCCTCCACTACCTGAATGCCCAGTTAATTACCCAGAGTTAATGCTCTCCTGGCGTCACACGTCAGTGGCTGAGGGAGCACAGATGCTCAATTTCCAGACTTGGACATTCTGGAGTTTTCCTTTATAGCAGGTTCCTCCACCTTGGCACTGCTGACATTTGGGGCCGGTAGTTCTATGTTGGAGGGGGCTGTCCTGTGCATCTTGGGATGGTTAGCACCATCCCGGGCCTCTGCCAGCCTCTCAGGCTCAGGAGATGTGTAGGGGTCCACGAAAGTGTTTCAATTTTAATTTCTTTTAATAGCAGAAGAAAAAATGAGTCTAATAATAAAGAATAAATAACCATGAGTCCAGCTCCGATTATAGGCATCCGTACTCCAATTCAGTTGTAAATTATAATTTTTGATATATTTTTTATGGAAGAAAGGGCCCATGAAGGCGAAAGTCTATAGGGCCCAGGGAAGTCCTAACACAGTTCTGCCTCTTACTCACGAGATGCCAATTTGTGACAACCAGAGACATCTCTAGACTTTGCCAGATGTCATAGGGAGGGAGGGTGCGGTGCAAAAGCTGCCCCATGGAGAACCGCTGCTTTACGCTAATAACGAACGTACGCCGCTCTCTCCCAGTTGCCGTGTGGTCAACACTGATGCCTGGTGACCATACGTGTGTGTCACAGTGGAACTGCCCTCCATATGGTTTCCAGTGGCGGTGATCTTTCAGAAGTAGATTGCCAGGCCTTTCTTCCGAGGCACTGTAGGGTAGATTCAAACTACCGATCTTTTGGTTAGCTCCAACCTTTCGGTTAGCATCTGAGCATATTAACTGTGTGCACCACACAAAGACTCCAATAAAAAAGTAATGATTATTTAGTCAGTTGACGAACATTTGAGAGGGCACTTCCTGGGTGCTGGCCACTGGTCTTGCTCTGGGGAATCCTGAGAAGAATAAGGCATTACTCCTGCCTTATTCTGCAGGAAGGGACGGAAAAACCAGGGGAGGACAATACAGGGGGCTAAGCAGGTCCTGAGATACAGACTTGTAGGGACCCCCGATCACCGAAGACAAAGCAGGGACCAACAGATCAGGAAGGTGGGGAAGGCTTCGCAGAGGTGGGCACTTCTGAACTAGAAGGTGAGAAGTTTTTCAAGTTGAGAACTGGGAAAAAGTCCTTGATTTCCGAACAAGCTGGGCGGGGTGAAAATGTAGCTGGAGCCTGCCTATGGGGTCAGAGAAAATTCTGAGGGGCAGACATAAGTCCCCTTTGTAATAAGTGAAATTGGTGGGTATTTACTTCCCTGGAATCCCAGAAATACCAGCTGCTTCTGGAGTCTCCTGAAAGCTTCATTTCTTCTGTTGGCACCAACAATAACATACGACGTGAAGCACCCACGGCCCTGGCCCCAGGGCCAGCTCCATGAAGCCCAATTAGAAAATCAACTTTGATTTCAGATTGATCAGATTCGAGTTTTGACTTTTGTCCAGGGGAGAACAGGGACCTAGTGTTACTGCAGAGTTGTATTTCACCACTCGACGAAGGAAAGGAAAGACACACGTCGCTTTGACGGGATCCAGAGCCCTGCGCCGGGAGCAGCCCCTATTTTATAACGGAGCTGCTGTCCAGAACTGGTCCTGCCCCATGCAGGCTGCTGAGTTTCTGGGCCCGTCATGTCAGAGCGGTGAAACAGAAGGCAGCCCCGGGCTGATGCTGGCTTTTTGAGGTGAAGGGATCTGCAAGCTGCAGGGTTAAATGGTCTTGGCGCAAAGTACTCTCTTAAACTGGAGCTTGGGGGGTGAGAGGGTGGAGTACTTATGAAACGTTAAAATTAGCCACAGTTTGCATTTTGCCTAAAAGAAACAAGGACTGCCCTTCTCAATGCACACATGAAGACAGACACTCCTAGAAGCCTCAGAAAAGGAGGTCTGGTGGCAATGGTTAAGCACATGGCTGCTAACTGAAAGGTTGGTGGTTCGAATCCACCCAGTGGTTCCTCAAGGAGAAAGATCTGGTGACCTGCTCCTATAAAGATTAAAACCAAAAAAACTAAACTCGTTGCCGTCGAGTCGATTCCGACCCATAGTAACCCTATAGGACAGAGTAGAGCTGCCCCATAGGGTTCTCAAAGAGCACCTGGTGGATTCAAACTGCCAACCTCTTGGTCAGCAGCTGTAGCTCTTAACTACTACACCACCAAGGTTTCCACCTATAAAGATTACCCACCACCACGAACCCACTGCCATCGAGTCAATTTCAACTCATAGTGACCCAAATGAGGCAGTTCTACTCTGTCATATGGGGTCGCTATGAGTCCAAAATGGACCCGATGGTAACAACAACAACAGCAGAAGCATCAGGATTGGGGGCATTGGGTTAACCTGGAGTCCACTTGTTTTGGGGGCTGTTGAGCCCCTCCTTGGCTGCCCTTCTGTTGGGGGATATTTTAATAACACCGTGGTTTTTTTTACAAGCAGCATGGAAGACGAGAATTCTACCACTCAACCACCATGGCTCCCCCAACAGACATTAGCTCTTGTTATTATTGTGAATTATTATTACTGTGAGAGTCAACACACGCCAGTTGCTGAGCATTGAAGCTGCCGAGTTAGAGGGGCTCGTGAAGAGGGAGGTGGTGGCAGCATGCATGGCATGGTTATCAGAGCCTTTAATTAGGATGGAGTCAGCAGCTGGAGGGATCCGGAACATGCAGAAAGTGGGTCTAGCCATTTTGCAGGGAGGAATGCCAAGCCTCGTGGGAATCCTGCAGGAAGAAGGGTGAGCCTCAGGGCCCCCAGTTTTTGGAGGTGAAGCCTGGAGCTCTTGGGGAGAGGGTGTGACTTGCCAAGGCCACACAGTGAGCTGTGGCAAAATTAAGAGTAGACTTGGAGCGCTGTCACTGTCCCAGGTGGCCCTGGTAGCAGAGGGTTTGCCTTGATCCACAGCCACTTGCACTCTCCTGCCCACTCCCATTTTTGCAAAGGAGAACTGGCGATAGCACCTAGGCTCCTGCCATGGGGTGGAACCAAGCAGTTGTCCTTCGCTGTCCTTCGAGGGGTCCAGGCAGGGTGGTCACTCCCCAAGCTGGCCTCTGCCTCCCCAGACCCATGTCACTCTGGTGCACCAGCAACCCCACCTGGTTCCTTGTTGTGGCTGAAGAAACCAAGCCAAGTGGCCTCCAGCACCCTCCAAAAAATAAAATAATGTAATACTTGCCAACGCAGCCCTCATCATCTCTCCCCGCATCCAGATCTGTCTACAGACCTGAGCCATTACGATCAGCAAGGGTCCAGCCTTTTCACCAACACAATCCAGAAACAGTCCTGGTTTTATAACTCAATAAAAAGGACTCCAGAGCTTTAATTATAGAGCAGAGGAGGTGGGAGGGGCAGGTTGAGACCAGGGGAAACCACCAGGCTCCTGATCTGGAGGGTGGGGGTGATTGCCGGGCAGAGGGGAGAGCCCTGGTCAGGGGAGACGAACAGCCAGGACCGCGCCTGCAGAGTCTGCACACACCAATGCCTCCACATCCACAGTGAACGTACCCTCACAACAGGCTCGAGGGGCGGCAGGGCAGACAAATAGGGAAACTGAGGCTGGGGTGGGGGGCAGGTGCCAGGCAGGGTCGGGGAGGCCTGACAGCTGGTCTTTGCTCCCTGATGCAGGGCTGCCCCACCTGGAGGGGGCGCCCTCTCCTAATTCCTGTTACTCTGATTCCCGGCCACAGCCCAGCCCGCATCCCAGCCCTGGCTTTCACTCAAGCTCTGGCTTCCCAAGGACAAGGTTAGTCATCCTGGATAGGACGCCTCCTCACATGTATTGGGTATGACCACTTTGCCTCCTCTTCCTGGCAGCACACTTTTCTGCAGGGTTCCTAGGGATTTTCTATGTCTAGAACCCTGGACACCCAGGGTACCTTTATCTCGTGCTTGGGTATTTTTTTCTGCAGTCATATTACCTCGGGTGGTTTATGGAGGTGGGATTTTGGGGGCAGTAGAATCTGTGACTATAGGAATTGAGCCTCTGGGCACCTCAGTTTTCCTACAGGAATTGGAGAAAATGAGTCCTGGCCTTGCCGGGGTATGTAAGGTTTCAGTGAGCTAAGTGGAGTGAGGGGGTGGGGAAGAGGCACTCTCCCAGGCTGTTAGTGGACGTGTAAATTGGTTCTGGAGTCCCTGGGTGGCTTAAATGGTTAACACATTAGGCTGCTAACCAAAAGGTTGGCGATTCAAGTCCACCCAGCTACCCAGAGGTCCCTTGGAAGAAAGGCCCTGTGAGCTACTTCCAAAAAATCAGCCAGTGAAAACCTTATGGAGCACAGGTCTACACCGACACGCATGAGGTCGCCACAAGTCTAAATATACTCATTCAGCTGGTCAACCAATCAAAAAGGGGAAAATATAGAACAAAACTTCAAATTATCATGGAATCCAGACTTGATGGGCCCTTGGAGGCTAGACGAACCCCTGAAATTATTGCCCTGAGATCGTCTTTAAGCCTTAAACCAAAAATGTTCCCAAAGTCTTCTTAAAACCAAACAATAGGTCAGCTTATCGAGTAAAGAATATCTGTCTTGAGTGTCATGTTCTTTCAAGAGCTATCTATATGGGGTCAAACTGAGAACAGTAACTCGGAGGGTTAGCTGGGAACCTTAGGGGGCAGTGAGTTTATGTTACGGCAGGAGGAACAACTCAGAAAAGGAGGGTGAGAATAGTTGCACGACTCGAAAAATGTGATCAGAGTCACTGAATCGTATGTGTAGAACCTGTTGAATTAGTCTATGTTCTAGGGTTTTCATTGGCTGATTTTCAGAAGTAGATCGTCAGGCCTTTCTTCCTAGTCTGACTTGGTCTGGAAACTCTGCTGAAACCTGTCGACCACCGTTAACCCTACTGGTATTTGAAACACTGGTGCCATAGCTTTTAGCGTCACAGCAACATGCAAGCCACCACAGTACAACACTGACAGACAGGTGGTGGAGACACATAGTAGGTGCTCAGTAAAAGAAGTTCTGTCCGCTGGGCCCCTTGACACCGTTGCAGCCAACTAGCCACTTTGAAATTTATGTGAGCATTTGTTCCCTATGGAAAGCCCACAGGTTCAGCTCAACAATGTTGTTGTTAAGTGCCATTGGGTCGATTTCGACTCATTGTGACCCCATGTGGCAGGGTAGACGTGCCCTATAGGGAGTTCTAGGCTATAATTTTTACCAGAGCAGATCGCCAGGTCTTTTCCCTGTGAAGTTGCTGCGTGAGTTCTAATCACCACCTTTCGATTACCAGCCTGTTGCTTAACCGTTGAGCCACCAGGGCTCCTTGCTCAACAGTAAACCCAAATCCACTGCCGTTGTGTTGATTCAGACTCTTAGTGACCCTATAGGACAGAGTAGAACTGCCCCATAATGGTTTCCAAGGCTGTAAATCTTCATGGCCCCAGGCTGCCACAACTTTCTCCCTCAGAGAGGCTGGTGGATTCAAACCACCAACCTTTCAGTTAGCACCACCAAGGCTCAACAATACTTGGTTAAATTAAAATGGAAATATATAGGCAAAGCAAATGTCATAGACAGGAAAAAAGAAAATAAATAAATAAAACCTGACTACACATGTATATAAAATCTGCATTACAACATGCTGCACTGGCAGCCATAAATTGGAACCATGTGAAGTCACCACGTATTGGCTTATAGATTGTGTTTAATACATGTACTTGGAAATCAAGCCATCTTCATAAAGTACTGGAGGGTCAGAACGTGAGGGAGCTGGGTGAGCGGGCAGCTTCTGCCCCGTGCCCCTAGACACGTTTGTGGCCTCTTACATCAAGGCCAAGAAGGAAAAAAGGAACTTACCCCAACCCCCCCCCAACCAGCATTCTCACAAGGCAAATGTCAAACAGATGTCCTCAAAGGGTGGAGAAATGAAATGAAAGGCACATTTACGATTTATAGAGCTGAAAACCAAGACACCAGTGGAAATTAGGACTCTGATGAGCATAAAGCTGGCCATTAATGTGGAATTATTTTTTCAGTATAACACTTGCAGACTGGCTTCTAGATCCCCAAGTGGCATGGGGAGGTCTGGAGGATGAGTTGGCCTTGGCAAAGCCCTTCAGAGCCTGGCAGTAGCCTGTTTGTCCAGCTTTGACCTCCCTCCTCCACTCTAAGTGCTAGATCCTTGGTGCCCTCACCCTCAGTGCTAGATCCTTTGTGCCCCCCACCCCCCACTTTCTAAGTGCTAGATCGTTAGTGCCCCCCACTCTCTGAGTGCTAGATCCCTGGTGCCCATCCCATTCTCTGAATGCTAGATCCTTGGTGTCCCTTCCTGCATGCTCTAAGTTCTAGATCCTTAGTGTTTGGTGCCCCCCCATTCTGAGTGCTAGATCCTTAGTGAAGCTCACTCTCAGAGTGCTAGATCCTTGGTGCCCCACAGACTTTCTGAGTGCTAGATCCTTGGTGCCCCACAGACTTTCTGAGTGCTAGATCCTTGGTGCCCACCCTGTACTCTCTAAGTGTTAGATCCTTAGTGCCCCTCACTCCCTGAGTGTTAGCTCCTTGGTGCCCCCCCACACTCTAAGTACTAGATCCTTGGTGCCCCTGCACACTGTCTGAGTTCTAGATCCTTAGTGCTTGGTGTACCCTCCCCTGCACTTTCTAACACTCCCACCCTTGTCATATTCCACAACACCGCCATCCTCCCTCCTCTCTCCTCTGAAATTTCTAATGTTTCCCAGCATTTAAGGCCCTTCATGGTGGGATCCTCCCATTCTATTGTCCTCCATGTCCTTGTCTGAATCTTTCATGCCTTTACAGTGCTAGAACACCCTCAGGAGCTCTAAAAACTCCTACTCAACCTTCAAAACCAGGGACAGAGGACCATCCCATCCTGCTGCCTCCAGCACTTCCTCTACCATTTTGCTTTAACTGCCCAGGTCTGTCTTTCCCAGTCCTTGGGGGTGGCCCTCTGGGGGCAAGGATCACAGTCATTTTAGCTCTGATATAGAGGGTGGCATTCAGTGATGAGGGTCCCCACACCCTTCTCCTTCCCATATGGCACGGGGTATGCACTTTATTGAATGAATGAGTGCGTGAATGCAAACAGGTCTTTCTCAGATGCCACTCCCAGCTTTCTTGCCCAGCAAAAGGACACTGTGGGAACTTTGGGTCACAGAAAATGAGAAGTAACAACTGCAAACATCCATTAATAATCAAAATGTGGAATGTAGGAAGTATGAATCTAGGAAAATTGGAAACAGTCAAAAATGAAATGGAACGCAAAAACATCAACATCCTAGGCATTAGTGAGCTGAAATGGGCTGGTATTAGCCATTTCAAATCGGACAATCATATGGTCTACTATGCTGGCAATGACAACTTGAAGAGGAATGGTGTTGCATTTATCAAAAAGAACATTTCAAGATCTATCCTGAAGAACAACGCTGCCCGTATAGGATAATATCCATACGCCTACAAGGAAGACCAGTTAATACGACTATCATTCAAATTTACGCAACCGCTAAGGCCAAAGATGAAGAAATTAAAGATTTTTATCAGCTTCTGCAGTCTGAAATTGATTGAACATGTAATCAATATGCATTGATAATTACTGGCGATTGGAACACAAAAGTTGGAAACAAAGAAGAAGGATTGGTAGTTGGAAAATATGGCCTTGGTGATAGAAACAATGCTGGAGATTGAATGATAGAATTTTGCAAGACCAACGACTTCTTCATTGCAGATACCTTTTTTCACCGACATAAAGAGCAACTATACACATGGAGGAAAGCCTGGTGGTATAGTGGTTAAGAGCTACTGCTGCCAACGAAAAGGTCAGCAGTTCAAATCCATCAGGTACTCCTTGGAAACTCTAGGGGCAGTTCTACTCTGTTCTATAGGGTCGCTATGAGTCAGAATTGACTTGACAGCAACCGGTTACGGTTGCACACATGGACCTCACCAGATGGAACACAAAAGAATGAAATCAATCACATCTGTGGAAAGAGACGATGGAAAAGCTCAATATGATCAGTCAGAACAAGGCCAGGGGCCTACTGTGGAACAGACCATCAATTGCTCATATGCAATTTCAAGCTGAAACTGAAGAACGTCAGACCAAGTCCATGAGAGCCAAAATCTGACCTTGAGTATATCCCACCTGAATTTAGAGACCATCTCAAGAATAATTTGATGCATTGAAGACTTGTGACCAAAGACCAGATGAGTTGTGGAATGACATCAAGGACATCACACATGAAGAAAGCAAGAGGTCATTGAAAAGACAGGAAAGAAGGAAAAGACCAAGATAGGTGTCAGAGAACACTCTGAAAACTTGCTCTAGAACATTGAGCAGCTAAAGCAAAAGGAAGAAATGATGAAGTCAAAGAACTGAACAGAAGATTTCAAAGGGTGGCTTGAGAAAAAAGTAAAGCATTATATGACATGTGCAAAGAGCTGGAGATAGAAAACCAAAAGGGAAGAACACACTTGGCGTTTCTCAAGCTGAAAGAACTGAAGAAAAAATTGAAGCCTCAAGTTGCAATAGTGAAGGATTCTATGGGGAAAATATTAAACGATGCAAGAAGCATCAAAAGAAGATGGAAGGAATAAACAGAGTCATTACACCAAAAAGAATTAGTTGATGTTCAACCATTTCAAGAGGTAGCATATGATCAGGAATCGATAGTACTGAAGGAAGAAGTCCAAGCTTCTCTGAAGGCATTGGGGAAAACCAGTCTCCAGGAACTGATGGAATACCAATTGAGATGTTTCAACAAATGGATGCAGTACTGAAAGTGCTCAATTGTCTATGCCAAGAAATCTGGAAGACACCGTCCTGGCCAACTGACTGGAAGAGATGCATTTTTATGCCTATTCCCAAGAAAGGTGATCCAACTGAATGTGGAAATTATAGAACAATATCATTAATACAAACACAAGCTAAATTTTGCTGACGATCATTCAAAAGCGGCTACAGCAGTATATCAACAGCAAACTGCCAGAAATTCAGGACAGATTCAGAGAGGACGTGGAACCAGGGATATCATTGCTGATGTCAGATGGATCCTGGCTGAGAGCAGAGAATACCAGAAGGATGTTTACATGTGTTTTATTGACTACGTGAAGGCATTTGACTATGTGGATCTTAACAAATGATGGATAATATTGAGAAGAATGGGAATTCCAGAACACTTAATTGTGCTCATGAGGAACCTTTACATAGATCAGGAGGCAGTTGTTCAGTCAGAACAAGGGGATACTGATTGGTTTAAAGTCAGGAACAGTGTGCGTCAGGGTTGTATTCTTTCACCATACCCATTCAATCTGTATGCTGAGCAAATCATCCAAGAAGCTGGACTATATGAAGAAGAACAGGGCACCAGGATTGGAGGAAGACTCATTAACAACCTGCGTTATGCAGATGACACAACCTTGCTTGCTGAAAGTGAAAAGGACTTGAAACACTTACTAATGAAGATGAAGATCAAGACCACAGCCTTCAGTATGGATTACACCTCAGTGTAAAGAAAACAAAAATCCTCACAATTGGACCAGTAAGCCACATTATGATAAACTGAGAAAAGATTAAAGTTGTCAAGGGTTTCATTTTACTTAGGTCCACAATCAACACTCATGGAAGCAGCAGTCAAGAAATCAAAAGACACATTGCATTGGGCAAATCTGCTGCAAAGGACCTCCTTAAAGTGTTGAAAAGCAAAGATGTCACCTTGAAGACTAAGGTGCGCCTGACCCAAGCCATAGTATTTTCAATCGCATCATATGCATGTGAAAGCTGGACAATGAATAAGGAAGACCGAAGAAGAGTTGATGCCTTTGAATTGTGGTGTTGGTGAAGAATATTGAATATACCATGGCCTGCCAAAAGAATGAACAAATCTGTCTTGGAAGAAGTACAACCAGAATGCTCCTTAGAAGCAAGGATGGCGAGACTGCGTCTTACTTACTTTGGGCATTTTGTCAAGAGGGATCAGTCCCTGAAGAAGGACATCATGCTTGGTAAAGTACAAGGTCAGTGGAAAAGAGGAAGACCCTCAATGAGGTGGATTGATACAGTGGGTGCAACAATGGGCTCAAGCATAACAACGATTTTAAGGATGGTGCAAGACCTAACAACAACAACAAGGAGAAGGAGGAGCACTACCGTTATCTAGACCTACTGTGTTGCAGCCTTACCCGCAGGCACTTAACAGAAATTATCTCTATTAAGTCTCTGGGTCCTATTTTACAGATGCGGAAACAGAGGCTGGGAGAGGTGAAGGGCTTTGCCCAAGGTCACACAGGTTTTGTTAGGACCCAGGAGCCTGGGGTTGGAGATGGAGGTGGAGTGATAGGACCCTGGGCTGGGCGTGCCAGAAGCAGAAGTCAAGGGCAGCAGCAGGTCGGTGCTCAGAAAAAACCTGCGGACTGCAGGAGAAAACGTTAATTTTCAAATTCATTATTTTCTTTGTGGACAAATGACTGCTTATCTTTTAAGACCAGGTTTCCAGAATCCTTGAATTTGAGGTGATTTCCCTAATAATAGCCCGATAACAACCCAATGATATTTTATCCTCACAAACATATGCCGTGGTAGGCACCATTATCGTTGTTGTTCTTGTTGATAGTTGCCATAGCCAAACCACCCTAAACCAAAGCCAAACCAAACCCATTGCCATTGAGTGAATTCCGACTCATAATGACCCTATAGGACAGAGTAGAACTGCCCCATAGGGTTTCCGAGGAGTGGCTGTTGGATTCAAACTGCCAACCTTTTGGCTAGTAGCTGAGTTCTTAACCCCCGCGCCATAGAGTTGGTGTCAACTCACGACAAACCCATGTGTTACAGAGTAGAACTGCTCTGTAGAGCTTTCTTAAAAGAGGCCCTGGTAGTGCAGTGGTTAAGTGCTCGGCTGCTCACCGAAAAGTTGGCACTTGAAACCCACCTGCAGCTTTCAGGGAGAAGAGATCTGGTGACCTGCCCCGAAAAGATTGCAGCCTAGAAAACCCTATAGGGCATTTCTACTCTGTCACACAGGGTCACTAGGAATTGAAATCGACTTGATGGCACCCAACAAGAACAATCTTCACAGAAGCAGATTGCCAGGCCTTTTTTCTACAGTACTTCTGGGTGGGTTTGACCCACCAACCTTTAAGTTAACAGTTGAGCATAAACCATTTCTGCTGCCTAGGAACTCTTCACCATACTATTATTAGATGTGATTATTATCCCTGTTTCAGATGAGGAAACTGAGGCCAGAGAAGTTAAATGACATGCCTAAGTTCCCATAGCTCATGCCTGGTTGACCCAGGATTTGAACCTGAGGCCATTTGACTCTGAATCTGGGTGCTTGCCACTGCCCGGCACAGTGAACTTTTATTTCTTCCCCTAACATTTGGTGCCCCCAAGTGTCTGTCTGTCAGTTTGTCATACTGTAGGGGCTTGTGTGTTAGTGTGATGCTGGTAGCTCTACCACTGGTATTCAAATACCAGCAGGGTCATCCATGGCTGACAGGTTTCAGCTGAGCTTCCAGACTAAGACAGACTAGGAAGCAGGACCTGGCAGTCTACTTCTGAAAAGCATTAGCCAGTGAAAACCTTATGAACAGCAGCGGAACATTGTCTGATATAGTGCTGGAAGATGAGCCCCCCAGGTTGGAAGGCGCTCAGAAGACGACTGGGAAAGAGCTGCCTCCTCAAAGTAGAGATGAACTTAATGACGTGGATGGAGTCAAGCTTTTGGACCTTCATTTTGTTCATATGGGCTCAAGCATAACAACAACTGAGAGGGTGGCACAGGACTAGGCAGTGTTTTGTTCTGTTGGACACGGGGTCACTACGAGTTGGAACTGACTCGACCACACCTAACAACAGCAACATTTGGTGACCCTGGCCTCTGAATGCGGAAGTCACAGCAAGGTTTAACAGGCCATGTGCATCCTTCTCTTGGAATGGGAGTCAGTTCAAATCCCCCATCAGAATCACAGGGCCTTGCAGAGTTTGTTCATTCATCCAATCAGCAAATGTGCACCTACTATGTACCCTGTCTCATTGCATTGGGCAAGTCTGCTGCAAAGGACCTCTTTAAAGTGATGACAAGCAAAGATGTCACCTTGAAGTTTAAGGTGTGCCTGACCCAAGCCACGGTATTTTCAGTCCCATCATATGCATGTGAAAGCTGGACAATGAATAAGGAAGACTGAAGAAGAAATGACGCCTTTGAATTGTGGTGTTGGCGAAGAATATTGAATATACCATGGACTGCCAAAAGAACAAACAAATCTGTCTTGAAAGATGTACAACCAGAATGCTCCTTAGAGGCAAGGATGGCGAGACTACGTCTCACATACTTTGGACATGTTGTCAGGAGGAATCAGTCCCTGGAGAAGGACCTCATGCTTGGCAGAGTATAGGGTCAGCAGAAAAGAGGAAGGCCCTCAATGAGATGGACTGACACAGTGGCTGCAATAATGGGCTCAAACATAACAACGATTGTGAGCATGGCACAGGACCGGGCAGTGTTTTGTTCTGTGGTACAAAAGGCTGCTATGAGTCGGAACTGCCTTGACAGCACCTAACAACAACAACAACAACAACACGTGCTCTGTGCCTGGCACTGGGCTGTGTCCTTGTCCTTGCACCCATGGAGCTTACAGACGATAACCTGAACAGATACACGATCGAGATCACTGCAACTAGCAATAGGTGTTATGAAGGCACTTTCTCCCAAGCGACCTAAGAGATTACTTGGTGAATAGGATTGCCACATGGCATGCCAAGGGTTTCAGTGCACCGCATTCAAATGCCAAGACGCACACAGTGATTTAAGACAGAGGGCATAGCCCAGCTCACTGCAAAGGCCCATCCCTGAGAGCCTGTTTCCCACGCCTTAGTATGCATTTGGGCAGTGGATCGCACCCAGAAAAACCATCCACGCTAGGCATTCAGTCCAGGAACAGGGCTGATATGAGAGCAGGCTTCATGGGGGATGGAAGGCTGAAGGAACCAAAGAGAGCATTGAGCTAACCCAGAGGTCAACTGCAGGAAGCACCTGCCATCTGAGGTAGGGACAAAAGGATAGAGATTGGGGACCTCGGAAACCAGGAACTTAGAGGAGAGGCCTGTGGAGTTGGAGATCAGACCCTTAAGATGACTTGGTTGTTGTTGGTACATCCAAGGGGAAGAAATGAGGCTGCAGCTGTCTGCAGAGTTGGGGTGAAGGGCCATTGCTGGGGTGAGACAGTTAGGAACAATGGGCAAACATGGAATCCCGTCCTGGCAGAGCCCCACGGGAAGCCAGCTGGCTGAGGGGTCTGGGAATGATGTTTTTATTCCCAGCCCTCCCATCTCTGAAAACAGTATAAGCCAGAGAAGAGAGGTCAGTGTTGATGACGATGATGATGGCTGTGGTTTGCTGGCGGAAGAGCTAGCACTTAGGGGATGCTTCCTGGGTGCCAGGGACACCATGCTAAGTATTCACGTGTCTTTGTCTTATGCAACCTCCACAACCACCCAATGGGGTGGGCACTATCTTATTCCCATTTTATAAGTGAGGAAATTGAAACACAGAGAGGTCAAGCAATTTGCCCAGAGTCACGTGTTGATGTTAGCTGCCGTTGAGTCAGCCCTCAACTCAGGGCCATCCCATGCACTTCGAAAGGAAACGCTGCTGTGTCCTCCACCATCCTCATGATTAGTTGCAGATTGGACCCTTGTGATCCCCTGGGTTTTCCTGATTTTTGGAAGTAGATTGCCAAACCTTTCTTCCTAGTCCATCTTAGCCTGGAAGCTCCGCTGAAACCTATTCAGTATCTTAGCAACACAAAGCTTCCACTGACAGACGGGTGGTGGCTGTGCATGAGGTCCATTGGCCTGGCATTGAACCCGGGTTTCCTGCATGAAAGGCAAGAATTCTGCCACTGAACCATCAACAGGTGACCAGAGTCACACAGCTAATTTAAATAACCATAGGGTGGCTATGAGTTGAAATTTACGCAACGGCAATGAGTTTTGTTTTGTTTTTTTAATAACCATGTCGTTGTTGTTGTTAGGTGCCGTCGAGTCGATTCTGACTCATAGCGACCCCATGCACAACAGAAAGAAACACTGCCCAGTCCTGCGCCATGCTTACAATCGTTGTTATGCTTGAGCTCATTGTTGCAGCCACTGTGTCAGTCCATCTCATTGAGGGCCTTCCTCTTTTCCGCTGACCCTATACTCTGCCAAGCATGAGGTCCTTCTCCAGGGACTGATTCCTCCTGACAACATGTCCAAAGTATGTGAGATGTAGTCTCACCATCCTTGCTTCTAAGGAGCATTTTGGCTGTACTTCTTCCAAGACAGATTTGTTTGTTCTTTTGGCAGTCCATGGTATATTCAATATTCTTCGCCAACACCACAATTCAAAGGCATCATTTCTTCTTCAGTCTTCCTTATTCATTGTCCAGCTTTCACATGCATATGATGTGATTGAAAACACCATAGCTTGGGTCAGGCACACCTTAAACTTCAAGGTGACATCTTTGCTTGTCATCACTTTAAAGAGGTCCTTTGCAGCAGATTTGCCCAGTGCAATGCGTCTTTTGACTTCTTGACTGCTGCTTCCATGGCTGTTGAGTGTGGATCCAAGTAAAATGAAATCCTTGACAACTTTGATCTTTTCTCCGTTTATCATGATGTTGCTTATTGGTCCAGTTGTGAGGATTTTTGTTTTCTTTATGTTGAGGTGTAATCCATACTGAAGGCTGTGGTCTTTGGTCTTCATTAGTAAGTACTTCAAGTCCTCTTCACTTTCAGCCAGCAAGGTTGTGTCATCTGCATAACACAAGTTGTTAATGAGTCTTCCTCCAATCCTTAAGCCCTGTTCTTCTTCATACAGCCCAGCTTCTAATCATAGGTATCATTTTTTGCATACTTTTTTATAGAGCAATTACAGAGCTAATTTCTAACTATTCATTATATATTTTTCACCATTCTGGAGGGTAGACACCTATGGTCTGATCCTCGTTTGTAATTCCTGTTTTATAAACGAGGGAAACAAGACTGGAAAGACAAGTATTTGTCCTCTATCACAGAGCTCATGAACAGGGAAGCCAGGATTTGATCCCAGGTCTGGCCTCCCAGAGCCATGGTCCTCATCACTCTGCTGTCCTGTGTTTACATGTCTGGCTCTGTGCTGGCCACTATCCTTGGGACATTTCACCTACGGGCCCAGCGTAGGAGCTTGAATTGCGTGTTCCCCAAAATATGTGTCTTAAATCCAAGCCCCTATGCCTGTGGTTTTAATCCCATCTGGGAATGGATTTTCTTTGTTTGTTAATGAGGCAGGATTAATAGAAGATGTGATTTAGTCGATCTCTTTTGAGATCTAAAATAGCAGATTAAACAAGCAAGCAAAAAAGCAAAGATAGAAGAAGATAGATGCCATGCCACGTGAAGATCACCAGGAGCAAAAGCTCGAAAAAGGCAAGGACCTTCGTCCAAGGCTGATCGAGAGTGAAAGCCTTCCCTTAGGGCCAGCACCCTGAATTCAAACTTCCAGCCTCCTACCTGTGAGAAAACAAATTTGTTAAAGCCACCCACTGTGATATTTCTGTTATAGCAGTACTAGATAACTAAGACAGAGCTCATTCACTTAAGAACTGTTTATGAAGCACCTACTACGCACAGAGCCCAAGAGCAGTGTCCCTTCCACCCCTCCTCATGGCACCTGGCATGTTGGATTTTCAGCTGCTCAGTGGACAACGGGTGTGGGCCGCTTCTCTCCCCCTTCCTGTGCTGTTTCTCTCAGTTGTCTGTTGATGCATTCGTCTGCATGCCCCTGAAGAGAAGAGTCTTGTGTTTCACACACCAAATCTGACCAGGTGCTTTTGAACGTCTGGAGAAAGGCAATGAGGGGTGCAAGAGGGTAATGGAGCCGAAAGCTCCAAGCCGATGGCCTTGGGGGTTTGATTAGCAGAGGCCTGCAGTCAACTGTGGAACTGGCAAATAAAATGGCGCTTGGAACTAACACAGGGAGAATTTATACAAATTTGGAAAGTTTCAGTCAGGAAAAGCAAGCCTTGCCCTGGCTTGGCATTGACCCAGCCAGAACCCCGGGAAGCTTGGCGACTCTGTTGTGAGGAAAGAGGCAGGGTGAGGGAGTGGAAAGACTTTGAAGATGAGGTACCACTATTGGCCCCAGCAACTCTTCACTGTGATCTTTTGGCCAAGGTTCTTAACCTCTCTGAGCCTCAGCCAACTCATCTGTGAAAGGGGAAAATGTTTCCTACCTCAGAGGATGCTTCTAGGAATAAATGAAATACTGAAATAAACCACATAGCACAGTCCGTGCCTGCTGCCTAGTATGAGTTTGTGTTCTTTATTCCCAGTGTTGTGCCCTCTCTGGTCCCCTCCACCACCCTCCAGATCAATTCTTTGTTGCTCTGTGCCTGGGAATGTTGCCCTCTATGGACTCCATTACCCAGGATCCCTTGCTCTGTGGCTTCCTGTCAGGCCCAGCCAATAGGAGCCCCAGTAGGAGATCAGAGGGCGGAGCAAAGAGACGTTGGGGTATTTCTTCCCCATTCCCTCCTTGCTTCAATGCTGCCATTGAGGAATGTCTGTGCCCTCTAGAACCACAGCTCCCGCTGGGTCGGTTCTGACTCACAGCGACCCTATAGGATGGAGTAGAACCGCCCCATAGGGTTTCCAAGGAGCGCCTGGTGAATTCGAACTGCCAACCTTTTGGTTAGCAGCCAAACACTTAACCACTATGCCACCAGGGTTTCCAATCTTTATATAACCAAAAAAACCAAACCCACTGCCGTCGAGTCGATTCCGACTCATAGCGACCCTATAGGACAGAGTAGAAGTGCCCCATAGAGTTTCCAAGGAGCACATGGCGGGATTTGAAATGCCGATCCTTTAGGTAGCAGCCATAGCACTTAACCACTGCACCACCAGGGTTTCCGACATGATATATAGTAGGTGCTTAATGAATACCTGTTGAGGAGTTGGTCCTGTAGCAGTTCAGATCTTCCAGAAAATAGTTACTGAGATGGAGCTAGGAACGTGAGCTTATTGTAAGACAGTGGTTGCTCGAGTCCATTCTGACTCTTGGCAACCCTGTGTATGTCAAAGAACTGTGCTCCATAGGGTTTTCACGGCTGTGATCTTTTGGAAGCCGATCACCAGGCCTTTCTTCTGAGGTGCCTCTGTGTGGATTTGAATGGTCAACCTTTCAGTTAGTAGCTGCGTGCTTAACCATTTGTGCCCTAGGGACTCCTATTGTAAGGTAGCACCTGTGAAAGATGAAGAGGGGGAAGCAGTTGTGGGCAGGGAGAGCTTCAGATCCAGATGCAAACCTCACAAAGTCATGGCCAGCCCAAGGAGGAGCTGCAGAGCCAGGATTGCTTGTTTAAGGGAGTCCTTGTTGGGCATAAATGGCCGGGCCCTATTACTCCTTTTAAAACCATGGCTTCAGCTTAAAATCTGAAGTGGATTTGGAAGGCACCAATAGCTGGAGGTCGTCCACTCACTGCTCTCCTTGCAGTTGGACAGCAAAGTCTTTCTTGAAGGGAGATCTGAGCGGGGCATCTCCATGACTACATGGTCCCTGAGGAATCTGTGGAATGACAGCTTTAGGGAACATGTAGGTCGTAGGCCTTTGAGGTGAACCTGGTCTGCAGCCGTGATCACAGTATTAGGCCATCAGACTGGCAGAGTTCTTAGAGATTCAGTCATTCAGTCACTGAGTGTCTACTGAAAGCCACCTGGAGGCCAGGCACTGTCCTAGACTCTGGGCAAATAGCAGTGACCAATACAGCCTCTGCCCGGATCTTCTAGAACAGGGGCTGGAAAACTATAAAGGGCCAGAAACTAAATATTTTAGACTTGTGGGCCATTATAGATTGAATTACGTCCCCCAAAAGTTAAGTTGAAGTCCTAGCCCTTGTACTTGTGAATATGACCCCGTTTAGAAATACAGGTTTTCTTCTGTTATATTAATGAGGTCACACTGGAGTAGGGTGGGTCCTAAACTTAATCATTTCTGGTTGGCGTCTTATTAAAAGAGCAAAATAGACACAGAGACACACACAAGGGAAGACAGATGCCATGTGAGGCCCTGTCTACAAGCAAAAGAACGCCAAGGATTGCTGGCAGACATCGGAAGCTAGGAGGAGGCTCACAGAAAGAATCGATAAGACTGAGGCCCTGATTTAGTCTTTTAGCCTCTGGAACTGTGAGAAAACAAATATCTCTTTTTTAAAACCACTCGTCTGTGGTATTTTTTTTACTACAGTAGCACTGGGTAACTAAGTCATGGGCCAAGACGATCTCTATCACAACTACTCAACCCTGTAGTTGTAGCACCGAAACGGCCATAGACAGTGTACAAACCAATGGGCCTGGCTGTGATCCAATGAAACTTTATTTAAGAACCAGGTGATGGGCCTGATTTGAGCTGTAGTTTCCTGACCCCTGATCCGGGACAATATCCGCTATTTACAGATAAAGAGACTGAGGTCCCGAGAGGGTAGGATTAGGCCGAGATCACATAATAGGTGCTGGCAGAACCAGGTCAAGAATTTAGGAATTCTGACTCCCATTCTGGTGCTCTTTCTGATACTTATGTTTCCTTTCAGTGTGTGTCTGCTGAACAGGTGAACTGAGAATGAGGAGGTGCCTTCAGGAGGGGCGAGAGAACAGGTACGGAGGAACAGAGGTGAGTTTTGATAACAGCTACTGTATCGTGCCAGGCCCTGCCTGCACACTTTCTCATGCAATCCTGCCATCTAGCCTACTGGGTAGGATCACTACCCCACTAGCAGGCAAGGTCACCCTGGAATGAGGGTCACACTGATACCACCCCACCGGGCCCTCTGTCAGTGTTACTCATTTGCTGCCATATTGACAAACACCAAATCCTGATCTACTGCTTCCTAGTGGTCCAACCTTAATCTTTCTTCCTCAGTTTCCTCATCTGTAAAATGGGGATGCGAACAGTACCTCCCCATAGGTGCGTTGTCTTAGTTTCTTAGTGTTGGTGTGACAGAAATACCACAAGTGGCTTTAAACAAAACAGAAATTTATTTTCTCACGGATTAGGAGGCTAGAAGCTTGAGTTCCGGACCCCAGCCCTAGGGGAAGTCTCCCTCTGTTGGTTCTGGGGGAAGATCCTTGTCTCTTTCAGCATTCCTGGGCTCCTTGTCAATCTCCAGGTGGCATGCCATCCTTCTTAGCTTGCTTGGCTGCTCCTTATAACTCCAGAGTGATTAGGTTTAAGATACACCCTACACTAACATGGCCTTATTAACATAACAAAGACAACACTATTTCCAAATGGGATTATACCCACATGTATAGGGGATACGATTCCAACAGATACTTTGGGGGGCACAATTCAATCCATAACTGTTGTTACAAAGATTAAATGAGGAAATACTCATGATGAGCCCTAAGAGTGTCTAAGACGTGTTCTATAACTGTTCACTAAGTAACATAAATGGCAGGCTCAGCTAGAGGGGAGGTCAGATCCAGACCCAGAGGGAGTCCCCCAGAGCTTGCTCACGCAGCAGGATGTCAGCACCGTCACCATACAGCAGAGGGATCACAGGACTCTGCAATGTTATCATTGAGAGACGGGGTGCCGAGTCCTCAGTGGGGGAAGAGAAGACGATGAGTGAGGGAAACTGAGGCGCCCCTCTAGCTACAAGGCTGGAGACACTATTTGGTGTTCTGATTACGTACGGACTGGTGCTGATCACCGGGCTCAGTGCCACACACCATACAGTGTGGCCATGGAGCGGAGCAGGGTAGGAAGTACAGCTGTGATTCTGGCCCTCTGTATCATTCCCAGATGTCTCAGGTCAAGGTCATCTGGGTCAAGTGCAGACCTGTGCATCACCAGACAGCCCAGGACAAGGTCGCCAAGGTCAGGTGCAGGCCTACTGCATCTCCCCTAGATGCTCTAGGTCAAGGTCATCTGGGACAAGAGTACAGGTCTGTGCATCATCCCAGATACCTCAGGTCAAGGTCGTCTAGTCAAGAGCAGCCTGAACCAGAGCTGTGGGACTGCACTGGGCTCAGCCACCCAGATGCCAGCAGGAGCGCACTTCGACGTGGGCTGCGTTTGCAAAGCACCTCAACTACCATTGACTTAATCATTTTAATTAAATCCAAAGTGTTTTTAATAATTTTCCTTGACTTGATCCTCATTTTTACTTCAACAAATTTATTTAAAAAGGAAATTATATACATCCCTACTGTAAACAGAAAAACCATAGCCCTTGCTAGACATAAAAAATAATTTTTAAAAAATAAACCAAATGAAAGCCAAGAGGGATTATTCTAGCTACACGCTCTTGTCTGCTGGAGGCTGTGGCCTTGGGGATGTTACCTCCTGGTTGGAAGAGGAGAATGAAGAGCTGTGGTTAATTGTCATTAGTTACTGTTGAGTCAGCTCTGCCTCATGGCGACCTCATGTACAACAGAATGAAAATTGCCTGATCCTGCCCCATCTTCTCATCTTCCAGCACTATATTGGACAGTATCCTCTTGTGCTCCATAAGGTTTTCACTGGTTAATTTTCAGAAGTAGATCGACAGATCTTTCTTCCTAATCTTAGTTGGAAGTTGTACTGAATCTTGTCTACCAAGGGTGACCCTGCTGGTGTTCGAAGTGCTAGTGGCATAGCTTCCAACATCATAGCAACATGAAAGCCACCACAGTGTGACAAACTGATAGATGGGTGATGGTTAGAAGAAGTGTTAGAGAGACGTTAAGACACACCAGCGCTGGGCTGTGTCTTTCTTCTTGATGTAATCAGCAAGGCTGAAAAAGGGTCACAAAGGGGGTCTCTCTCCTACTGGGTGACTTGGTTCTTCTAGGTGGGGTCTGTGGCCTCCACGGCTGGTGCCTCCCTCACTTTGGGTAACACTGCAGTTGTTAGGGGCCGTTGAGTTTGTTCTTCCTTAGCAACCTTTTGTATAACAGAAGGAAATCTTGCTCAGTCCTGTGCCATTCTCACAATCATTTCTGTTGAACTCATTGTTGAAGGCACTGTGTCAGCCCGTCTTCCTCTATTTCATTGACCCTCTGCTTTACCAAGCATGACGTCCTTCTCCAGGGACTGGTCCCTCCTGTTAACATGTCCAAATTATGTGAGACGAACTCTCACCATCCCCACTTCCTAGGAGCATTCTGGCTGTACTTATTCCAAGACAGATTTGTTCATTCTTCTTGCATTCCGTCGTACATTCAATATTCTTTGTCAACACCATAATTCAAAGGCGTCAATTCTTCTTTGGTCTTCCTTATTCATTCTCCAGCTTTCGCATGCATATGATGCAATTGAAAATACCATGGCTTGGGTCAGGTGCACCTTAGTCCTCAAAGTGACATCTTTGCTTTTTAACAATTTAAAGAGGTCTTTTGTAGCAGATTTGCCCAATGCAATGTGTCATTTGATTTCTTGACTGCTGCTTCCATGAGCGTTGATTATTAGGTAACTCTGATCCTGACAAATAAAAAAAAACAAAAACAAAACAAAAAATCCCCAACCCGCTGCCATCGAGTCAATTCTGATTCACAGCGACCCTACAAGGACAGAGTAGAGCTGTCCTATAGTTTTCAAGGAGTGCCTGATGGATGTGAACTGCCGACCTTTTTTTGCTTAGCAACCGTAGCTCTGAACCACTACAACACCAGAATTTCTTCCCGACAAACACAGGTATTTGAACACTTCGAAAGTTTCTCTTGCAAAGAGGGAAGTTTCAGATAAGACAGTGGACATCACCATGACAACACCAAGCTTCAACTCAGGAGTGGTCACAAACATACGATTGTGGTCTGGGCAAGTCACAGCCTGTGCACCTTCGGTTTCTCACCTAGACATACCCAAGGACACTCCATCTCTGGCTCTAGCATTCCCCAGGCCCATTTCATGGCAAACCAGGCCTTGTAGTGACAAAGAGCACTGACTTTGGCTCTGAGGAGCCCTGGGTGGATCCCTGCCTCTGTTTCTTACTAGCTGAATAGCCTTGCTGAAGTGGCTCAACATTTTTGAGCCTCATTTCTTCAAATGGAGATAATAGGATCTACTTCAGAAGATTGTGTAAGAATTGTTGTTGTCATTAGGTGTCATCAAGTTGATTTCAACTAATAGCGACCCCATGTGACAGAGTAGAGCTGCTCCATAGGGCATTCCAGGCTGTAATCTTTACAGAAGCACATTGTCAGGTCACTGGGTGAGTTCAAACAGCCATCCTTTCGATTAGCAGCCAAGCACTTCACCCCTGCACCACTATGGGTATTAAATAAGTTATTCTGGCCACTTAGCGCACAGCAGACAACTAGTAAGTGTGTGTTGACTATGTGCCTACATGAATACAAACGCCTTCAGGCGCTCTAGCTCCCTGGAGCCTCAGGACTCTGGAGGTTGGTGGTGACCTTATTTAGAGGAAGCTGAGGCCGAAAAGGTGCTGTGCTTCCCCCAGGGTCACACCCCAGGTCCTCAGGCTTCTGGTGTTGCAGTTTGTTGAGCTCCTCTCTGGATTTTACAGCCCAGGTTTTGCATCGTCCTTTTCTGAGGCTTTGGGAAAGACTTGGTCTTTCTGATGACCTGAGAGCTGTAATTACCGTATTGACTGGAGAAGACCCTGGGGTTTTGCTGGGGCACATAAAGAACAGAGGCAGGCCTGGTGGGGAGTGCCACCAGGGGTCACTCGGAGACAAAGGCGCTCTCGGCTCAGGTGCCTGAGTGTCTGAGATTAGAACCAGTGCTTGGTGGTGGAACAGACATTCGGGAGGCACACACCTGAAAGCCAGCCTACTGCACATGCTTTGACGGCAGATGGACTTGCGACCCAGGGTTGGTTACAGCCTTGGGCAAAGGTTGCTCACACAGGCTCAGTTGATCAGAGGAGATGGTTCCCTGGTGTTAGCTCTCCCTGGATTCACACTTTGGGGAAGGGTTGAGGTCGGGGCAGTAGGTTTAAGGCTTCCTTGTCCCAGGCCACATGCAGCTAAGAAGGGAGTGGGTGCTGGGAAATGTTTGGAACATCCTGTGCAGCTGGGCTGTCTCCCCAAGAGGGTCCATTATCAAGGGGAGGTGGTGGAAGAGGGAGAGAGGCAGCTTTTCCTAATCCTCACTGTGGGGGAGAGTGGGGTGGGGTGGGGTGGGAAATGTGGATTCTGCAGCAGGAGTTGGTGATGGCTCCATGATTAGCCTAATGATGTTGTTTACACCTGACCAAGGTGTAAAGGGCAAAGACATCCCTCCCCACTGCCTTCCCCAACCCATCTCCTCCCCCTTCCCCTGCTACAGTTCAAATTGGCTTTGTTGCTAACTGTGACACTAACCTTGTTTGGACATCTCATTTAGCTGCTTAATGGAAATAGCTGGAGCCTCTACAGTGATGGAAAGTGCAGAATGGAAGAAAGTTTATGCTGGAACTTTTAGTGGGGGAAGGGTTCTCCAGTTCTATCCATCAAATCATCCATCTATCTGACTGTCCATCCATCCATTCATTCAGTCATCTATTATCTATTCAGATATTTAGCCGATCATTCTGTCCACCCGTCATCCATCCATCCATCCGTCCATCCGTCCATCCGTCCATGCGTCCATCCATCCATAATCCATCCATCCGTCCATCCATCCATCCCAAAGCAGGTTGAGTGGGAGCTTTAGCCACTGGGATCTGGGAGTTTTGGGAAACTTCCCAGACTCTGCTATTTACCCACTGTGTGATACTGAGCAACCAACGTAACCCTGCTGAGCCTCTGTTTCTCCACCTGTAAAACAGAACAGATAATTCCTCCATCAAGTCAATTCTGACTCATAGCAACCCTATTGGACAGAGTAGAGCTGCTCCGTGGGGTTTCCACGGAGTGGCTGGTGGATTTGAATTGCTGACGTTTTGGTTAGCAGCCAGCTCTTAACCGCAGCACCACCAGCGCTTCTCTTCACAAGAGGGCTTCATTGCCATTCATGCGATGGGGCTCATTAAGCTCCTGGTATGGTGCTTATTACATAGTTGTCACTCAGTAGGTTTCTGTCATCTTTCTCTTCAAGTCTGTCCAATTCATTCATTCCTTCCTTCATTCACTCTGTGGCCACCATTCTGCCAGGCCAGCACTGAACGAGAACAGGGCTCTGACTGCATGGCACTCGCTGTCTAGTTACTGGGACAAACATTGTGTGAGGCTGAGGTTGCAGACAGGCTTAGCTAGCCCATATATGTGTTTTGTTTGGTCTGCACTGCATTGACTTTTTCCAAATTCCCTGCTAACATTTAAAAGTTGAGAGATTTCACATGAAACAAACAAACAAACAAGGATTCTAGCTTTTCTTAAAAAATGGAAGGGTCTGGTGTCCCTGGACCACATTCCTACAGAGAAGCAAGCCTCTGAAGCTGAGTAGCTGCTGCCCCCTTCAGGTGGGGTTGGAGCACTTCGTTTTGCCACAGGCCTCACCCAGCCGACTCTGCTGCTTCCACTTTTGTCTGATGTCTCTAGGCATTCGGGTTTGAGATCCTCGAGGGAAAGATGTGTGCCTTACCCTACTGTTATGGATGGAATTGTGTCCCCCCCAAAACAGGTGTTATAAAGCCTAACCTCTATGCCTGCGGTTATAGTCCCATTTGGGAATGGGTTGTCCTTGATGTGTTCATGAGACTGTATTAGTGTAGAATGTATCTTAAATCAAGGTCTTTTGATATATAAAAGAGGTTAACAAGAAAGCGAAAGAAGCTGAGATAGGGGAAGAGAAATGTCAAGCCACATGAAGACTGCCCAGGAGCAGAAGCTCAAAGAGACAAGGACCTTCCTCCACAGCCAGCAGAGAGAGAAAGCCTTCACCTAGAGTCAGCACCTTGAATTCGAACTTCTAGCGTCCTAAACTGTGAGAAAATAAATTTCTGTTTAGTAAAGCCACCCACTGTGGTATTTCTGTTATAGCAGCGCTGGACGACTAAGACAGCTACAAATGCTGTATTCAGTTGAGACTAAACATTACAGGGTCCTTACTTTGTGCCAGGCATTGTTCTAAGTGCTTTACAAAATATTGCTCTTAATCCTCATGGAAAACCATCAAGATTGGTAGCGTTATCATTGTTGTGTACATGAGGAAACTGAGGCACAGCGAGATTAAATACGTTGTCCAAGGTCACACCACCGGAAGTGGCAGAGCCAGGGTTTGAACCCAGGCCATCTGGCTTTTAAGCTCTAAGCTGCGCATGTATTCTAGGGGTGCTGGGGGGAGAGTCAAAGATGCGATCAGTTAACTAACAATGTGAGAGAAGCCACAAGGGCAACGGGGCCTGTAAATTGGGAAGCCAGAAAGTGCCAGGGAGTTCAGAGGAGAGAGTGACTTATAGGGCAGGGTCCATGTCTCCCCGCTCCCCAAAATGCAATGCCGGGACATTGTAGATAAATGATCAGACAAGGCTAGTCAGAAGAAGCTTGTGGTTGTTAGCTGTCATTGAATCAGCCCCCAACTCGTGGGGACCCCATGTGCAGCAGGACGAATGTTGCCCATCCTGAGCCATTCCCACAATAGGTTGTAGTCAAACCGTTGTAATCCATAGGGTTTTCATTGACTGAGTTTTGGAACAAGTTTCAAACCAGGCCTTTCTTCCTAGTCTGTCTTAGCCTGGAAGCTCCACTGAAACTTGCCAAGCAGCAGAGCAACCAGCAAGCCCCCACTGACAGACGGGTGGGGACTGGACATGAGGTCCATTGGTCGGGAATGGAACCCAGGTCTCCTGCGTGGAAGGTGAGAGTTCTACCACCGACCCACCACTGCCCTCTAATAACAGGCTTGCAAGGGCTGAATAAGGCTGGAGAGGTCAGAGAAGGCTTCCTGGAGGTTGTCTGTGAGGCTGCATGACCTTGGCAGGTTATGGAGCCTGGGCCTCCCTCTGTCGGGGGTGGGGGTAAGGGGATCACTGAGCTGCACATTTTGGATTCAAGGTCTCCAGAAATGCTAGCTTCATGCCAAGGCCAAAGGCATCCATCCACAGAATCAAGGCTATCATCATCTCTGTATATAATCCTGGGAAGCCCTAACAGTTAAGACTGAGTCCTGGGTGGTCAAGGAAGCGGTGTGGCTTTAAAAGGAGGCAGGAAGAAAGAATGTGGTGTCCTGTGAAGGTGGTCACGCACCCCCAGACCCACTCCACCCTCCGGACTCCGCCCGTCCCAGTGGCTACAGGGCCCAAGGTCCCTTCAAAACCCACCACAAAGGTAGATGCTTATTTCCATAGGAGGTCCCTGCAGGAACGAGCATTTGGGCTGCTGTGATGTAAAAAGGAGTAGAGATGTCCTGGTTGTTTTGCCGGCTCCTTTTCCCTTCTCTTTCTTTTAAACCAGGCTTTTAAGTGCTGGCCCTCAGCCTGCCCGTTGCCTCGCTGCAAAGCTATTTAGAAACTTCCTGTTCCACATGCTAATTAACAGGCTATGAATTTTAACTTCCAGGGCCCTGGAGCTATAACGTGGCCCAGGGCTGCATTTGCCATCTAGTGCCCTTGGTGTGGTTTTTTTCCTTCCTTCCAACATGGATGCACAGTGCCATTCCTGGGCCAATTCAAGTCAGTCCTGCCCAGTTCAACGCACATTTGCCAGGCACAGGATAGGATCGTCCAAGCTGGGCCAGGCCCTCCCTCCAAGGGGCTCACACAGCCCCCTCTCCTAGGGGAGGCAGGCAAGTAAACAGTGGCAATACTGGGGGACATTCATACATTTAATCTTCACGACGACCCCCATGGGGCTGGGACCTTTTTACAAACAAGGAAACCAAGGACCAGAGGGGTTGAGTAACTTGCTCAAGGGTGCACAGCTGGTAACTGGCAGAGCTGGAATTTGAACCCAGACATTTCAAGTCCTGGGCCCATTTTTTTCTATTGAGTTTTTGGTCTTTTTGATGTATTGTTGTTGTTATTACAAGCTGCTACTGAGTCAGCCCCTGACTCATGGTGAGCCCATGCAAAATGGGATTGCACTGTTCTGATCCATAGGGTTTTTCACTGGCAAATTTTCAGAAGTAGATTGCCAGGCCTTTCTTCCTTATCTGTCTGGCTTAGTCTGGAAGCTCCGCTGAAACGAGGTCCTTAAATATCAAGGAAGTTGTCTCTTTGGCATGACTTGTTTGCTGCTTATCTTTTGACTTTATTTCATTTTTCCTTATGAATTTTTCAATTTCTTTATGTGAATTTGACAAGTCTTTTCTTGAGTTTTGTGCCATGCTTAGAGAAAGACCTTTCCCATTCTGAGACTATATACAAAAACCCTCTGCTTTCTTACAACATTTTTAGAGTTTATTTTTTTGTCTATACATAGTTGATCCAATAGGAATTTACTTTGATGTATAGTATAAGGGATAGTTCCCACCCTAGTTTTTTTCCTGTGGCTACTCACCGATTCCAAGGTCATCTATTAAATACTCTGCCTTTTCCCTGCTAAGGACGTAAAATGCTAATGAACCTGGTTTAAAAGTCATGAAAAGCAAACAAAATATAATCGTATGAGGCAGGCTACAGATGAATACGTATAAATTTATCTTTAATAAAATATATTTAAATGGTGGCTTAGGCGATGTGGTTGTAATGTCATGTGTCATGCACATTAAAAGTCGTTTATGCACACACATACCAACTGTCTGTCACTTGGTTGTCCTGTGGTGACATGTGTGTTGCTGTGATGCTGGAAGCTATGCCACTGGTATTGCAAATACCAGCAGGGTCACCCAATAGCGCTTCCAGACTAAGACAGACCAGGAAGAAAGGCCTGGTGATCTACGTCTGAAAATCAGCCAGTGAAAACCCTACGAGTCACAATGGAACATTGTCTGACTCGCTTGCTCTGGACATGTCATCAGGAAGGATGAATTGCTGAAGGAGGACATCATGTCTGGTGAAGCAGAGGGCCCACGAGGGCACAGGGAACCCTTGGTGGGATGGATTGGCACAATAACTGCAACGATGGTGTCATAGATTGAATTATGTCCCCCCCAGAATGTGTGTATCAGTTGGGCTGGGCCATGATTCCTGGTATTGTGTGATTTTCCTCTATGTTGTAAATCCTGCCTCTATGATGTTAATGAGGGAGGATGGGCGGCAGTTGTGTTAGTGAGGAGGGACTCAACATACAGGATTAGATAGTGTCTTGAGGCAATCTCTTGAGATATAAGATATAGAAGCAAGCAGAGAGTCGGGGAGGCCTCATACCACCAAGAAAGCAGCACCAGGAGCAGAGCGTGTTCTTTGGACAAGGGGTCCCTGCGCCTGAGAAGCTCCTTGACCAGGGAAGATTGAAGACAAGGACCTTCCTCCAGAGCTGACAGATAGAAAAAGCCTTCCCCTGGAGCTGACACCCTGAATTTGGACTTGTAACCTACTAGACTGTGGAAGAATATGTTTCTCTTTGTTAAAGTCATCCACTTGTGGTATTTCTGTTATAGCAGCACTAGGTGACTAAGACAGATGGATTCAAACGTGCTGGCAATTGTGAGGATGAGGCAGGACCGCGCAATGTTTTGTTCTGTTGTATATAAGGTCATCATGAATCACAGTCGACTCAATGGCAACTCACAACAACAACACACACACGTACACACATGTGTGCACATACGAGCATACACACAAGCACACACAAGAGCAGGCATGGTGCATCAGAGGCCATCTCACAGTAGTCTCTGGAAAGAGAAGGCACCCATGGAGTCGGCTCTGACACAGCCTCGGTGTCTAGGAGTAACCTAGAAACGTGTAAGAAGGATATTGTCCGGCCCTGAAATCATAATTCATAATCGAGCCCTGTCCTGTTTCCTGGACTTCATAGCAGCTGAAATTTGAGGGTCCCTTGAGGTGAGGCCTGGGACCAATGCTGGAGATCAGAAGATGGTGAAGCAGTCCTGGCCTCAAGGAGCACCCAGAGCAGTGGGGAAGCCGGGCCAGGGTGGCAAGGCATCGCAAGAGGGCAGCCCAGGGGCCCGAAACAGCACAGCGTGCCTTGAGCATCAGAACTGGAGAGGCTGAGAATTTCAGCCGTGCGAGGTGTGCCCACCCAACAGTACAGCCGAGAGGACCTGGAGAAACACGGGTGTGCAGAACCCAAACCAGGGGACAGAGGGACTCTGGCCCGTTCTCAGACAAGAGCGCTTCTCGTCATCTGGCTGATGTTCTCACCATGCTTTAGGGAGACGGACTGGACGCTAAAGGCAGAACTGCAATATCTGGGACTCCCGTGCTATTTTGTGGGTGCATAGGTGTGCAGGTTGCGTCCAAGTGTGGACAGTTGTCCTTGCTGACCTCATCCGGCAGCTTCCACAGAGGCAACCACTATACTTCCTTCCTGTTTGAACAGCCAAGGGCTCCCTTGCAGAGTGATGCTGGAGGGAACCCTGGCACAGGTCTGGGTGGGAAGCCTGCTGCCTCTGCTCTTAGCCATGTGGGTGTGGGCAAGCTGCTTTTCTCATCTGTAGCATGGAGGGTTACAGAGGGACTAGGAATGATACGTGTCCACGGCCTGGCCCCGGGGCTGGGTGCTATGAATGACAATAATGGTGATACTAACGATCGCGATAGTGGTAAAGTTGTTAGCTGCCATGCCTCCGGCTCCGACTCATGGCGACCCATGTACAACAGAAGGAGACGTCGCCCGGTCCTGGCCCATCTTTACCATCGTCGGTGTGTTTGAGTTCATTGTTGCAGCCACTGTGTTGGTTGAGTGGCTTCCAACCTAGGGGACTCATCTCCCAGCACTATAAGGAACAGTACTCTGTTGTCATCCGTCGGCTAATATTTGGAAGCAGATCACCAGGCCTTTCTTCTTGGTCATAAAGCTCTGCTGAGACCTGTCCACCATGGGTGACCCTGCTAGTGTTTGAAATACCACTGGCATAGCTTTTAGCATCATAGCAGCACACCAGGTACTACATCCAGTAGGCCAAACCGACAGACGAGTGTTGGATGATAATAACAATTATTGTATACTCGGTGTCCCACACACGCAGGCCCTTATAAGTCAGCTGCTCTGTTGTGAGAAGAGGGCTGACATAGTTCCGCTGGCTAGGGGGAAGGAGGTGACAGGAGGGTGGCCTTCCTCTGGCACAGGGATGAGGGTCTTGTTTCTCTGGCTTTGCCTATTTCCCTCTTCCTTTTCCACCATTTTGTTTCTCAGACTTCCTGTAGGCCAAGGGTGGTTACGGCTATTTCCGCAGCCCCCAAACCACAGAGCCTGGGCTGACAAGGCCTCCCATAGGTGAGAATTCTAGTTGGTTTGAGGTACGATGTCTCACGTTTGCTGGACAGTGACACCTCCCTGGGCTTCAGTCTGTACAGTGAGTGGCTGGACCAAGAGGTAGTGGGTTTCCCTCCAAGTGGGTGATGCCGCAGCCTGCTTTGTGGAGGATGCCCCCACGTGCTCTGACACACACGTGGCTTTTGTCTTAAAGCTTTCCTCAGTGGTTTCTTTCGACCCAAGGCATCAACCAACCAACTAGCTGCCATCAAGTTGATTCCAACTCATGCTGACCTCATGTGTTCCATAGTAAAACTGTGCTCCATGGGGTTTTCAAGGCTGTGGCCTTTTGGTAGTAGATTGCCAGGCCTTTCTTCTGAGGTGCCTCTGGGTAGGTTTGAACCACTAACCTTTCTGTTAGTAGCTGAGTGCTTAACAGTGACACAAACATAAGTGTGTCTAAGCAAACAACTCGAAAAGTTAGTTCTGTGTCCCGGGGACGCCACATATTTTGGAAAAAGCTTCACTGTTGAAGAGCCGAGGTGGGGCGCTGTGCAGATGTGAGACCTCTCTATGTGCCCACCCTGGACGCCTGGTGGGGGAGCCTGGACGAAGATACAAAGGCTGAAACGGTGGTGCAGCCCCAGGCCCGACTGCACAGGTGAGGGGCGGGCCTCCAGGTGCCACCTGGCTGCAAAGTTCTGCATCTGCAGCGGAAAGGTCAGGGTTTCTGTGGAGGGCGGGGAGCGGCAGAGAGGGGTCACCAGGCTTCCCGGCTTCCTGTCTACAGCGCCTGCCGGTCCTCCACAGTCTGATTCCATCCTTCTTCCTGGCTGACAGATGAGGCTGGGAGGCTCAGGAGCTTAAGTAATTTAGGACACTTTAGGATGCAAAGCAGAGTGGAGCGTGTCCTTTGAAAGCTTCTAATCTGCTGCCAGAGCCTTCTTCTACCTGGTCTTTTCCAGAAATCCTGGTCAGAGGCCAGGGTTAGGTCTCCATGGGCCCCGCCCGCGGCTTCAGGCTGCCTGAGCTGACAGGACTATCGGCGCTGCTCTGGCGCCGCCTAGTGGTGGTGCGGTGGAGGCGCGCGCCTCTTTAAATTTGGGGGGCTGTCTTCACCTCACCTTGGAAACCCTGGTGGCGTAGTGGTTAAGTGCTACGCCTGCTAACCAAAGGGTCAGCAGCAGTTTGAATCCGCCAGGCGCTCCTTGGAAACTCTATGGGGCAGTTCTACTCTGTCCTATAGGGTCGCTATGAGTCGGAATGGACTCGACGGCACTGGGTTTTTGGGGCTTCACCTCGCCTTAGTCCTGGGCCTGGGGGTGCCATACTCTCTGAGTCCTTTCTGCTTTGTATTTATAAAAACAAACAAAACACTCTTCATCTTCACCAACCATTTAGGTTCTTTATTGCATCTGAAGTGCTGTTTCCCCTGGTTAAGGAGCCCTGGTGGCTCAGTGGTTAAGCACTCAGCTGCTAACCAAAAGGTCAGTAATTCGAACCCACCAGCCTTTCTTCAGGAGAAAGATGTGCCAGTCTGGTTGTGTAAAGATTTACAGCCTTGTGGGGCAGTTCTACTCTGTCCTACAGGGTCGCGATGAGTCAGAATCGCCTCAAAGGCAATGGGTTAGTTCCCCTGGTTGGTTGCTTGTATTTTATGATGTTTTTGCCCTCACATTGAAACTCTCTGAGGGGAAAGAAGTTCTGGCTTCCTGTCCAGCTGACTTCGGGAAGCCACTCTCTGAGCTTCAGTTTTCTCATCTCTAAAATAAAGAGATAGAACCAACTTCTTAATTATAGGCATGAAAATCAGGGATTATTTATACTAGAACCAAAAAACCAAAGCCATTGCTGTGAAGCCAATTCTGACTCATGTGTTACAGAGTAGAAGTATACTCTGTAGAGTTTTCCTGGCTGTTAATCTTTACGGAACCATATCGCCAGGACTGTCTTCCGTGGCAATGATGGGTAGACTTGAATTGCTAACCTTTAAGTTGGTAGTTGAGTGTAAACCATTTGTGCTACCCGAGAGTTTTAATGATGTGGGGAAATGCTCTCATAGCATTAAGTGAGAATGCGGAAAGCCAAGCTAAGGTGTCATCTATTATGATGACAATTTTATTAAAATAGGTACGGAATTCACCAAAAGAGTTGCACTAGGATGTTCAAATCAAACGACATATTGCATTGGGCAAATCTGCGGGAAAAGACCTCTTTAAGGTGTTGAAAAGCAAAGATGTCACTTTGAGGACTAAGGTGTGCCTGACCCAAGCCATGCTGTTTTCAGTAGCCTCACAGGCATGCGAAAAGCTGGACGATGAAAAAGGAAGACAGAAAGAGAATTGATGCTTTTAAATTATGTTTTTGGTGAAGAATATTGAATATGCCATGGACTGCCAGAAGAAAAAACAAGTCTGTCTTGGAAGAAGTACAGCCAGAATGCTCCTTAGAAGTGAGGATGGTGAGACTTTGTCTGACATACTTTAAACATGTTATCAGGAGGGACCAATCCCTGGAGGACATCATGCTTGTTAAGGTAGAGGGTCAGTGGAAAAGAGGAAGGCCCTCAAAGAGATGGATTGACACAGTGGCTGCAACAATGGGCTCGAACAGAGCAACGATTGTGAGAATGGCTCAGGACCAGGCAGTCTTTCGTTCTGTTGTACATGGGGTCGCTATTAGTCAAAACTGACTCGACAGCACCTAACAACAAGAGAATGTTCATAGCAGCATTACTCACAATAGCCCCAAACTAGGAACGACCCAAATGTACATCAACGGTAGAACATATAAATTCAGTCTTCTCATGAAATACTAAAAAGCAATTAAAAAATAGAAACCCAGATACAGGCGACAGCATGGATGAGTCTCACTGTCGTTATATTGAGCAAAAGAAGTGAGATACACGATTCCATTAATATAAAAGTCTAAAACCCATGTTAGGGATTGAATTGTGTTCCCCCAAATTTATGTTCAAGTGGCCCTGAAAGGCAAAGGGACTGCCCAGGACCACTTCCAATCCAGGTCTGCCAGACCCCAGCCCCTGGGCCACCCCACCCCATCCAGCAGCCTCCAAAGTCTACTCCGCCTTTTGCCTTAGGTGGATGGAAAACCTGCTGGGGGCAGGCCTGGGTGTGGGCACAAGAAGCAAGCACTCCGCCCTTGGGGCTTTGGGTGGTCAGAGTGGGAAAAGGGCCTGGGGGCTGAAGCAGTCAGGGCAGCCTTCCTGTAGGAGGCAGGTCTTGCTGAAGGTGGGCAGCCAGCCACGGGAGGTAGGTAACAGGGGCAGAGAAACCTCCCCAACCATAATGATGGTGGTTGGGCAGCCCCTGGGCTTGCTTTCACCTGCAGGGCATTGGAACCGTGTTGCTTGGGAGGGGGCTCCTGACTCTGAAACTGTCCCCAAAGCCAGGGCAGGTGGTGAGCTCCCAATCATGGACATTTGCTCACCAGGGATCCTGTAGACCAGAGGTTCCCAACCTTGGCTGCACAATAGAGCCACCTGGGAAGGTTTTATAAATTAAAATGTCAAGTGGGGCCCAGGCCCCAGGAATTTTTAATATCATAAACTGAATTCCCAAGTTGGACCACAGTGTGGCATTGGGTGAGCTCATAATTTGAAGGGGAAGGGGGCTGGCATGTGTCGGTCACCCACCAGACTTCTAGAGGAGAGTGCTGGCCCCTGTCTGGGGTCCGTTGGACACTGGGCCATCTCTTGAGGCCATCTCCATCATCCCCCGGCCTGTCAGCATTTCCAGAGCCCCTCTTTCACATGGTGGAGACCTCACACTGTGGGGGTTCACCTGTAAGGGCTTCACATGGTGGGGTAGTCACACTGTACGGTATTCAGACTGTGGGGGCTTCACACTGTTGGGGCTTCACACTATGCGGGCTTCACACTGCTAGGGGCTTCACGCTGTGGGGGCTTCACACTCTAAGGGGCTTCACCCTGTGGGGCTCTTCACACTGTGGGGGCTTCACACTGCTAGGGGCTTCATGCTGTGGGGGCTTCACATGGTGGGGGATTCACACTGTGGGGGCTTCACAGTGTAAGGACTTCACACTGTAAGGGCTTCACACTGCTAGGGGCTTCACACTGTGGCGGTGTCATATGGTGGAGGCTTCACACTGCTGGAGGCTTCACACTGCTAGAGGCTTCACACTGTGGGGGCTTCACACTGCTAGAGGCTTCACACTGTGGGGGCTTCACACTGTGGAGACTTTACACTGTGGGGGCTTCATATGGTTGGGGGCTTCACAAAGGGGAGGTCTTCACACTGTGGGGTGCTTTACATTGTGGGGGTTCACACTGTGGGGGCTTTACATTATGGGACTTCACACTGTGGGGGCTTTCTCACTGTAGGGGCTTCACACTGGGGGGTTCACAACGTGGGGGTCTTCACACAATAGGGGCTTCACACTGTAGAGATACACACTGCAGGGGCTTCACTCTGTGAGGGCCTTATGTGAGGGGCCTCGCACAGTGGGGGCCAAACTCCCAATGGCAGTCCTCCTTCTGTGAACCCTGCTCTCCCCATTCCTATGCCTTTGTCTGCCTGCTGAACCAGACCTCTTTCCCCCTCTGAGGTCTGCAGGCCTTGGCTCCATATGAGCACGCTGATGTTTCCTGCTGAGCTTGGAACCTGCAGTGGCCAGAACGCCAGGCGGGAAGAGAAGAGAGCCTTCCTGCAGAAATGCTGGCTGCATCTGAAGGTACCGGTGCCAGCACTGGGTTCCTTCCTGGGGTTTCTGGCTTGGAGCTCCATTAGGCTGTGTGCGTGTGTGTGCATGTGTTTGTGTGTACGAGCCCACATGCACATGTAGGAATAGTGGGGTGACCTTGTGTGAGTACTTGCTGTGAGGGTGTGTACTGTGTGAATGTGTGTGCATGTCATGGCTGGACCGTCCAGAAGGCAGGATACACCCAGAGCTCCAGCAAAGCAGGGGCGCCAAACATGAATGGACAGATAGATGGATGAATAAATGAATAAACACATCAGCGAATGCTAAACAAGTCAATAATTTTAAGTTGTAATCACAAAAATTAGGGAAGAAGCTACTTTTTTTTCAGCACACATGTGTTTTCTTACATTAAAATTAAAAAATCCTTTATTTTGAGTTCCTCGTGAGAAGCAGGGAAGCCCCATAAGCTTTTGCAAGCTCAGGGTCTGTTGAAGGTCACAGTCTGACCTGGGCACACACAGGTGGGAACGCAAGCATGCCTGTGCACGCTGTGGGTGCCTGTGGGGCATGTCCCCGAGGATGCTGTGGGCACCTTAGGCACAACTCTGTGCAGGCAAGTGTAGGCGGTGTGTGTGGGGGGGGCGCACTTGGGTGCAACAGGTGCAAAACCATTATGGACTGCTGTGTGTACCTGGATATGGGTAAAGATGCTGATGGGATTTTTATGGGCACATGTGCTGGTGGGTACGTGTAACTCAGGCACCATCTCTTGAGTGCAAGTGTGAAAGGCAGGAAGTAAAACTGCTTAGAACAAAAGAAAAGACGCAGTTGCTAAGTGTGTGCTCTTTCACTCTTTATGGCTTAGGCTGGCATGCGTCTTCCTTTTTCTCCAGCCTTACTGATGCACTAGTCCAAACACAGGACTCCCTGGGTGGTGCAAACGCTTAAGCACTCGACTACTATTTGGAATGTTGGGGTTCAAACCCACCCATAGGCACCTCAGAAGACAGGCCTGGTGATCTGCTTCTGAAAGTTCACAGCCATTGCAAATCTTACGGCGCAGTTCTACCCTGCATGCATGGGGTCCCCATGAATTGGAATCGAAGGCAACTAACAATAACAATATAGTCCAAACACAGGGACCGACGACCTCGCGCGCAATCATAGACATAAAACTGTGGTAAGTGGGAGTCGCCATCTCGCCGCACTGGAGACCAGCATTCTAGGCTATTGGAATTATGAAGCTGTGAGACTCCTGACCTCCAGTGAAGAGTGCGTACAGTGGACAGAGACGGAAGGGACAGGATTATTCCAGTAGGCTCTTTGTATGCACGGGGACTCCCCGGAGTGGGGAGGAGGTGCTGTCTTCATTTGTGGGAGTCAAGCTTGCTCTCTTCTCTCCCTCCCCTTTACCCTTGTATCCTCTGTCTGGATTCCTCCTTTCGCTTCTCCCCGTTAGTACAGTTTTCACCTGCCCACCTTTTAGGATACTGTGCAGGCGTCTCCTCCTCCAGGCAGCCTCCTCTGACTGCTCAAGGCACTGTGTTCCCCATTCTCAGCGTTTCCCTAAGTTGTAGCACTTTTCGTGCTTGCGTGGAATTGTCTTTTTGTTTGCCTACCTGTCTTTGTGGATGGAAAGTTCTTTGAAGGCAGAACTGGATCCCTGGCCCTGTAACCCAGCACCATGCGCTCTCACTGCTTGCTGAGTGAAGGTGTGATTGCCTGGGTGTGTGGCTGGGAAGCCTTTGAGGGGCTCTGTCTTAGTTATTGGAGCCCTGGTGGCACAGTGGTTAAGAGCTCGGTTGCTAACCAAAAGGTCAGCAGTTTAACTCCTCCAGCTGCTCCTTGGAAACTCTATGGGTCAGTTCTACTCTGTCCTATAGGGTCACTATGTGTCTGAATTGACTCTCGACGGCAAGGGGTTTTGGTTTTGGCTTTAGTTATCTAGTGCTGTTATAACAGAAATACCGTTAGTGGGTGGCTTTAACAAACGGAAGTTTATTCTCTCATAGTTTAGAAAGCTAGAAGTCCAAATTCAGAGGGCTGGTTCTAGGGGAAGGCCTTCCCTCTCTGTCAGCTCTGGAGGAAGGTCCTTGTCTCTTCAGCTTCTGCTTCCTGGTTCCTTAGGGATCTCCATGTGTCTTGGCATCTCTCTTACCCCATCTCTGCTTCTGTCCCTTGCTTGTTTAATCTCTTTTATATCTCAAAAGAGATTAACTCAAGACACACTCTACACTAATTCTGCCTCATTAGCATAACAAAGACAACCCATTCCCAAATGGGATTACAACCACAGGCACAGAGGTTAGGATTTACAGCACACATTTTTGGGGGACACAATTCAGTCCATAACAGGCTCCAAGATCCTTGCCCCTTCTAGGGTGCCGTCCTCAGGGAACACATCCTTGCTTGTGGCTTTAATAAACTTGTCCGAATTTTCAAGCCTTAGAGGCTTGGTCCTACCAACACAGTCTGCAGCAGAACAGGGTCGTTCTAGTCAGCCGGCCATCCTTCAGAGTTTGCTGGGCTTCTTTGTGCGAAGGTACTCAGGACAGGTATGCAAGCCACCAGAGAAAAGCAGGCTGACAGCGTTTGAGCTAGACCTTGTTCATCGCCCTCCCTTCTCCAGCCCCATCAGCCTCCCTCTGAGGCACCATGTGACTTGGGTTGTGTGTCAAACAGAGTTCTGACAAAACCAATGACCCACTCAGCTCAGGTAATAGGGAAGAGTTCAATGGGGGACTATTTAAGAACAAACAAATCAGTCTTAGAAGACGTACAACCAGAAGGCTCCTTAGAAGTGAGGATGGCGAGACTTTGGGTCACTTACTTTGGGTAAGACCAATCGCTAGGAAAGGCCATCGTGGTTGCTAAGTAGAGGGTCAGAGAAAACGAGGGCAACCGTCAATGAGATGTATTGACCCAAGAGCCTCAACAATGGACTCAAACGTATTAAACATCTTGGAGTTGGTGCAGGGCCGGGCAACATTTCCTTCTGTTATGAATAAGGTCACCATGAATCCAAGCCTACTCGACAGCAACTGACAACAATTTACAAGGCGTGGGAACGGACAATGGAAATCATGGGTGGTGCAGTACCCCCCGGGCTAGCAACCTTGGGAGCCCCTTCCACCCTGGGTCTGAAGGGCTGAAGGGAGGGAGCAGTTACAGAAAGAGGAAGAGAGACAGAGAGAGGCAGCTATGTGAAGAGAGCTGTAGCTAGCTCATGAAGGTCCTACAGGGAAGAAGAAATACTCTTGATTTCACCTGCCGGGCCCCCCGTTGGGAAGCCAGAGAGTAAGGGAGCCCGTGGACACAGAGTCCACGCAGGTTGGCTGAGCAGGGCACAGAGCAGGGCTAGACAAGACTCCAGTGCAGACGTTTCCCCAAATCAAATCCATGGCTGAAGCCATGCCTCCACTGGGCTGTTAAAGAGGAGGGCTGTGGGCAGAGGCCCTGCAGAGGTGGGGGTGTCTGGTGGTGGCCTCTGCCTGCCTTCTCCGGGCCCGCTTCTCTGCACGTGAGACTTCTGGGAAGATGTGACCCCTCAGCTAGTCGCCTCACACCTCAGAGTAGACACAGGTGAGATTGTGCAGGTCTGGCTGCCCGTGTCCCCCGTGAGAGGACAGCACACAGCCGCCACCCCTGTAAGGAGAAGGCAGGGCTTGCAGACCGCAGAGCTGAGTAGGCGATATGCTCAGGAGGTGAATGTTGGCGAGGGAGAGAGACAGCCCATGGCTGAGGCAAGACTCAGAGTCCAGCCTTTTCTGTGTTCCCCGCATGGTGCTGGTAACCAGGTCCTGCAGGGCAGTGAGGGTCAGATAAACAAGGGGTGAGGACAGAGTGCAGGGTGCTGGCATCCCGCCTCCTCTGGCCAAACAGTTATGATGCCTCTTAGCGGCCCCTGCTGGTGGGCTCCACCTTCTGCAGGCAGTTTTCAGAAAGGGGAAGGGAAAATGTCTCCCTCCATCATGAGTTACAGAAGGATGTGGACTTTGGGATGTGGGAGGGTCTTGAGATCCTTGGGACTGTCCCACCTACTTGTTCGAGAGAGAGAGAGAGAGAGAGAGAGAGAGAGAGAGAAACCTGCCCAAAGTCACCCAGCCAGTGAACAGGGCAGCTGGGGCCAGGTGCCCTCCTCCTCCTGGCTCTGCCTGCCCTGGCACCCCAGCTGTCCCATCCCCGCTTTGGTCCCTAGCCACAGAAGGCAGGTGACAACTGAGGACACTAGAAAGTTCCATTGTTTTGTGTTTAACCACTGTCTTCAGAATGTCCCCTTCAAAACGAACCTTCCCCTATGTCAAGCAAGAGTCAACAAGCTTATTCTGTAAAGGGCAGATAATAGCTCTTTTAGGCTTTGCGGGCCCGGTGGTCACTGCCGTAACTGCTCAACTCTCCCATTGTCATGCAAAAGCAGCCACAGACAGTTCATAAATGAATGGGCATGGCCGCTAACCAAAAGGTTGGAGGTTCAAGTTCACCCAGAGGCACCTTGGAGGAAAGGTCAAGTGACCTACTTCTGAAAAATCAGCCATGTGCGGAGGCAATGAAAATCCTATGGAGCACAGTTCTACTCTGACACACATGGGGTCTCCATGAGTCAAAGTCAACTCAATGGCACCTGATTCGGTTTAGTTTCGATGTGCCAATAAATCTTTATTTATACAAACAGACCGGATTTGGCCCTAGTTTGCCCATCACTGCACATCTGCCATTTGCCTGCCCAGTGTATCTATTCCCCTTTCTTTTGGTAAAATAAGTCTTCTGAATTTCCTTTAGGAATTGCCCTCCCCCATTTTCAAGTATATGGTCTGTGTGGAGTTGACCTTTAGCTCCCCCAGTGGCTCAAGTTAATCAGAGTATTCTATCCTCCCCTTCCCCCTCACCTGCTAATAGGTTCAGGAATGGACACCTGACCCAATGGGTGCAGAGGAGAGTTGAGGCATTTGTTCAGCACTTGGGAAAAGAGATGATCTTTTTTCCCCTCGAGGCCCTGAGGTCTGGAACTAGTTCCACCATTTTGTTTCTTGAGGCGGGAATCCTGGAACTTCCTGTGGGTCATGTGTGGAGCCTGAGGCGGAAGGCAGAGAGAAACGATAGAAGAAAACTTTTCCCTAGTAACTATGTTCAAGCCTCTAGATCAAGCTCTGCCTGAAGGCTGAACAGCCTCTGGGCTGTTCAGTTACTGAGCCAATAAATTCTCTTGATGGTTTAAGCTGCTTGACCTGGGTTTTCTGTCACTGATGACCGAAACCCCTAACCAGTATATTATCCTTGGGCGTTCTTGGGGCTGGCACAGATCTGTCCTCTTGTCTGAAGTGGGAGCTTCTGTAGGCTTGAGATACTAGATGTTGCCTCCACAACGCTGGCTTAGCCTGTGAGTCTCCAACACTGCCTTTTAGGGCAGTCTGAGTGCAGACCCCTTGGGGCCTCAGGACCCCGTACTCGGGCTCTGAGCCTGACTCCACCCAGTGTTGAGGTATTCTCTAACAGTTTGGGGGGCCCAGATTCTCCAGCTTGGGAACTCTCAAATGTTCTGTAACGGAAACATCTGGGCCCTTGGCCGGCCCCAGGGTGCACGCCCCGCAGACTGCCGTAAGTCACGCCAGCACGTCAGGGGTTTTATTGCAGTTATGAGTTATGGATATGGCCTGGGCTGTGCACTTTTTATTATTTTTTTTTTCTGCCGCAATTAAGCCACAAATCATACTTGAGAAGTGGAAGGGCAGCCGAATTAGTCAGGATTCATTCATAATAGGCTGACCTTGCAAAAGCCATCTGGGAAGGGGTCAGATGCTTACCGAGTCCCAAGAGCACCGGCCAGGAGACAAACGGTGTCTCTGCATCCAGGTTTCCTGGCTAATGTACTTCGTACATTCGAGAGCTCAGGCAGCCAGGCCACGCACTTAACCCGCTCGGTGCCTTTGCTGAGTCTCAAACTGAAAGCCGAGGCCTCTCAGCCAAGCAAGGAGGATGGGCTGATGTGAGGTGCTCCCCCGACTGACGGCTGTCAGGCTGAGCACCTGCTTCCTGATCCTGGAAGCAAACAGGAGTGACTAGGACCATTCCCAAGTTCTGAGACTCGGGGATCAGAGGGCTTTTACCCTGCGGGAGCTGCTAACTGAGGGGTCAAACCCACCAGCCACTCTGCTGGAGAAAGATGTGGCACTCTGCTTTCGTAAAGATTACAGCCAAGAAAACCCTGTGGGGCAGTTCTCCTCTGTCCTATAGGGTTGCTATGAGCTGGAATCGACTTGACAGCAGTGGGTTTCAGGAGTGGGAAGGTCTTTACATGTCTTTTCTTTTGCCCTTTTATAAAAAATATAAAATCATTGTGGTGAAATATATATAACAAAAAATTTGCATCTTAACCCTTTTTTAGTTACAACTCGGTGTATGTTCAACGTGCTGTGTGACTATTCACTTTCAAAAGTTTTGCGTCACCCCAAACAAACTCGCCCCCCTCAGCGGGGACCCCCTCTTCCCAGCCCTGCTACTACTAATACACTTTGGCCTCGATGCATTTCCTGTTCCAGAAATTTCATATAAGTGGGATCCTAAAAAAAAAAAAAAATTTTTTTATAAGCTTTGTCCTTTTTTGCATCTGGCTTCTTTCACTCACCGTAATGTCTTCAAGGTCCACGTAGGTCGCAGTGTGTATTAGAGCTTCATTATTCTTTAAAGCTGAGAAATCCTGTGTAACAATGGCGTGGCTGTAGCATTGTCTGACCTCTTCTAATGTCACGAGGCAGAAGGAGAGCCACCATCAGCATCAGCCCAAGGCTGATTCCTACGAGCTGCAGGTCAGACATACCTGCTCTCTCCAAATCAATTCTGACACCAGCTGTCCCTCCCATGGTACTTTCTGCTCCTCTGCTGGGTTCGATGGAAACCCTGGTGGCGTAATGGTTAAGTGCTACGGCTGCTAACCAAAGGGTCGGCAGTCCGAATCTGCCAGGCGCTCCTTGGAAACTCTATGTGGCAGTTCTACTCTGTCCTACAGGGTCGCTATGAGTCGGAATCGACTCGATGGCGCCGGGTTTGGTTGTTTTTTTTTTTGGTTTTGCTGGGTTCAGTAATTTGTTTCAATGGCCACACAGAACTCAAGACAATACACACGATTATGGGGTTTACTAGGGAAGTAGCAGGTACCGTTTCAGGATCAGGAAGAACTCAGGATACAGTTCTTCCATCAGGACAGCCTCTTCTCAGCTGTGCCTGCAGACAGGCCTCTCTGGCCCTCGGCCTCTCAGCCCCTCTGCCTCTTGCCCAGCCTCTGCCCTGCTTGGACAAGTGTTGTAAAGCTCTTTAGTACCTCCAAAGAGTGCCCCAGGGCTACCCCACCCTGCCAGTAAGCCTCGGCCTGAAGGCGCTCATCTCTCTCGCTCCCTGGGTCAGTACACCCACTGTAACTGCCCTGCTTCCTGAGCCAGGGAGCCCGCTGCACCATCGTGTGCCAGCATCCTCGGTCTGCTCCTGCCGTTTCTTTGCCATCGCTTCTCACCATCTTGCACCATCTCCAGTGTTATAGCTCCTTCTCTCTGTCTCCTGGGTCTGGGAGGTTCTCAAAGCAGGAACTCTGGGTCCAAAGGGCATGCTCTGCTCCCTGCTCTTCTTTCTTGCTGGTAGTGAGGTTCCCCCATCCACCTCAGGGATGGTTCATTTTCAGCCTAACAGAATGGCAAAACCGACCAATCCCCTTGTTAGAGCTCCATACACCTTATTTACATGGTCCCACCCCCACAAACGTGCCAGACATTTTATTTCCATTATTAACAAGCTATCCAGTCCCATTGGTGGACCACAAACACTTAATTTGCATAGTCCAACCCAGTCGTTTGGTAGGAGTTACAAGACCATGGTGAGAAAGGACATATAAAAGCAATTCATTGCACCGCATACCACATTTCGTTTATCCACTCATCTGCTAATAGACACTTGCATTGTTTCCACCTTTTGGCTATTGAGAACAGGGCTATAAAACATTTTTTTACAAGTATCTGTTTGAGTCCTTGCTTTCAATCTCTTGGGTATAGACCTGGGAGTGGAATTGATGGGGTTTACATTTTTTTAAAACAAATTTTTATTGAAATACAAAATATACATGCATATATATAAAGCACATACCTTGATGAATCTTCACAGTCTGTGTAACTGGCATCCAGCTCAAATGTGAGGATTTGTTTCTATAGAGAGAAGCACAGCACGCTTTCTGCCCTTCAGGAGCTCACTATCTGCCAGAGGAAATGATGTGTAACGATATACTGTTAACCAATGTGAAGTCAAGGTCAGAGATAAACGTGGAGCAGCTGGAGGTGGAGGCGGTGCAGAAGCTCCTACATCAGCCCTAAGGAAGCCCCCCAAAATTGTCAGACCCCTGCAGAGCTCAGTGCAAAACTGTACTGGGTTCTAGGGTCAAGTCCAAACTCCTAGTGAGGCATACAAGGTTGGAACTTGGCCCCGTCTGCATCTCTAGAAGTCCTTGGGTGGCGAAATGGTTAATGCTCTTGGCTGCTAACTACAACTTTGGAGGTTCAAATCCAATCGGGGCACCTCAGAAGAAAGTCCTGGCAGGCTGCTTCTGAAAAATCAGCCGTTGAAAACCCCGTGGAGCCCAAGTCCACTCTGACACCCATAGGGTCACCATGAATTGGAATCAACTTCAAAGCAACTTTTTAATTAATTTATTTATTTTTGTGTCCCCACTGTATCAATTAGAATTCCTGGTTATAGGTAACAGAAAATGGGATTGTAAAAGGATTTAGCAGCTTTCAGAATCTTCAGGAAGCCAAAGTGCAGGCTTGTAGGCTCGAAGCCAGAGCAACGGCCATATTCCTCAGCCAGACTCCCCAAGGGAGGGCCCAGAGCCACCACTGCTGGGCAGAGACAGGACACTGGTGCTGGTGATGCTAGGCACTAGATGCATATGCTGCCACCCTTAGCAGGATGGAGTCCGCAAGACACCTCTGTCATCATACCTCTGCCTTCCACAAGTGGTCTCCCATGATTGTGTCTGATTGGTAGATTCAAGTCACATGATTATACCCTAGCTGCAAGGGAGGCTGGGAATGAAAGCTGCTGGCTTCTAGTTTGGAAAGACTAGGATTCCTGACAGAGAAATTTCGTAATATAGGAAGAGGATCCTAGAGTCCTGGGAGGTTAAGGAACCCCACAAACATCCTCCATTCCCACGTCTGTCTTTTTCCAGTTAGATTCAACTTTGTACAGCTCTTCAGCACTCCAGCTCCCTCTCATGGCTCCTTCCTGTCCTTGTTCCTGGTTATCTTTGGCCTGTCTCTCCGTCACACAGCTTTTCCTGCTTCCTCCTCCTGCCCATCCCTAGATTACTCCACAGTGCCTCTGCAGACCTGTATCTCAGCATCCACAGAGGCTTTGTCGTTGTTGATGTTGTTGGGTGCCGTCGAGTTGTCTTTGACTTGTAGCTACATTATGCATAAGAGAATCATTGCTATGTTTGAGCTCATTGTTGCAGCCACTGTGTCAGTTCATCTCATCGAGGGTCTCCCTCTTTTTCACTGACCCTTTACTTTAGCAAACATGATGTCCTCCTCCAGCGATTGGTTTCTCCTAATGACATATCCAAAGTAAGGAAGGAAATCTCACCGTTCTTGCTTCTGAGGAGCATTATGGCTCTACTTCCTCCAAGACAGATTTGTTTGTTCTCTGACAGCCCATGGTGTATTCAATATTCTTCATCAACACCATAACCGCATCGATTCTTCTTCTGTCTTCCTTCTTCATTGTCCAGCTTTTGCACGCATATGAGGTGATTGGAAGTACCATGGCTTGGGTCAGGCACACCTTAGTCATCGCTCTAATTGATTTTCATGTTTGTCTTTCCCACTGGACTGATATCCTTTCTGTCTCTGAATCCAATGTGTGCAGAGTGAGCTGGCATAGAATAGGTGCTCCATACCTGTGTGTGAAGGAGTGAATGACTTAGCCATTTCCACAGAGCCTCACACTGCCAACCTCCAAGAGGGGACCTGGCAGCCCTTACTTGATCTGAGAGCTGAGGCTCGTAAGGTAGTCCACTTTCCAGATGGGATTTCCTTTCGATTCCACAAAGAAAACAGTATTCCAGGAGGCCTTTCCACCTAGAATAATACTTGAGTCTAAAACCAGAGGAAAACAACCCCACAGGAAACGGGGCTGTTTCCCTGCTCTCGATTGCATGGTGGCCCTGCTTTTCTGGCAAAACAGATTTTCCTACCAAAGATTCTGGGTGTAGGTGGCAGGCCCAGGCTCATCTGGTTTCCTTCTGATTTATCCTGACCTCTCGGGAAGCAGGGCCATGCTGTTGGCAGGACTAAGAGTTAATCTGGCACTAAATGAGTAATTAAAAGTGAGGCCTTGGATACTTGTGTAATGAGCGGAGCGAATTTTCCATCAAGCTCTCTTGCAGTTTCTCTAATCAACATCGTCTTCAATGTAATGGCAAATGACAATGTTTATATAAAGGAAAGGAGAGAAAGAAGGCATATGGAAGCCCTCTCCCTGCCCCCAAGTCCCTTTCATTCCCCTCTTGCCTTCTGCCTCTCTTGGCCTCCACTGATGAGTTGGGTCATGGGAGGCCAGAATTTGGGTCAATTGTGCCAAAGACTCATGGGTTTCAGAGGCCAGTTACAACTGCCAGAGAACAAAGGTCAGCCTTAAAGGAGGGGAAAATAACGTGTGTGTGTGTGCACGTGAATGTGTGTGTGTATGAAACCAGTTGTCATCGAGTTAGCTCAAACTTGTGGCGACCCCACGTGTATCAGAGAACTGTGCTCCACAGGGTTTTCTTTCTTTAAAAAATAATTTATTTCACTTTTCGTTGCTGTCGCGAATACACGTAGTAGATCAACACCAATTCAACTGTTTCTACATGTATAATTCAGTGACGTTGATTACATTCTTCAAGCTGTACAAGTGTTCTCACCCTCGTTTTCCAAATTGTTCCTCCCCCATTAACATAAACTCACTGCGCCCTAAGTTTCCCATCTACTCTTTCAAATTACTATTATCAGTTTGGTCCCATATAAAACCCAAACCAAACCAGTTGCCGTCAAGTCGATTCTGACTTGTGGAGACCTTATAGGACAGGGTAGAGCTGCCTCATAGAGTTTCCAAGGAGGCCTGGTGGATTTGAACTGCCAACCTTTTGGTTAGCAGCCATAGCTCTTAACCAGCACACCACCACATTAGTGGGGGCGATTTTGATTTTGATTGTATTTTGTGGTTTTGATTTGCATTTCAGAATCACATTAACAACCTGCGCACAGTGGTTAGAGGCAGCCGTGGCTTGCTTGCTCACCCTCCGGCTATACCATGGCTGCCATCCCCCCACCTACATTTGCCCATCACAAACTGATTTCATACATTGTCTCATTTATGCTCCCAGTCAACTTGTGGGACATATGAGAGGCAGTTAATTTTGTTTCCATTGTACAGATGAGGACACTGAGACTCAGAGAAGTCAAAGACTTTGCTCAAGATCTTACTACCAGGAAGCACCCTGCCTTGACTTGAACTCTGGTCTCCTATACCATGTGCCTGTCAATAAACATTTATGCAGGGCTTGTTGACACCATGCTATGAGTCTTGTTTCCCCAGGACTTCTAAGCAGGGCTTCAGACTGGTGTATTCCAGTTCAAACTCCTGTTGAGAACTTGCATTTCCATCTCCAGATATATTGAATCAGAATCTACATTTTAACAAAATGTGTTGGTGATTCTTATAAGAATCACCTGGGCATCTTGTTAAAATGCAGACTCTGATTCACTATATCTGGAGTGGAAATGTAAATTCTCAGCAGGGGTTCCAACCAGAATGAAGCAGTTCAAACCCCGTTTCTAAGTGGAAGCAGTGCAGGTCCTTGGCACAGGTGATAATTGCTATCCCCCGTGCCTGTTCTGAGCTCTTCCAACCCATGTGCTGTGAGCTCTCCTCACTCACTGCTCCTGTGGAAGTGCATTTCCTTTTGTGCTTTGGGGTGACATCAAAATACTTTATAAATTAATTTACACGAAATTGTAGGGACCTTAACGTATTTGCATTTAGTAGGAGACTTCGAAGGGACAATCTCAACCCCAAAGCACCACGCAAAGCACATAGGATCTACAGAGGACACAATTGTTGTCTCTGAGGAGGGCACTATCTGGCCAATCCTCCCAAACCCAGTGAAGTCAGGATCTTGGTCCTGTTTTAGAAATGAGGAGACAAAGGCCTAGAAAGGTTAACTTCCTTTGTAAGCTCCAATAGCAAACCAGTGGCAGAGCTGGGAAGTCTTTGCTGATGTCACCCTGCCTCTGCTGGCACTTTCCAAAGTCTTTGGACTTCAGTTTGTCCTTTTTGAAACGTGAGTCTCAAAGCTGTAAGTCATATGTCTGGTCTGGACCGATTTGACCAAAGAAGTAGCCATTTCTGTCTGCCTTCCCATCTGGGACCTTGCAGCCCGTGCTGACTGTAGAGGTGGCTCAGCCTGCGTCAGACTGTCCAGCTCTAATTTACGGTGTGGCTTGAAGACATCCTAACAGAGAAGAGAGACTGGAGAACTGTAAGTCGTCTTGATGGGATGGTCCGGTGTCAGCTGGAGGTGTAGGAAACAGTTGCGATTTGGTGGTCTCAGTCCTGGCCTCCTGGGGGAGACATACTGGAAAAGGCTTTGGGTGGGACTGGGTGCTCACTCCCTATGTGACAGTAGCCATCACCAGACAGCCAGGTGGCTCTTTTTATAGCATTCCCTGAAGCGGTGGATCTGGCCATAGGATGCACACATCCCCCAACTCTTCTTGGGGCTGGATCTGAACGAGTCCTTATATTTATCCAGCACTGAGTTTCAAATTTGGAGAGCCTAAAACCTGAGGATCAACAGTGTAGTGTGTTGAATGGCAGCCATTAAAAGAACCTATGAATGTGACCTCATTTAAAAATATGGTCTTTGCTGATACGATTAAGTTAAGGGCCTCAAGATGAGATCGTCCCGGATTATCTAGGTGGGCCCTAAACACAATGATGAGTGTCCTTACAAGAGACAAAAGAGAAGAAACAGAGAGAAGAGGAGAAGGCCACGTGAAGATGGAGGCGGAGACTGGAGTGATGCAGCCACAAGCCAAGGAACACCAGGAACCACCAGAAGCTGTAAGAGGCAAGTAAGGATTCTCCTCTAGAGCCTTTGATGGGATCCCGACCCTGCTGACACCTTGTTGTCTTAATCTCCAGTTTGTGGTAGTTTATTACAGTGGCCCCAGGACACTAGTATAAGCAGGTTTAGGAGGCTGGCATTTTAGGTGAACTAAGGTTTTAGGATACAAACCTTTCTGACAGTGATAGGCTCTTGGCCTTAGATCTTCAAGATTATCCTGCCCAAGTAGGGTATCATCTCCAAAGAGTCTTTGCCAATGTCACTCTGCCTCTGCTGGTACTCCCCAAAGTCCTTGGGCATCAGTTTGTCCTTACTGAAATGTGATTCCCAAAGTTGGGGATCATATGTCCAGTCCCGTCCAATTCGACCAGAGAAGTCACCAGTGAAATCTTCAGGCCTCTTCTCTGAATTTTTCTCCACATTCATACCTGCTCACTCTGTCTCACCTCCCCAGCTCCCTTCTTCTCCCTCAAGCACAGTGGGCATGCCTGCCAGGCCCATTGCCCTGCCTCTGCCCTTTTCTGACTGCGGTCTCCCCAGTTGCCCACAGAGCGTCACCAGGTCTTGGCTCAAATGTTGTTTTCTCAATGGGGCCTCCTCTGACTGCCTTGTTTAAATATACCTGTCTTAGTTACCTGGTGTTGTCATAACAAAATACTACAAATGGGTGTGTTTAAAGAATGGAAGAGTATTATCTCATAGTTTTGGAGTCTAAATCAGGGCATCAACTCTAGGGAGGCTCCTTCCTTGTTGGTAGCCGGGTGTCCTTGGCTTGTAGAGTCATGGGCCATGTCGATTCCTTCTGTGGGCCTCTTTCTGAGATTCTGGTGACTTCTGGCAATCCTTTGCTGCTTATAGATGCATCTGTGATGCCTTCCTCTGCACGTGTGTGCCTGTACCTATTCTGCTCTTTTTATAAGACACTACTCAGAAGGGATTAGGTTTAGGACCCACCATATTTCTATGAAGGAGCCCTGATGATGAAACAGTTAAGTGCTAGGCTGCTAACAGAAAGGCTGGCGGTTCAAACCCACCCACTGCTTTTACCAAAAACACACAAGTTAAACTGTAGAGTGTAGCCATAATTATTACTACATACAGATATATTATTTGCATTTTGTTTTATTTGCTTGGAAGCAACTCTGAAAAATATTCACAATATACATAACAGATTTTGTTTCTAGGTAGTGATATTAATGATGAATGCTTTCATCGCTATAATTTTTGCATTTTCCAAGTCTATGAATTTTGTAATCAGAAAAATGATTTTAAAAAATCAAAGAGACTCTTGTGGGCATGGGTAAATTGCTTTTGCTGAATTGGTGTTAATGATGCTTAGAAGGTTAGCAGAAATTGGAATTGGGGAGGAGGGTAAGAGTAAATTCATTAAAGAGCTGCAGACGAATGCGTTTTTGTTCTTCCAATGGATGGATCCAGTATCATACCAGTACCATGCTGTTCTAATTGATGTAAATTTAAATATGTTTTAATAACTGGAAGCTTAATGACTGTATTTTACCTTTTTTTTTTTTAAATTCTGTTAGTTAACCTAACTTTTAAAGAATAACTTTATAATCATTTCTGTAAAGTGATAAAAATTTTGGGTTGGTTTTGTTGTTATGGCTTTAAATCTTTATTTAATTTGGGGTGAATTGACTCTTTACTCCACTGATCCTTTCCATTAAGAAACATGTTCTGTCAATTGTCTTAAGTCTTCTTTTATAGCTGTAAGTAAAGTTTCATATTTTCTTCGGATAGTTTCTGCCATTATCTTTTTAGAGTCAATTCTTTGAAATTTTATGTTTTTTATTGTTATTATGGAGGGAATTTCTTTTTCCCCTACATCTTCTCATCTGTTATTACTGGTATGTATACATATATAAAAAAAACTATTGGCTTTGGCATATTTATCATGTACCTGGCCACATTATTGAACTCTATTTTTTTAATAACTTTTCTCGTGATTCTCCTGGCTTTTCCCGATATATCATACTATCTAAAAATAACCTGATTTCATTTCTTCCTCCAGAAATTGTACCTCTTATTTCTACTTTATATGGAATTGCACTGGATGGAAATTCAAGAACAATGGGAACTAATAAAAATAGTCCCAGGCAACCTTGTCTCGTCTCCATTTAATGACAAAACCAAAACCAAACCCGTTGCGTCAATTTTGACTCATAGCAACCCTATAGGACAGAGTAGAACTGCCCCAAAAAGTTTTCAAGGAGTGCCTGGTGGATTTGAACTGCTGACCTTTTGGTTAGCAGCCACAGCATTTAACCTCTACGCTGCCAGGGTTTCCATTTAATGTCAATATCTGTGATACCTCCACCAGGAAATACAAGAGTCAGTTTGATGTTTTTCTACTTTTCCTAATTTTTGTAAAATTTTTTAGAAATTTAAACTGAGGATGAATGTCAAGCCCTCTAACAGCTTTTATAACATTTAAGACTATTGGTTTCTACAAACGCATTTTATTATACTAATAGTTTACCTCCTATTAAACCTTTTTGCTTCCAAGTTTCCCTTCTTGGTCCTTGGGGAGCTTTGTTATAAGCTACTTTGATTTTGGGCTTGCTAGTATTTATTTAAGGGGTTGGTAGTTTGAATCCACCAGCCACTCCTTGGAAACCCTATGGGGCGGTTCTACTCTGTCCTATAGGGTCACCATGAGTTGGACTCGACTTGATGACAATGGGTTTGTTTTTTTTTTTTTTTTGGTGGTGCAGTGATTAAGCACTTGGCTGCTAACTGAATATTTATTTAAGTCTTTCAATTTATATTTTATATAAATGAGGTAAGTGTGTGTGGGGTGTGTGTATATGTCTAAAGGTCTATTCGTGTAGGACTGTCCTACCACTTTCAGAACTTGGGGTGAGACTATAAATAGAAGCCCACACATCATATGTCTAAGTATTTCAAAGTTATAAACCAAGCTAACCAACTACTAAATAATATATATTCTACCTTACCTTTTCAATTCTGCAATGAAAAAAGTCCATAAAGCTATGATTTTTAATGTGACTAATCATTGGCAAAATATTTAGGAAACGATTAAATTTAATTATTACAGTGCATGTCTGGGTGTTTTGTTGATGGGCTGTTAATGTCTGGATGAGAAATACAGTGCATAAACACAAAATTCTTAAATTACTATATATTTAAAAAGTATTTTTATTCATTCACTTTAGCAAAATCACTAATTATTTTGCTGTCATCAAGATTATCACACAATATTTTCTATTGAGAGTCATGAGCTAAAGGATTAAAAAAAAACATAATTGAATTCAAAGTATACAAAATTTGAATATATTTTCATAAAAATGAAATATAAATTTCAAAAAGTGTAAAAAGAGAAGCTCGTGGAGCCAAGATGGCGGAGTAGACAGACGCTTCCGTCGAACCCTCTTTACAACAAAGACCCGAAAAAACAAGTGAAACGAGTATATTTGTGACAAGCGGGGAGCCCTGAGCATCAAAGGCAAGCTTAGACAAGGAACTGAGGGGCAGGGGGAGGAACAGGCCGTTCAGAAGCGGAGAGGAGTTGCCGGACCTGAATCGCAGGGAGCCCTCAGGCACCATTCCCGGAGCAGTGGCAGCGGCGGGCTGGTCCTAGCGTTGGGCTGCAGTTTCCTCAGGGAGCCACACAGCCCACTCACACCTCCGGAACCTGAGCAGAAGGGCGCTCTCGGCAAAAGCTAACTACGTGCATATATTTTACCCCCCCACCCCCCACCCCCAACCCAGCTTCAGCGACTGAATCCCTAGGCCTGAGATAGACCCTGGTAAGCACCTGGAGCCGTCCTCCCTGCCTTGGGGAAGCAAAAAATTTGCAGTTGAGGGAAAAGATAATTTGCTAGCTCCGTTAACCGGGGAGCTCAGGACAGAAGTGGCTCCTGTCAAGGCATAAACCATCCATGGACCTTGAGCACCTTTCCCTTCTGCATGGGCCTGTATGGGCCTATTTTAGGGGAATAGGCCCTTGTTGGCAAACTCCAACCATTTCAGCAGTGCAGTGGAGAGGTGGGTGTTTGACATTTGACATTACTTTGCCTGTTAAACAAGGTCCTCACCTGCCCACAACAGGGACCTAAGGACTGGTGGCTCCACGGGGGTCCAGGTATAACTGGTACCTCCCAGTCCTTACAACAAAAACTTTGGGTGCCCATGGTCCCTCTGCAGAGCCCATCCACCAGCATGCTCTAGGGAACAGAGACGCATTTTCCTCAGAGACACTTGGGGGTCGGTTCTCAGTCCCCTGACTTGTTCAGAGCGTGACCCCCTGCTGCAATCAGATATGGGTATATACGCCAATCACCCCTGCCCCTCTAAGACTGTAGGACACAGCCTGTACCACACACTTGATATCAGCTACCTGGAAACCTGAGCTGAATTCATACAAGAAAACTGAATGGACTCCTAGACTAATATACCTGATAACAGCTCTAGCCAGCTGGGGACAGGACACCAGAGCTCCAAAGGCAAAAATAATCAAGCTAGCTCACTCAAGCAACCCATAGGGGTATACCAAAACAAAACAAAGCAAGCAGCTACGACACAGTAAGGAAGCATAAACTAAATACAGAAACTTATAGATGGCTCAGAGACAACAGTCAATATCAAGTCACATAAAGAAACAGGCCATGATCACCTCAACAGGCTCTCAAAACAAAGAATCCAGGGATCTTTTAGATGAAAGTGCATTCCTGGAATTACCAGACGCAGAATACAAAAGTTTACTATACGGAACCCTTCAAGACATCAGGAAGGAAATGAGGCAATATGCATAACAAGCCAAGGAACACACAGATAAACCAAATGAAGAAATCAGAAAGATTATTCAGGAGCATAATGAAAAGTTTAATAAGCTGGAAAAATACATAGACAGCAATCAGAAATTCAGAAGATTAACAATAAAATTACAGAATTAGATAACTCAATAGAAAGTCAGAAGAGCAGAATTGAGCAAGTAGAAGCTAGAATTTCTGAACTCGAAGATAAATCACTTGGCACTAATATATTTGAAGAAAAATTAGATAAAAGAATTTAAAAAAAATGAAGAAACCTTAAGAATCATGTGGGACTCTATCAAGAGAAAAAAACCTATGAGTGATTGGAGTACCAGAACAGGGAGGGATAACAGAAAATACAAAGAAAATTGTTGAGGATTTGTTGGCAGAAAACTTCCCTGATATTGTGAAAGATAAGGAGATATCTATCCAAGATGTTCATCGAACTCCACATAAGGTAGATCTTAAAAGAAAGTCACCAAGACATATTATAGTCAAGCTTGCCAAAACCAAAGATAAAGAGACAATTATAAGAGCAGCGAGGGATAAAAGAAAAGTCACCTACAAGGGAGCGCCAATAAGAATAAGCTTGGACTACTTGGCAGAAACCATGCAGGCAAGAAGGCAATGGGATGACACATTTCAAAAATTGAAGGAAAAAAATTGCCTGCCAAGAATCATCTATCCATCAAAACTGTCTCTTAAATATGAAGGTGAAATTAGGACATTTCCAGGTAAACACAAGTTGAGGGAATTCGTAAAAACCAAACCAAAACTACAAGAAATACTTAAGGGAGTTCTTTGGTTAGAAAACCAATAATACCAGGTATCGACCCAAGACTAGAACACGGGGCAGAGCAACCAGAAGTCAACCCAGACAGGGAAATCCAAAGAAAAAACAAAGCAAGATTTAAAAAAAAAAGCCCAGCACAGGGTAACGGCGATGTTACTGTATAAAAGAAGACAACATTAAAATAATATAGAGGGACTAAGAAATGTAATCATACACCTTCCATATGGAGAGGAAGATACAGTGATACAAAGAAATAAAAGTTAGTTATAAATTTAGAAAAATAGGGTAAATAATAGGATAAGAACTACTTTAGGTGAAGGGAAAGACAGCACACAATACAGGGGAGGTCAGCACAATTGGACTAAACAAAAAGCAAAGAAGTTTCCTACATAAACTGAATGCTTCGAAGGCCAGCGTAGCAGGGGCAGGGGTCTGGGGACCATCGTTTCAGGGGACATCTAAGTCAATTGGTGTAATAAAGTCTATTAAGAAAACATTCTGCATCCCACTTTGAAGAGTAGCATCTGGGGTCTTAAATGCTAGCAAGAAGCCATCTAAGATGCATCAATTGGTCTCAACCTACCTGGATCAAAGGAGAATGAAGAACACCAAGGACACAAGTTGATTACAAGCCCAAGAGACAGAAAGGGCCACGTGAACCAGCCACTACATCATCCTGAGACCAGAAGAACTAGATGGTGCCTGGCTACAATCCATGACTGCCCTGACAGGGAACACAACAGAGAACCCCTGAGGGAGCAGGAGAGCAATGAGATGCAGACCCCAAATTCTCATAAGGCCAGACTTAATGGTCTGACTGAGACTGGAAGGACCCCGGTGGTCATGGTCCCCAGACCTTCTGTTGCCCCAGGACAGGAACCATCCCCAAAGCCAACTCTTCAGACAAGGATTGGACTGGACGATGGGTTGGAGAGGGATGCTGGTGAGGAGTGAGCTTCTTGGATCAGGTGGACACTTGAGACTATGTTGGCATCTCCTGCTTGGAGGGGAGATGAGAGGGTGGAGGAGGTTAGAAGCTGGCGAAAAGGATGCGAAAAGAGAGCGTGGAGGGAGAGAGCGGGCTGTCTCATTAGGGGGAGAGTAATTGGGAGTGTATAGCAAGGTGTATATGGGTTTTTGTGAGAGAGACTGACTTGATTTGTAAACTTTCACTTAAAGCACAATAAAAATTATTTAAAAAAAAAAAAGAGAGATAAAGATCACACAGTGAGACGGGGTCATAGCCAAAAAAAAAAAAAGTGTAAAAAGAAAATTTCATGTTTTCAAATGGGATTTTTTTCTTCTAAAATGTTTTAAATTATCTTTTATTAAATGACAAAATGTGAATTATAATTAATAAATATAAAAAATTTAAAATCAGAATTATTCGAGTAAAGTTGAATTTATTTTTAAACGTAGTCAATTTTCATTGAATAGTGTAATAAATATGAAACCATTTGCAATTCTAGCATAGTTGCTAATGTGAAAGTTCCATCTCAAGCTTCACGTTCTTGTCTAGATTTGTGTGTGTACAAATTTAGGGGTCATATGAATGATTATGGAAAAATATTCCTCAGCTGTTATGAATGACTGGGCACATTGTGTTAATTTGTGGATACTTCCAGGAGTACAAATTGTAACATAAAAAGAAGCCAGTGGGGGTGGGGGGGAATGGGAGGGGAACAAATGTTTTATACTTCTAGAAAAGACATAATTATGCAAGAATATTTTGGGTTCTCATCCCACTTGGAACAAAGAAAAATGAAGACAAAGACACAAGAAAAATATTAGCCCAGAAGACAAAAGGACCACATGAACCAGAGATTCCACCAGCCTGAGACCAGAAGAACTAGATGGTACTCGGCTACCACCAATGATCACCCTGACAGGGAACACAATAGAGAGTCCCAGACAGAGGAGGAGAAAAATGTAGAACAGAACACAAATTCACTTAAAAAGACCAGACAGACCAAGACTGGAAGAAATCCCGAAACTATGGCCCCCAGATGCACTGTTAACCAGAACTGAAATCATTCCCAAAGCTCACTCTTCAGACAAAAATTAGACAGGACTATAAAACAAAAAAATAATGCATACGAGGAATGTGCTTCTTAGTTCAATCAGATATATGAGACCAAATGGGCAGCTTCTGTCCAAAAGCAGAATGAGAAGGCAGGAAAGGACAGGAAGTGGTTGAATGGACACAGGGAACCTGGGGTGGAAAGGCGGAGTGTGCTGTCACGTTTTGAGGATTGTAACTACTGTCACAAAACAGTGTGTGTATAAATTTTTGTATGAGAAATTAACTTGAGCTGTAAACTTTCACCTAAAAAATAAAAAAGAATCTTTTGTGTTCTTGCTCTCTGAGAGGAAGTATTTGGCATGTCGATATACTTGTCTTTCCTCTTACCCAAGCACTTAAATCCTCCCCATCCTCGGAAGGAAGCAGGGTCATCTCCAAAATCAATAGTGACACTACCCACAAGAAGCCTTCACAGCTCCTGAGCATAGTTATATTTCGTTTTCATGACACAGGGCAAGAGACATAGCCCTGCGTACCAGGAGCAGGGAACAGTGTTAGTCATCAAATTCTGTGTCTAAGGTGCACTGGCCAGCTCTAAGAACTCAACTCTGAGACACAGAGGAAACTTTCTTCTGTGTTCTTCAATATGTGTGTGTGTGGTATATACCAAAAACCAACCCATTGCCATAGAGTCAATTCTGACTATAGAGACCCTATGGGAAGAGCAGAGCTGCCCCACAGGTTTTCCAAAGACTGGCTGGTGGATTCGAACTGCTAACTTTTTCGTTAGCGGCTGAGCTATGAACAACTGTGCCACGAGGGCTGCGTGCGGTATATACCTGTTGCTGTCAAGTCAATTCTGACTCATAAAAAAAATATATAAAAAAAAAAAAACCCTATATAGGACCCTCTAAAACACAAGGTCCAGCCAGGGCCCCTCTTGCTGAAGTCTAAGGGCAGTGCAGTGTGTTCCTTTACATGTGTTCCAACATGAGTGTGGGCTGTCCCAGCATCATCTGGGCTCCAGGAGATGAGCTGGGTTGCCTTCTCTCCTCTTAGCTGCTCTGCAACAGCCTGTGTGGCAAGTGAGCATCTGCTCCTTAAAAATTTGCAAGAACTCCCCAAAGTTGTTCTTTAATGATTGTTCTATTTAGATTGCCGCCTTCCTTTTACTTCAACTTATATTCTACCAGAAAAAAATCATTCATTAAAGTTTAAAATGATAAATTTTAATGCTTTTATTCCTCTTTGTATGCATCATTTTAATATTACCTTGTAGAATTTGGGAAACCCTGGTGAAATAGTGGTTAAGTGCTACGGCTGCTAACCAAAAGGTCGGCAGTTCAAATCCACCAGGTGCTCCTTGGAAACCCTATGGGGCAGTTCTACTCTGTCCTATAGGGTCACTATGAGTCAGAATTGACTCAAGGGCAATGGGCAATGGGGTGTAGAATTTGAGCACTGTATTTACACTGCCCTAGCTTATGAGTTGGAATCAACTCAATGGCCATGGATTTGGTTTTGGCTTTTTTGTTGTTGTTGTTATCACAGAAGATGGAGCCCTGGTGGTGAAGTGCTTGAGAGCTTGACTGCTAACCAAATGGTTGGCAGTTGGAATCCACCAGCCATTACTTGGAAACCCTATAAGGCAGTTCTACTCTGTCCTATAGGGTCATTATGAGTCAGAATCAACCCGACAGCAATGGGTTTGGTTATCACTGAAGACCAGAGGAGTTGTGGGATGGCATCAGAGACATGATACGTGAAGAAAGCAAAAGGTCATTAAAAAGACAGGAAAGAAAGAAAAGACCAAAATGGATGTCAGAAGAGACCCTGAAACTTGCTCTTGAATGCCCAGTAGCTGAAGCTAATGGAGGAAATGATAAAGTAAAAGAACTGAACAGAAGATTTCAGAGGGCAGCCTGAGAAGACAAAGTATTATAATGACATGTGCAAAGACCTGGAGATAGAAAATCAAAAGGGAAGAACACAGTCGGCATTTCTCAAGATGTACGAACTGAAGAAAAAATTCAAGCCTCAAGTTGCAATATTGAAGAATTCTACAGAGAAAACATTCAATGATGCAGGAAGCATCAAAAGAAGATGGGAGGAATACACAGAGTCACTGTACGGAAAAGAATTGGGGTTGACATTCAACCATTTCAGGAGGTAGCATATGATCAAGAACTGATGATACTGAATTAAGAAGTCCAAGCTGCACCGAAGGCACTGGTGAAAAACAAGGCTCCAGGAACTGACAGAATACCAACTGAAGTGTTTCTGCAAACGGATGGGGCGCTGGAAGTGCTCACTCATATATGCCAAGAAATTTGGAAGACAACTACCTGGCCAATGGACTGGAAGAGAGCCATATTTATGCCTATTCCAAAGAAGGGTGATCAGCTGTAAAGGTTACAGCCTTGGAAACCTTATGGGGCAGTTCTGTTCTGTCATATAGGGTCGCTATGAGTCAGAATCAACTCGACGGCAACTGGTTTGGATTTTTTTTTTTTAATCACCCTAATTTGGGTGGTGCAAACAGTTAGTGCACTCTGCTGCTAACTGAAAGGTTAAAGGTTTGAGTCCACCCAGAGATGCCTCAGAAGAAAAGCCTGGTGATCTACTTTCAAGAAACCAGCCATTGAAAACCCTATGGAGCACATCTCTACTCTGACACACACACACACGAGGTCACCATGAGTCAGATTTGATTTGACAGCTACTGAAACTGGATCACCCCGATTCTTGGTCTTTTAAAATAGAATCTGGGATTTTTATATCCAGATTGTTATGTTAATTGTTCTTTTTGTAGGTTTTATATCTCCTGTTCCTTTTATAGGTTTTATATCTTCTGCTTAATTAATTGGGGTCCTGGTGGCACAGTGGTTAAGTGCATGGCTGTTAACCAAAAGGTCGACAGTTCAAATCCACCAGCCACTCCTTGGAAACCCTTTGGGGCAGTTCTACTATCCTGTAGGGTTACTATGAGTCCGAATCAACTTGATGGCAACAGGTTTGGTTTGGTTTAATTAATTATATTTGACATTTTCATTGCTTTTGATAAACATATTTGTAACAATTTTTATTTTAATACTTTAGATAAGTCCTTCAGATCATGATTTCTTTTTCTTGAATTCTAGAGTTTGACTCATTTCCAATGAACTGATATGTGCTCAAGTATGTTTTCTCAAAAAGCTAGTGTTATTTTTGAGCCCTCAGGTATTTCTGAGAATATATTTCAATTGCTTTCACAGATGAATAGCAAATTAGCTAGTTCTAAAATTCTTAACTCCAACATTTTTTCTTAATAGTTTGTAGACATTGACCTTTGTCTAGTGGAATTTATGTTTTAAATGAAACCTGAAGCCAGCTTCCTTTTTGTTCTTTTTTAGGTAATCGTGGTCACTTTTAAACTTTTTACTTCAAAAGTTGGTGCAAGGAGTTAGAGGAGGTGAAAAATGAAATGTATTTGCAGCCTGCTGCATGGCAGGCTTCCAAAAGGGTCAATGAATGAGTCAAAGCTTGCAGTGTCATGGGTGGGTAGGTAGGCACTGAGAGGTGGAGATAGAAATCCTGGGATCCTGCATAAATTCCCTCAGTGGAGCATGGGTTCAAATCTAGATCTTCCTAATTCACAAGCTCCTTCTCATGCTGGCTCCCCAGTTTTCCTAGGGTGGATAGTGCAAGACTGGGGTGGACTTCTGAATTTGGGAGGTCTAAAAATTTTTTAAAAATTACTCCCCCCCAACATGTCTGTCAGGTTGTCATACTGTGGGGGCTTGCCTGTTGCTGTGATGCTGAAGGCTGTGCCACCGGTATTCAGATACCAGCATGGTCGCCCATGGGGGACAGGTTTCGGCTGATCAGCTGAGCTTCCAGACTAAGACAGACTAGGAAGGAGGACCCAGCAGTCTACTTCTGAAAAGAATTAGCCAGTGAAACCCTTACGAATAGCAGCGGAACATTGTCTGATATAGTGCCAGCTTGGAAAGCACTCAAAAGATGACTGGGGAAGAGCTGCTTCCTCAAAGTAGAGTCAACCTTAATGATGTGGATGGAGTCAAGCTTTCAGGACCTTTATTTGCTGATGCGGCATGACTCAAAATGAGAAAAAAACAGCTGCAAGCATCTATTAATAATCGGAACCTGGAACGTACGAAGTACGAATCTAGAAAAATTGGAATTTGTTGAAAAGGAAATGGACTGGATAAACATCGATATCCTAGGCATTAGTGAGCTGAAATGGACTGGTACTGGTCATTCTGAATTGGGCTATCATGTGGTCTCCTATGTCGGGAATGACAACTCGAAGAGGAATGGTGTTGCACTCATCGTCAAAAAGAACATTTCAAGATACACCCTGAGGTACAACGCTGTCAGTGATAGGATAATGTCCATATGCCTACAAGGAAGACCAGTTAATACGACTATCACTCAAATTTATGCACCAACCACTAAGGCCAAAGAGGAAGAAACTGAAGATTTTTACCAGCTTCTGCAGTCTGAAATTGATCATGCAATCAGGATGCATTGATAATTACTGGTGGTTGGAATGGGAAAGTTGGAAACAAAGGAGAAGGATCGGTAGTTGAAAATATGGCTTTCGTGATAGAAACCATGCCAGAGATCCCATGATAGAATTTTGCAAGACCAACGACTTCATTGCAAATACCTTTTTTCACCAACATAAACGGTGACTATACACATGGACCTCACCAGATGGAACACACAGGAATCAAATTGACTACATCTGTGGAAAGAGACAAAGGAAAAGCTTAATATCATCAGTCAGAACAAGGCCAGGGGCTGACTGTGGAACAGACCGTCAGTTACTCATATGCAAGTTCAAGTTGAAACTGAAGAAAACTAGAACAAGTCCACAAAAGCCAAAGTATGACCTTGAGTATATCCCACCTGAATTTAGAGACCATCTCAAGAATAGATTTGACACGTTGAACACTAATGACCAAAGACCAGACGAGTTGTGGAATGACATCAAAGACATCATACATGAAGAAAGCAAGAGGTCATTAAAAAGACAGGAAAGAAAAAAAAGAGCAAAATGGATGTCAGGAGAAACTTTGAAACTCGCTCTTGAATGTCGAGTAGCTAAAACAAAAGGAAGAAATGATGAAGTAAAAGAACTGAAGACAAGATTTCAAAGGGCAGCTTGAGAAGACAAAGTAAAGTATTATCAATGACATGTGCAAAGATCTGGAGCTAGAAAACCAAAGGGGAAAAACACACTCAGCATTTCTCAAGCTGAGAGAACTGAAGAAAAAATTCAAGCCTTGAGCTGCAATAGTGAAGGTGTCTTAATTACCTAGTGCAGCTATAACAGGAAAACCATAAGTGGATGGTTTTAACAAAGAGAAATTTATTCTCTCACAGTCTAGTAGGTTACAAGTCCAAATTCAGGGTGTGTGCTCCAGGGGAAGGCTTTCCCTCTCTGTCGGCTCTGGAGGAAGACCCTTGTCTTCAATCTTCCCCTGGTGGAGGAGCTTCTCAAGTATAGGGACCCTGTGTCCAAAGGGCGTGCTCTGCTCCTGGTGCTGCTTTCTTGGTGGTATGAAGTCCTCAACTCTCTGCTTGCTTCCCTTTTATCTCTTGAGAAATAAAAGGTGGTGCAGGCCACACCCCAAGGAAACTCCCTTTACCTTGGATCAGGGACGTGACCAGAGTAAGGCTGGTGTTACTATCCCACTCTAATCCTCTCAACATAAAATTACAATCACAAAATGGAGGGGAACCACACAATACTGGGAGTCATGGCCTAACCAAGGTGACACATATTTTTTGGGGGACACAATTCAATCCATGACAGAAGGATTCTATGGGGAAAATATTGAATGATGCAGGAAGCATCAAAAAAAGATGGAAGGAATATAAGAGCCGTTATACCAAAAAAACTGGCCAATGTTCAGCCATTTCAGGAGGTAGCATATGATCAGGAACTGATGGTACTGAAGGAAGAAGCCCAAGCTGCACTGAAGGCATTAGTTAAAAACAAGGTTCCAGGAATTCACAGAATAGCAATTGAGATGTTTCAACAAACAGATGCAGTGGTGGGAGTGCTTACTCATCTATGCCAAGTAACTTGGAAGACAGCGACCTGGCCAACCAACTAGAAGAGATCCATATTTATGCCTCTTCCAAAGAAAGATAACTCAACCAAATACAGAAAGGTGATCCAACCGAATGTGGAAATTACTGATCCATATCATTAATATCACATGCAAGCAAAATTTTGCTGAAGATCATTCAAAAAAGGCTGCAGCAGTACATTGACGGGGATCTGCCAGAAATTCAGGGCAGATTCAGAAGGGGACATGGAACCAGGGATATCATTGCTGATGTCAGATGTATCCTGGTGAAAGCACAGAATACCAGGAAGATGTTTCCCTGTGTTTTATTGACTATGCAAAAGCTTTCCACTGTGTGAAATTATGAGTAACATCTTGAAGAATGGGAATTCCAGAACACTTAATTGTGCTCATGAGGAACCTGTACATAGATAAAGAGGCAGTTGTTCAGACAGAACAAGGGGATACTGCGTAGTTTAAAGTCAAGAAAGGTGGGCGTCAGGGTTTTATCATATCACCATACCTATTCAATCTGTATGCTGAGCAAATAATCCGAGAAGCTGGACTATATGAAGAAGAACGGGGCATCAGGATTGGAGGAAGACTCATTAACAACCTGCCTTATGCAGATGACACAACCTTGCTTGCTGAAAGTGAAGAGGACTTGAAGCACTTACTAATGAAGATCAAAAACCACAGCCTTCAGTATGAACTACACTTCAACATAAAGAAAACAAAAATCCTCACAACTGGACCAATGAGCAACATCATGATAAATGGAGGAAAGATCGAAGTTATCAAGAATTTAGTTTTACTTGGATCCACAATCAATACCCATGGAAACAGCAGTCAAGAAATCAAAAGAGGCATTGCATTGGGCAAATCTGCTGCAAAAGACCTCTTTAAAGTGTTGAAAAGCAAAGATGTCCCCTGGAAGACTCAGGTGCACCTGACCCAAGCCATGGTGTTTTCAATCGCCTCATATGCATGCAAAAGTTGGTCAATGAATAAGGAAGACAGAAGAAGAATTGAGGCCTTTGAATTGTGGTGTTGGCAAAGAATATTGACTCTACCATGGACCGCCAGAAGAATGAACAAATCTGCCTCGGAAGATGTACAATCAGAATGCTCCTTAGAAGCAAGGATGGCAAGAGTACATCTCACATACTTTGGACATGTTGTCAGGAGGGATGAGTCCTTGGAGAAGGACATCATGCTTGGTAAAGTAGAGGGTCAGCGGAAAAGAGGAAGACCCTCAATGAGATGGATTGACACAGTGGCTGCAACAATGGGCTCAAGCATAACAACGATTGTGGGCATCGCACAGGACCGGGCAGTGTTTCGTTCTGTTGTATGTATTGTCACTATGAGTTGGAACCCACTCGATGGCACCTAACTACAACAACAAAATTACTCCCCATCCCCTATTGAAGCATCCTAGGTCAAGCACCCTGTGCTTCCGCCATACTTCTGAAGTAAGCTCAGGTTGGTAATTTTTACTGTGAAATTAGTGCCTTCAGCTGATAGAAAATTCTCAGCTTGGACAAAGGTCTTTCTTGGCTATCTCCACTGAGAAAGAAGGTATCAGTACAATCTTCATGGGAGCTTCTGTCTAAGATATTTGTTGTTAGTTAGGTGCTGTTGAGTCGACTCAGACTTACGACGACCCTACATAGAACAGAATGAAATGTTGCTGGGTCCTGCACCACCTTCCCGATCACTGGTATGCTTGAGTCGATTGTTGTGGCCACTGTGCATTTTGAGTGTCTTCCAACCTCCTGAGCTCGTCTTCTAGCACTATACTGGACAATATTCTTTTGTGATCCATAGGGTTTTCATTGGCTAATTTTCAGAAAAAGATAGCCAGGCCTTTCTTCCTAATATCTTAATCTGGAAGCTCTGCTGAAACTTGTCTATTATGGGTGACCCTGTTAGTATTTGAAATATAGGTGGCATAGCTTCCAGCATCATAACAACAAATTAGCCATCACAGTGCGACAAACTAACAGAGAGGAAGTGGTGTCTAAGATAAGAGGATATAAAATACGGTTGCCATTCTGGAGCAACTGATGGCTTTAGTTAGTGGAAAAAAAAAATCTCTCAGCTGAAATGGAATTAGAGTTGACCTCTTAAAAAAAATTGGTCATAGGTTTTCTGTAGAAATACCTTCCAACTCTGAAATATACGAAACTCAATGCAGCGGGAAGTTATGTCAATTGCCTTGAGCCTTCTTGGTATGAGATTTCAGATGGTTTAAGGTTACATAATTGTTTCCAATACTCAGAAGCACATAAACATGTAATTTCATTGTTTGATGGGTTCTAGTTATGGTTTTGTGCTGGGGAAGTCTAAAGGGACTAGTTACATGATAGAGTTTTTTCTTCTCCTCTTTATTAGTTGTTTTTTGAATAGGTACTATATTTACATGATTCAAAATTCAAAATGAGTAAGATGAATACAGTAAAATATTATACAAAACTTCTCCCAGCTGCCCAGGTTCCATTCCCAGAAGCAAACAACGTTTAGTAGCTTGAATACTTTTCCAGACATATTTAATTCATATTGAAATGATAGCACAATATTCACTTCGTTCTGCACTTGCTTTTTTTCATGTACTTAACAACATATTTCAGAGAAAGGATTGAATTTGTCAAGGATTTCATTTTACTTGAATCCACAATCAACATCCATGGAAGCAGCAGTCAAGAAATCAAATGGCACACTGCATTGGGCAGATCTGCTGCAGAAGACCTCTTTAAAGTGTTAAAAAGCAAAGATGTCACTTTGAGGACTAAGGTTCACCTGACCCAGGTTATGGTATTTTCAATCACCTCATATTCATGTGAAAGCTGTACAAAGAATAAGGAAGACTGAAGAAAATTGATGCATTTTAATTATGGTATTGGCAAAGAATATCGAATACCCAGAGGAAAAAAAAACCTGTCTTGGAACAAGTACAGCCAAAATGCTCCTTAGATGTGAAGATGGTGAGACTTTGCCTCATGTACTTTGGACATGTTATCAGGTGGGCCCAGCCCCTGGAGAAGGGACTTGGTAGAGGGTCAACGAAAAAGAGGAAGACCCTCAATGAGATGGATTGACACAGTGGCTGCAACAATGGGCTCAGACAGCAATGATTATGAGGATGGGACAAGACTGGGGAGTGTTTCATTCTTTGGTATGTCATAGATAGGGTCGCTATGAGTTGGAATCCACTCAACAGCACCTAACAACAACTATATATACATACATACACACACACACACACACACACCACACACACACACAGCGCCGTCGAGTCGATTCCGACTCATAGCGACCCTATAGGACAGAGTAGAACTGCCCCATAGAGTTTCCAAGGAGCGCCTGGTGGATTTGAACTGCCGACCTCTTGGTTAGCAGCCGTAGCACTTAACCACTACACCACCAGGGTTTTCACAGACCACGTCTAGAAGGGCTATATTATGGTAATTTACTACACCATAAGTTGTTTCATTCCAAACGTTTCTTTCTTTTTTAGCAGTTTCAAATGATGCTGCAATGAATAACTTTGTATACATATATATCATCTCTCACCTGTGCAAAAACATCTGTAAAATAAATTCCTAGAAATTGAATTGCTGAGTCAAAGGGTCTGTACAGGTCTCTTTCCATAGAGGCTGTTCTCATTTATATTTGCTTTAGGAAAATATGAGAGTCCCCATTTCTTCACATTCTTACCAATACAGCGTCAGTTGTTTTTTTTCTAATCTGTGCCAATATGATAGGTGAAACAGGGCTTCTTGTTGCAGTTTTTATTTGCATTTCTCTTAATTCGTAAGTTTAAAAAGAGCCATGTGAATTTGTTTTATTATGAACTACTATATTTTTGGCTCATTTTTATATTGAGTTTGTTGTCTGTTCCTTATTCATTCACAAGAACTCTTTATACATGAAAGAAATTAGCCCTTTTTCTATAATATGATTTGCAAATATTCTCCCTAGATTATCTTCTGTATTTGGACTCTACTTAGAGCAGTTTAGGGAGCCCTGGTGGTGCAGTGGTGAAATCATTCAGTTGCTAACCCAAAGGTTGGTGGTTTGAACCCACCAGCCGTTCTGTAGAGGAAAGATGTGGCAGTCTGCTTCTGTAAAGATTTACAGTGTTGGAAGCCCTATGGGACAGTTCTACTCCGTCCTATGTGGTTGGTAGGAGTTGGAATCAACTCGATGACAGTGGGTTCTTGGGTGGCATAATAGTTTTTGTCATGCAGAAAAAAACTTTTTTTTATTTGTGTCATTTAAACTTATAAATCTTTTAAGAAAAAAATGACTTTTGGGTTTTATTTCTTAATTAGAAAGGCATTCCCCATTCTGAAGTTTGAAGCAATTTTCTCATGACTTGTAATAATTTCATGGCTTCAATTTTAACATTTAAATCTTTGATGTCTATGAAATTTATTTTGGTATACGTTGTGAAGGCATTAGTTAGGATAGAATAGTGTATGCTGCAGTAACAAAGAATCCTCAAGTCTCATTTTTTAAAACAACAAATACCTTACTCGTGCTACATGTCCATTGTTGGTTAGCTGCCATCTCTAGGACCCAGGTTGATAAAGGGCACCATTGGGAATGTTGTTGGTTGCTGTGGTAGGTTGATAGAGATATGGTGAATCATGGCCCAGCTTTTAGTCTTCCTTCTGTAAGTGACACCCTTCAGTTCACATATCATTGACCAAAGAAAATCACATGGTCAGGAGAAGAGAACCAGCATATTTGTGGACAGCCCAACGATTACTACATGAATGATGGATCCAAGACTCTTTTTTTTCTCTAGATGACAGCTTTGTTGTCTCAGCCCCATTTAATGACTAATCCACTGTTTCCCCACTGACTTGAAATGCCTTCTTTATCATATTTTAAATTCTATTATGTATTTGGGGCTATTTATCACTTCCATTAATCAGTCTGTCTACTCATGCACCATATGGTTTTAATTATAGGGATTTTATAACGTGTTTTAATATCTGGTAGGGCTAATCCTCCCCTAATATTTTTTTTCCAGAATTTTACTATTATTGCTTGTTTATTTTTTCATATGAATTTTAGAATCATCTTGTCCAGTTAAACTGTTCTGCTTTTATTGAGTTTCTGTTAAATTTATATCTATACTTAGGGAGAACTGACATCTTTATGGCGCTGAGTCTTCTAGCCAAGACCATGATATGTCTTTCTGTTTTCTTAGGTCTTCTTTATGTTCCTCAGCAGCATTTTAAAGTTTTCCTCCATCTAGAACTTGCATATTTCTCAAGTGTGTTCCCAGGTACTTTATTTGCCATCATCCTTGCTATTGTATAAAAATGGAATCTTGTTTTTCCCCCTCCTTGGTTTTTCCCAGCCTCTCCTTCTTCCTCCGCTACCACCTCCTTCTCCTTCTTGATATGTGTTACTAATTTTTCCAGCCACTTTAAAAATGATTTAACTGGAGGCAAAGATAGAGTGGAATGTTAAGAAGAAGGTAAGTTAGAGCTACTCAAAGATATTTCTTTCTCATATTTTTCCTACGCAGACCATGGGCAATGAACCTGAGCTACTTGGCTATTGTTGACAAATTTGGTTTATTTGGAAAGGTGGCGAGATAGAGGCAGTTTGATATCAAGGGAAGAAAGCATCTTATTTAAACACTCCCGGCATAACCTACGTCAGGATTTCAACAGGCAGTGGAAACGAGTGAAAGTATCACTGGGCCAGAGACCTAACAAAATTTCTGGTATATAAACCAAAACCAAACCCACTGTCATTGAGTCAGTTCCAACTCATGGCGACACCAGGTGTGTCCAAGTAGAGTTGTGCTGCACAGGCTTTTCAACGGCTGATTTTTCAGAGGTAGACCACCAGGCCTCTCTTCTGTGGTGCCTCGGGGGGGACTCAGACTCCAACCTTTCAGGTAGTAGCCAAGCACAAACCATTTGCACCATGCCAGGGGCCTGATACATAGTAGGTGCCTTATGGGATATTTCTGGGGCAAAGCTGAGTCCAGTCCCATAGTTTTAAGGGGGCTTAATATCGGCTAGAGCAGTGATTCTCAACCCTGGTTGCATGTGAGAATCATCAAGGGAACTTATAAAAAACACAGATACCCGGGACAACCTGAGATCAATGACACCAGAAACTATAGAGACCAGACCTGGGTGTCAGTGTCTCTTAAAAACTTTCCAGATGATTCTATCGTCCAGCCAAGGTAGAGAACTAATGCGTTAGACCAACATCCTCTCTGAGCAGAAGACGGGGGATCACTGAGGGGAAGTAAGGAAGTAAAGGAAGTGAGCTGTTGGTGAGAGGAAGTGAAGTGTTAATGACAGGAAGTGAGGTAGGTAATGACAGGAAGTGAGATGCGGGTGGCCGAACTGAGATCAAAACTAGATTTCCAGGGTCCCCAGCCCAAGTAATAGCTGCTAATGCTCCTCGAGGCTGCCTGCACTTAACAAGTTCCTAAGTGATGTAGGGTTAGCAACTCATTTTACCGTATCAACAATCCCAGGAAGGAAGCATTATATTACTCCTGTTTTACAAGGGTGGAAAGAGAAGCCAGTCAGGCAACTTGCCCAGGGTTACACAGCTAGAAAGGGGCAGAACTCTGGAGAGATCAGGGCTGCCTGACTGTCAGGCTATGTGCCCCAGGCTCAGGTTCTTAACAGCCACGAGCCTTGGGACATTAATAGCCACTTTCCCCTCCTTGTGGACATAATAAGTTATACCATGAGGTCATTAGGAATTGCTTACATTCAAAATATTTTTAGCAGTGCAACCCTTTTCTCAGTTGAAATCTTACTTTAAGAACCCAAAACCAAAAAACTAAACCCGTTGCCATCGAGTTGATTTCAACTCATGGTAACCCTATAGGACAGTAGAACTGCCCCCTAGAGTTTCCAAGGAGCGGGTGGTGGACTCAAACAACTGACCTTTTGGTTAGTAGCTGAGCTCTTAACCACTGTGTCACCAGGGCCCACGTCAAGAACAGGATGCACAATTGCCCAGCTGGGAACAGGATGGGGGATCCTGAGCGCCACCTGCTGGCCCTTTCTGCCCTGTCATGCCCCCGTGGTCCTGGGAGAAGAGTTGTCTGAAAAGCATGGGGTGGGTGGGGGGAGGCAGGTAGAAGCTGTTGAGGATTGTTTCCAGCTCTAACACTGGGCGAGGAAGAAAAAGCTCGTGAGGAACTCGCCGAGTCCCCTGACTTCGCGCTGCATTTCCTCTGGAGCAGCACTGAGCTTTTTGTGTTCTAGCTGTGCCAACCCAGGGTCCAGTAGACACAGCGCCCTCGCATAGAGAGGGCCTGGTTTTAAGGGCCACGCCGTTAGGGCTCTCAGGTTGCCTCTCTCCTGGGCAGCCAGGTATTGGGGGCGTGCATCTGCAGCAGCCACATTGGACTGCTTTTCCGTCCCGCTCCTTCCCCCAGCTCAGGGCCATCAGAGGTCCAGATGCCAAGCCTGGTTTGCTGAGATTTGTTCCAGCAGGCCCCGTCCGCCCCTGCTCTCCCTCCCGCCTCCCGGGCCTGGCAGCTGCAGGAGGACCTCTAGACCCCCTAAGTGACGGGGCTGCAAGGGCCAGGGGGCCAGCCCCCAACTGCCTCTGGAAACAATTTCTACTACTCCTCTTTGGGGGTCTGTGAAATTTTCTCTCCTGTCTCCCCACTACCTTGCCCTGCCACTGTCCCCAGAGGTCAGCTTTCCCTCTCACCCCTGCCTGCCAGCGGGGTGTGTGTGGGTCTAAGACAGAGAATGACTCTCTCCCTCTCTTTTTAATTTTATTGTGTTTTAGGTGAAAGTTTACACTGCAAATTAGTTTCTCATTAAAAAATTTATACACAAATTGTTTTGTGACATTAATTGCAATCCCTGCAATGTGTCAGCACTCTCCCCCTTTCCCTTTCCACCTTGGGTTCCCCGTGTCCATTCGTCCAGTTCTCCTGTCCTTTCCTATCTTCTCGTCTTTGCTTTTTGGCAGGTGTTGCCCACTTGGTCTCAAATACTTGATTGAACTAAGAAGCACATTCCTGAGAACCATGTTTCTAGACAGTCAGAGGACCCCCTGGCGGTCTTTGCATTGTGAAACCTGGGCTTTAAGCCAGGGAATTGCGCTAGATCATCCCTCAGGGTATGGGTGGGGGCCAGGGGCTTGATCAGATTGGAGGCACCACCGGGAAAGATCCCCTTAAACTGGAGAGGAAGGAGGTGAGAGGCTCCAGGCAGAGACTACCAGCACTTCTCCCCTCACAGAGGCCCAGGTACTAATGGGAGTTGCTTAGAGATAGGTATAAATAACCCAAAACCTTGAGAAATACTGCCTGGCTTCAAGGGACACAGCTCGTAGTGGCATCAAGTTGCACACCTAGTGCCAGGACTTTCTGTAATACCCACAGTACTGTTACAAGCTAAAGTGAGACCAGTGCCAACAGTGGTAATCAGAGCAGTGGCCACTTCCATGGCACTCGCCTGGCCCAGGCACTCTTCTCAGACTTCACACACATAGACTCATTTCACCTCCACAACAACCCTATGGAACAGATGCTGATATCCCCATTCATAGAGGAGAGAACTTTGAGTTTATAGAGTCAGACTGAGGGGCAAAAGTCATATAATTTGCCACCAAGTAAAAGTGGCCAGCCAGGATTTGAGTCCCACTCCTAACTACTAGGCTATCTGCCCTGGGCAGTAGGGGGTCATTGGAGTCATCGTCTCTGTTGGCCTCCAGTGGTCCCATCTCCTTGGAACTTGAGACCTCTGGGTGGAGCATAAGGGCAAGGCCTGCTGGGGTAGAGGCTGTGCATTCTGGTCAGTTGGAAGGCTAAACTGTCCAGAGGATAGTGTCAAGGCTGGTAACCCCAGGCTCTGATTGGCCCTCCTGACACCCCATGCTGATTTGATCTGGTAATTTCCTTCCTTTTAAAACAGAAACCCCCCAGGTGTCTGTCAGTTTGACGTACTGTGGGGGCTGTGTGTTGCTGTGATGCTGGAAGCTATGCCACCAGCATCTGGATACCAGCAGGGTCACCCAGAGTGGACAGGTTTCAGCTGAGCTTCCAGACTAAGACAGACCAGGAAGAAGGACCTGACAGTCTACTTCTGAAAAGAATTAGCTGGTGAAAACCTTATGAATAGCAGTGGAACATTGTCTGATACAGTGCTGAAAGATAGCCTTCAGTATGGATTACACCTCAACATAAAGAAAACAAAAATCCTCACAACTGGACCAATAAGCAACATCATGATAAATGGGGAAAGGATTGAAGTTGTCAAGGATTTCATTTCACTTGGATCCACAATCAAAACTCATGGAAGCAGCAGTCAGGAAATTAAAAGATGCATTGCGTCGGGCAAATCTGCTGCAAAAGACCTCTTTGAAGTGTTGAAAAGCAAAGATGTCACCTTGAAGACTCAGGTGTGCCTGATCCAAGCCATGGTACTTTCAATTATCTTATTCATGAGAAACGCTGAACAATGAATAAGGAAGACCTAAGAAAAATCGAGACCTTTGGATTGTGGTGTTGGCGAAGAATATGGAATATACCATGGACTGACAAAAGGACCAATATCTGTCTTGGAAGAAGTGCAACCTTAGAAGCAAGGATGGCGAGAATATGTCTTACATACTTTGGACATGTTGTCAGAAAGGATCAGTCCCTGGAGAAGGACATCATGTTTGGTAAAGTGGAGGGTCAGCGAAAAAGAGGAAGCCCTTCAACGAGATGAATTGGCACAGTGGCTGCAACAAGGGGCTCAAGCGTAACAACGATTATGAGCATGGAGCAGGATAGGGCAGTGTTTCGTTCTGTGGTACATAGGGTCACTATGAGTCGAAACTGACTCAACGGCACCTAACAAGAGCAACAAAACAGAAAAGCATCCCAGCCCCGCCAGCCTTCCTTGACCAATGCCCGGAAACCCGGTCCAAAGAACTCAGCCCTCCCAATAGCCCCAGAGCAGGGACTGCTGGGACTCTCCACCCCTTAATGAGACTTCTGGTGTCAAGGACCTTTGTTTTCTCCATGGAGGTCCTACAGAGTGAGTTCCTGCCCTCTCCCTCACCCCCACCACATAAACTCCATGAACTCATGCCCAGTGCCTGGCATGCAGTAAAACCCAGTGCCTTCGAGTCGATTCCGACTCGTAGCAACCCTATAGGACAGAGTAGAACTGCCGCATAGAGTTTCCAAGGAGCGCCTGGCGGATTCGAACTGCCGACCCTTTGGTTAGCAGCTGTAGTGCTTAACCACTACGCCACCAGGGTTTCCAGTAGGCTCTCAATAAATGCTTGTGGCATGAATGATGGGCGAGCCATTCAGCTGGGCCAGCCCCTTCCTGCTGTCTGACCCCTCCTGGCTCCAAGCCTCAGCCTCTCGTTTGGTCTGAGGAGCACTGGCCCTGACCACTCCTGTGGCTGATGGTGCCTTCTCGAGGTCATACCCCCAGTGTTGTACTCCAGCCCACAGAGGACAGATGGGAGACCCTTGCCACCTCCCAGCCAGGCCCTGCCAAGGGCAAAAGTACAAAAGGAGACCCACTTTCCACTTATCGGTGATTGAAAACCTACTGTTGTCATCTGTGAGTCAGTTCCGACTCATAGTGACTCCATGTGACAGAGTAGAACTGTCCCATAGGGTTTTCTAGGCTGTAATCTTTATGGGAGCAGATGTCACATCTTTCTCCCAAGGAGCCACTGGGTGGGATCGAACCACCAACTTTTGGTTAGCTTCTGAGTGCTTAACCATTGCACCACCAGGGCTCAAGCTAAACCAAACTGCTGAGTAAATACGTTCTATCTTCATCCCTCGAAAATGATACTTTCAAAACAATAAAATAAAAAATTATGTGCACAGCTATAGCTTTTATGTGACTGAAAATCTGCAAAATTCAAAGATGACCATTTCTAGACGGGCTTCCATCTTCAGTGCACTGGGAGACCCAGGAACGTGAGCCAGCCAAAGTCACAGTTGCCACTGACTGACACAGAAGATAACCCACAGTATGTATAAACACCACAATATACCTAGAACTGGCAACCAAAAACCAGTTACCTTCAAATCTATTCCGGTTCATGGTAACCCCATGTGTGCAGAGTAGAACTGCTCCACGGGATATCACGGCTGTTAGAAGCAGATTGCCAGGCCTGCCTTCCAAGGTGCCTCTGGGTGGGTTCAAACTGCCAACCTTTCAGCTAGCAGTTGAGTGCTTAACAGAGAACACTATGGGGCAGTTCCACTCTGTAACACCTGGGGTCTCCATGAGTCGGGGTGACTTTACAGCAGCTAACAACAGCAACTCCAAGTATGGTCGCCTGACTAGGGGCATCAGGACCACCGGGTGCGGGAGCTTTTTACCAAGACCTCCAGTGTACACGATCAAGTTATAGATTCACTGATTTAGCAAAGTGGATGAGAGCTTTCTCCCGAGGAGGCACTGAATGGGATCGAACCACCAACTTTCGGTTAGCTTTTGAGTGCTTAACCATTGCACCACCAGGGCTCAAGCTAAAACACATCTGGACCCCAGCTAGACGTGTGGGCATGTCTCTTAATAATGTTAGGTTGAACCATATGAAGTTAATCTCTTTTTTTTTTGTAGGTAAAAAATGGTCCAATATAAGCAATTTCGTAGGTTAATTACCTACCTACCTTGTAAGGTAATTGTGGGCATTCATTTTAAAATAAGTTAAAATACGCAAAGCGCCTCATACAGAAACTGGCACATAGTAGCTGTTCACTCAATGGTAGGTATTGTTTGTATGCAGTAGGCTTTGCTTTCCCGACCATCTCACCTGCAGAGGCTCCGATGAAAACCAAGCCAAAGAAGCAGAGTAGGTGTAATTACTCATTAAACCTGATTAGGTAACAGCAGCTCCCTGGTATGTGGGCCAGTGGCTATTTTCATGGCTGCATGAAGCCTGAACGAGGGTGCTTGCCATCATCACTGCTTCCAAATATTCAGTTCATCTTCAGAGGAAGAAACTGAATCCCAGACACTTTGGTGATGTCACCAGGGCCACACGGAGACTTGAGTGCTGACTCAGGATAACCGTCCCCCAGTCAGTGTCTCCTACTCTGTTCTCTTGGAGTCACCTGGCATGTCTGAGGGAGCATTATCCCAATGCGTTTACAATCTTCACCAGAAAAAGCATGCGTCCTGTTTGTGTGGAAAGTCATCACCAGGAAGGATCAGTTGAACTCAGTGCTTGCAGGTTGTGGGGGACTAAAGCCTGGGTGAGACTTAGGAGTAGGCTGGATACACAGCAGCCTCCAAGCCCTCCTCGTCCACAGTCATCACCGCCTTGTGAGTGACCTGCAAGTAAAACTCTGGACTCATCAATCTACTCGACAGGACTGACCAACAGAGCCTTTATTTTTGTATCATTTGTTTTCTATTCCCTAACTTAACCCCACAGTTACCCGTCAATTTACCTACTCAGTCACCTATCCTTCCATCCATCCATTGAACAATTGACTCACCTATCCATCTACTCTTTAATACACCTATCTATCTATCTGTCTATCATCCATCCATTCATCCATCAATCCAACAAATCATCATCCATCCAACCACACTGTCAACCATCTATCTATTCATTCATCCATCCACCACTCACATACCCATACACCCATCCATCCACCCACCCATCCACCCATCTGTCCAGCCATCCGTCCAGCCAGCCATCCAGCCAGCCATCCATCCAGCCAGCCAGCCAGCCGTCCAGCCAGCCAGCCATCCATCCGTCCATCTGTCCATCCGTCCATCCATCATCCATCCACCCATCCATCCAGCCAGCCACCCAGCCACCCAGCCAGACAGCTAGCCACCCACCCAGACACCCATGCACCCAACCACCCAGCCAGCCAGCCACCCAGCCAGCCAGCCACCCAGCCACCCAGCCAGCCAGCCACCCAGCCACTCAGCCAGCCAGCCACCCAGCTAGTCAGCCAGCCACCCAGCCAGCCAGCCGGCCGGCCAACCACCCACCCACTCAACCAGTCACCCAGCCACCCACCCAGCCACCCACTCATCGACCCACTCTCTATGAAGTAACTATCCATCTTCCTATCCATGATTGCATCTATTCACAGCTCACTTATGCATTCATCCATCTACCCACCTACCCAACAGCCTGAGTTTTTTATGGCTGGTGCCTGTGTTGTATTGGTTGAAAAATATTTTGAATATCCCCCAGCATCTACTTATTCATTCATGCATCCGTCCATTCATCCATCCATCAATCCAACATTTCTCCATTTATTTATCCATGCATCCATCCAAGCACTCTTTCACCCAATCATATTTGATTATTATTTCATTCACTTCATTTTGTTAATTCATTCTCATTCATGTCATCACTCACTCATTCATGAATCTATTCAGTGGAGACAATATGCAAAGAGCAGCAAGGGACCTATCCTGGACAGGTTAGCACAAGATCATGGAGGACTTCAAATGTCACATAGTTGGACATTCATCTTGTAGTCAGCAGGAATCTTTTGACGAATGTATTGTCATGGAAACCAAGGGATTTAGTGTTTTGAGGAGGAAAGGGGAGTCAAAGACAACAAGCAAGACACTAAGAGGTCAAGTAAATAAGGGCTTGAACATGTGTGTAGGATTTAGCCTTAGTCCTGGTGTCAAGGGAGGCAATAGCACTCAGGATCCCCAGTGAGGTTCTATGTCAAGAACTCACCCTTCCATGAGCTGATAGATGTAGGGTAGGAGATCGGTGAACCCAAAACTCTGGATAAAGAAGGAGAGGATTAAAGAGGGGCTCAACAGGACTCATGTACCTTGTCCATAGAGTGACCGCAGCCCTGTTGAGGGCAATGGAGCCTAGTAGTGACAAGCTTGGACTCGGAAGCCATACTGACTTGATTTCAAATTCCAGCTCTAGCTCTTCCTAAGTGTGTCCCCTTGTTTTTTTCCTGGACCACTGCGGTGGCCTCCTACCTGGTCTCTAGGCTTCCACTCTTGCCCAGCTATAGTTTATTGTCCACACAGCTGCCTGGAATCCTTTTCAGACTTTGCTGGATCTTGTCACCTCACTTTTCTACTTGAAAGCCTGCAGTGGCTTTCCATCTCACTCAGAGTAAAAGTCAAAAGCATTTTGGTCCTAAAAAGCCCTACTCAACCTTACCCTGCTGACTTACCTCAGCTCCTACCATGCTTCCTCCCATTTACTCTGTTCTAGCCTCAGTGACATTTTAGCTGCTTCTAGAACATACCAGGCCTGTTTGTGCCACATGAGATTTGCACTTACTGTGCCCTCTGCCTGGAATTTTGTTTCCTTAGTAGGACCTTGGTAGGGCCTTCCTTGACTACTGTTCCATAACAGCGCCTATCGTCCCCTTTATTCTGCCATATTTTTCTCTGTGGTACTTATTCCCACCTGACATATGACGTATCTATTTGTCTGTCCCCTCTTATCCCACTCACTAGATTATGATGCTGTTTTGTTCACTGCTCTATCTCTGCACTTACTCTATGCCTGGGACATAGTAAGCCCTCACTCTACCATCATATCATTACCACCTATGGACAACCACGCATTCTGTGTACCTAGGGGCAGCTCCTACCTGTGTTTACTCCACTCCGCCCTCCTCAGATCTTTCTAGAACTTTCTACAGCATTAATACAATTATGTACCTTTCTGTGCCTTGGCAGCTTCCCATGTGACCTCAGGATAGAGTCCCAGGTCATTGGAGCAGCCTACAGGGTCTTCTGAGATAGACATGGCCCCAACCTCACCCAGTGAGTGGACCTTCGGTTCCCGAGGCTCCTGCCTCTCCCTCCTTGTCCCCCCACCCCAACAGTCCTGATATTCCCCCTCTGACCCTTCTTTACATAGCTTGTCCTTCTGGCCCCAGATCAGGAATGGCCTCCCCCAGGAAGCTTCCTCTGCACTTCCAACCCTGCTTCAGCCTGCTTCTCTGTGGGGACATGACTGTAGCATACACTGTATTTCTACCACCCCCTCCCCTTTCCTTCTCTGTGACCCGGAGGGCAAGAATGGGAGCTTATTCCTGCGGCCCCCCAGGGACGTGTACAAGTGGGTGCTCAGTGATGTGGGATAGTGCAGAGAAACAAGTGGCGATTGCAAAGTTATAGGAGACAGGAGCTCCCGTTTGTTAAGAGGTGCTGGATGTCTTCTCCCAGTGGCTGACCAACGGCGTTAAGAGCCCCCTGGACCCCGATCCCCAGCTTACTCTAGAGACATTCAGTCGAGGCTGCTCAGGGAAGCCTCTGCCCACACTCACTTGGAGAAGCAGCACCTCCAGTTTGTAGGTGCCAGCAATGGAAATTTGGGGGAAATAGAAATTGAGTTCTCTGTGGAGAGACAAAAACGGATCTGCTGTTGGCAACTTCTGAAGGTGAAAATCCCAAAAGGGCTGTGTCTCGTACCCTGAACTCACCCCAGACCCGGGCCCCCACCCCATCATCAGCCCTCGTCTCCGCCTTCTCATGCTCTTCCTTCTCCTGACCTCTCTGCCCAGTTCACCCTCCCCAGCCCATTCTCCAAGGGGCAGCCAGAGAGAGCTTTCCAGAATCCACACCATTTCATTCAACACCTGTCAGGGCTCTTTTTGCCTCACTATCCAGGGCCCTGGGAGCTTTGGGCCCTGTCTGCCTTTTCTGTCTCATCCTCAGCTCCTTCCTTCCTGTGTTCCCATCTCCTCCCCGCTTTGTTCCTGAAACTGACTGAGCTCCTTGTGGTTTCCGCAACATGTCGGGGTGCTCTTCACTTCTGGGCTTTTGCAGGTGCAAGCAAATCTCTCTCCCTGGAATGCCTCTTTTCAGCCCCTCTTCTTTGGTATTCTTTTCTTTACTCCTGGTACAGCTGAACTATGACACGTGCAGGGGAGGGTTGCCTGAACCCCAGACAAGCCATGTTGTCTCCTCTTTGGGTTCCTGGGTATGTCATTCTACCATCTCTTTTATAAAATGAGAATTACAGTTCACCCTCATAGGCTTCACATGTCACCACGAGTATAACCTCCCTTCCACAGCTGCAAAGCCCGAGGCCTCGAGAGGGTGGTTCTTGCCCAAGTTGTCACCCACGCAGGCAGCAGGCTGGGACCAGAGCCGGCCTCCAGGCTCCCCAGCCAGCGCTCCCTCCCAAGCCCTATCCTGACACCTTCAGGGAGGCAGGGACAGTGCTCTGGGGGGTGACAGCCTTGTTAGGTGACAGTGCCTGGAGGGTGACAGTCCCCTGGGAGCTGAAAGTCCTTGGGGGGTGACAGTGACCCCAGGGTGATAGCACTTGAGGGGAACAATTCCATGGGGGAAAGTGCCCTAGAGGGGTGATAGTTCCCTGGGGGTGACGGTGCTGTGGGACACACTGGGCGGCAGCTGAGGGAGGAGGTGGGATCGCTTTTGGGAACTGCCATCTCCCCTGGGCCCTGCGAGGAGCTACCTTGCCCTGAGCAAACTGTCCCACTTGATGAGCACTTCGGACTGCAGGGCGTCTTCCAGCTGCTGCAGCACACCCTGCTTGGGGAAGAGGAAGAAGGTGATGGCATTGCTGGCCTGGTCCATCTGCAGCACCGTGCACTGCAGCTAGGGGTCATAGAAGAAGCAGCGGCGGGCCTTCTGCTTCGTCACAGGGACTCCTACAACCCTGTGCTCATCCACAAAGAAATCCCTCGGGCTGGTGGCACACGGGTCGAAGGGCTGAGCCCACAAGGCTAAGGGGCAGAGAGACGCTGACGTCAGGAGTCCACTGGACAGATGGCTACTTTTTAAGAGAAAAACAAAACAAAACATTGAGGTATATACACCTCTAAAGGTAGATGTGGATTTGAAGGCTAATCTCTGCCTGGCCTTGAGACTCAGGGCAAGTTACCTACCTTGTCATGCCTCAGTTTTCTCACCTGTCAAGTGGACATAATAACAACTACCTTGCTGGGTTGTGACGAGAATTAAACAAATATTAAATATGCATGGTGCTGGCTGGCTGATATGGACTCCATAGTTAGAATAAATGTGTTTTTGTGTGTGTGTGGACACACATATAACACACCGCAAATATTCATAGACATATATTTAAATAACGCTTTCCTGGCTCAGGCAAATGACTTTCCTTCTGTTTTAAAAGTCTGTTTTCTCATCTGTAAAATGGGAACATTGATCTCGGCCTTCTCTGCTTTATCCAGATGAGAGGGTTGCATGAGGCCATGAGTTCAAATGCACCTTGAGACCCCCCAAAGCATTGTACAATATGAGGCCTTGGTCCACCTGCTGAGTCCTCAATGGGAGTAATGGAGTCAGAAAGCCCACCCCAAATGGCCACTGCGCAGTCTTTATGTAGGCCACTGAAGTTATAACCACTAAGGAAGGCATTAATAGTGGCTGGGACACACACCCTTGCTAGCTATTTTGAAAAAAATAAAGACCTCCCGGTCTCAAATTCTTCTTGCTCTGATCCATGCCCCAGGCCTGCCAGGGGAAGGAAATGCCGTGGCTGCTTACAGGTTCTCAGAGTGAGGGTCAGGGTCCTTCTGTAGCCAGGGAAGGGAACAGAGCTTCTTCAAATGCAGGGTCTTGAGTTCCATACTTACCTACCCACTGAATGGAATCTCTTGGTTAAAAAAAAAAAAAAGAAGAAACTCTTCGGGTAGACATGGAATATGTCCATTTTAAACAAGCTTCCCAGGGAGTTCTTACACACATTAGTGTTTGAAAAGTTCTTCTTCAAAGATAAACTCAACAAGTAGCTTTTAAAAAGGAGAGGTGATGAGTTTCCCATTGCTGGAGGTAATCAAGCAAAGCCATCAAGGATTCAGTGTACAGACACTTCCTAAGGGTCTCCTATACCTGAGTCAGCAGGAGAGGCTCACTGGACGCTGTGAGGAGCAGGGCTGGAGGTGGGTGGGGGCCTGGATTTCCAGGAAGAATATTCCAATTACACACACACCCCCTTGCCTCTGAGGAGCGTGTGATTCACCAGGACTGCTGCAGTTTCGTTCCCGAAGTCCTTCATCCAGGCCCTGAGCTTCCCTTCAGTCTGCTTGTCTACATGGTCCTCCATGAGTTTTGGGGCCCCCGGGGGGTCCCGATGGCCCCGGGTTTCTGGCCTCCAAACTGATCCTGGCCCATGGTCAGGAGCAGCCTTGGGCCCTGTGTGTGGAGCCTGAACAGCAGATCCTGGAAGCCCTCCTGGATCTCGGCCTCAGGCACCATGGTGAGGTTGAACCCCAAGCCCTTCAGGAGTTGGGTCCTGCTGGCAGTGAGGGCCCTGAGGGAGATCAAGGCCAAGGCAGAGGAGATGCTGGCTGGGGGGAAGAGAATGTTCTCCCCAGGGGCTTCCAAAGTCAACCATCTCTAGAGGCTGAAGGCAAAGTCAATGTTGCTCACTGAAATCTTGTGTTAGGGCAGGTCTGGAAGGGCTATCCTGGGGGTCAGGGTTGACAAGAACAAAATCTTCTGGGTCAACAAGAGCTAGACACTGAGCTGAAGCCATGAGCACAGTGACCAGTGGTACCACCAAGGGCCCTCCATCCTCCGGGGTTCTCATTCTAAAAGCAGTGACGGGTGGAGGACGACAATAACAATGACAACAGTAATAATAATGAATGATGTCCATAGAGCTTAGTGTCTGCTTAGCGCCAGGCACTGTGCAAAATACTTCATGGGCCTGTCCCCTTTTCATCCTTATCACAACCCTCCAAGGTGGGCACTGTTTTTATATCCCATCTACCAGATAAGAAAATAGAGGCTGGGAACAGTGAAGGATGGATCAGGAGAGAGTGAGGACAGGGTGGTTTTAGCAGAGGCCAAGGAGGCAGGGTGTCATAGATTGAATTGTATCCCCCCAAAATATGCATCAACTTGGTTAGGCCATGATTCCCAGTATTGTGTGGTTGTCCTCCCTTTTGTGATTGTAATTTTATGTTAAAGAGGATTAGGGTGGGATTTTAACACCCTTGCTAAGGTCATATCCATGATCCAATGTAAAGGGAGTTTCCCTGGGGTGTAGCCTGTGCCACCTTTTATCTCTCAAGAGACAAAAGGAAAGGGAAGCGAACAGAGTGGGGGACCTCATACCACCAGGAAAGCTGTGCTGGGAGCAGAGTGCGTCCTTTGGACCCAGGGTCCCTGCGTGGAGAAGCTCCTAGTCTGGGGGAAGATTGATGAGATGGCTGACAGAGAGAGAAAGACTTCCCCTGGAACTGATGCCCTGAATTTGGACTTTTAGTCTATTTACTGTAAAGAAATAAATTTCTCTTTGTTAACACCATCCACTTGTGGTATTTCTGTTATAGCAGCGCTAGGTGACTAAGACACAGGGCCAGCTCATGATACAGAGGTTGCTCCTTGCAGGGAAGATTGGGACAGACTGGATCCAAGGATTAACACACATTGCCCTGAAGCTGTTTTGGCTCAATGTCCACCCTCAAACCAACCATGAGGACAACAACCCGCCCCTCAGTTAGTTCATGTGGAAATGCACGGGAGAAGAAAGAGCTCTGTGGAGCTCGGGAATCAATTGGGGTCATTGCCTGGGGATGAGTTTCCATTCCACCTCCTACTTGCTGCCTGGCCTGGGACCTGAGCCTCAGTTTCCTCCCCTGCCCTCCCTCTGCCTGGGGCTGCCGTGAAGATTAAGCCTAGTGAAGAATACGGATGTTCTTTAGAAGTAATAAAGAGCTGAGCAAACTGGAGCCACCCTCCACCCTCTCCTGGTTCATTCTTTCACCGAGCACACGTCCATGGATAGCCACTGTGGCTGGCCACTGTGCTCATCCCAGGAATACAGAGACGCCCAGGTCGTAGTTCTTACCTCCCAGGAGCTTGGGCTAGGAATTTTTAAAATGTCGTTATTGCTCATTCATTTTTGGCTGTAGTGTCTCTAAAAATTGGGGTGACTCCTTCTTCTGGAAAGTCAACAGAACTTTCCACACTGTTGCAGCTCAAATAGAAAAGTTAATATGTACTCAACAGAAAGGGTGTTTGGAAAACATTTGCAAGTCAATTACCTTGTCCTTACTGAGCTGGCTGGGTGGCAGGGATGACACAACGTTGGTCTGTGGACAGAGGGCAGAGGGCAGGGTTTCCGAGTTAATGAGTGTTGAGCAGAGTTCATCGGCTCCCAATTTTGTTTATTGTTATTTTTTTTCACTCTACTTCTCCACTGCCTTGACGCAAACACCTGCACAATGGCTTCTTGGAACTTCTCTGCACTTCCAACTGTTTTCTGTTGAGATTCACTTAGAGGACACCCAGCAGGGGCCTCTGGTGAGCTTCATTGTGCAGGCAATCGTTGACGTATGACATATTCGAGTTATGACAAAAGGAACTCGCCCTTACAACCGTCCATTTTTTCCTATACCTTATTGTGAATATGTACTTTATACAACGTTGCAGCCCATTATTTGCTGATGGCATCATTCTCAGATGTAATGTTTCCAACCCCCAAAGACAAATAAAAGTTGGATTTATAAAGAGACCGATGATAAAAGGAAATAATAATGAAAACTAAAAACAAAATGAGGTATTCAACTTACGTCAGGACCGACTTACGAAGGAGTAGGGGTCGCTATGGAACCCCACTGTAAGTTGGGACTATCCGTGTTTATTCACTCATTCGTTTATTCATGGATTCACTGTTGAGTGCTTACTGCATGCTGAGCTTAAGTACTGGGAACAAGGCACAATCCTGCCTTCAGGGATTTTGATCTGTTTGTTTACACTTTTTATTAAGGAAAGTTTCAAATATACACAAAAATAGAGAGAATGGCATAATGAACCCCACATACCCATTGGCAGCTTCGGTTATTATCTATGAGGCCGGTATCATTTTTTCTATGCCCCACAATCCGCTCCCCACTTTTTTGGGTTATTTTGATGTAAATCCTAGACATCATTTTATTTTATCCATAAGAATTTTGAAGAAAATCATAACCACAAAGACATATCACACCTTTACCAATAAGGGTAATTCCTTGATATCATCAAATACCGCACTATTACTCACATTCCCCTATCTGCTTTCTGAATGTTTTTTTCACAATTGGTTTGTTGGAATCAGGATCCGAACAAGGTCCACACACAGCATTTAGTTGATGAATCTCGAAGTCTCTTTTAATCTACTGGTTCCTCCTCACCTCCCCATCACTGCCCCATCCTTTTTTATTTTTCTTGAAAATCATTTGTTGAAGGAACTGGGTTGTATGCCTTCTAGAATTTTCTAGAATCTGGATTTTGCTGATTGTATTCATAGGGCGTCACTTAACTTTTGTCTCCTTTATTTCATGGGCCAGGAAGTTGGTTTGGGAGCAGCTATTCTCAAATCTGGCAGCCCATTAGAATTGCTGGGGGGAACTTTGGGGGAAATTCTGATGCCTAGGCCCCTCCCCAAACCGATCATAACACACTTTCTGGATGCAGCATGTTATTGATTGACTTGAGTCCCACCAAAATACGTGTTGTAAATCCTAACCCCTACACTTGTGATTATGATCCCACTTGGTTTCTCTTGACTATTTTTCCTCTATCTTCTTGAACATATAGAGCGTAGTCAGTATAGTTATTTTAAGGTCCTTGTCTGCTAGTTTCATCATCTTTGTCATTTCTGGGTCAGTTTCTATGGACTATTTTTCCTTTTAGTTATGGGTTATGTTTCCTACTTTCTCACATGCTTGCTAATTTATGAGTTTCACATTGTTGGGTGTTGTATTCCTCTAAACAATGTTGGACTTTTATTTTTGGCTTATTTTTAAGATTTGTTAAGGCAGATTAAGAGTAGCCTTTGGTCTAGAACTAATTTAGTCCTGCTTTTGATTCTGATGACTCTACCGCACGTCCTGGTCTTTCCCCTCTGGCTGCAGACAATATGAACCATACCTAATCCTTCTACTCTTTAGGTGGTTCTTTACTTAGCCTCAGGTAGGTCTCTCTCAGGCAAGCACAGATCAGTACTCACTTAAAGAACTCAGTGGATCACTTCTGTAGAGTATCTTTCTCTCTGATAACCCGCCCCACAAATTCTAACTACCTTGACCTCCCTATATTCTGTCTCTTCAGCTCAATAAAATGGCCTGGTTCTTCTCAGTTTTCCTCTTCCTGAGTTAAGGCTTGGAAACTGCCTCCAGGTAGTAAGCTGGGTAATGGTCAAGAACACTTGTCTTGTTTCTCGTCTGTCAGATAGGACAGTTCTGCTGCTGATGCCTGTTATCCAATGTCTTAATCCATCATTTCACGGTTTGTCTAGTTTTCTAGTTGCTTGCCGGAGGGTTTATCCGATCACTGTTATTCCATCATAGCTGGCAGGAGAATGTTTGTAATTCCGAAATATCTAAGACTTTTGATAATCTTTTCACAATTTATTTTTAAATATCCTTGGTTGAGGTTTAGAGAATATGGCCTGTAAGCACTTTGCATAAAGTTGCCAAAGTTTTCTTGTGGCAGAGTTCTATGTACATAAAAAGTATTTACCTCAAATAGGTATGTATTTTTTTTTTAGGTATGCATATGTATCCTAAATCAAATTAGTTGATTGTATTATCAAATTCCTTTATAGATTCTTCTATTTTTAACTTCTAGATACATCTAATTCCTAATAACGTGTATTGATGACTCCCATTATAATTACATTTTAATCAAGTTCTTACATTTCTATTTTTTTTTTTTCTTTTGATATTTTAGCTCTATGTTATTTGGCACAAGCAATTTTATTGCTATTGTATCTTTGGCAAAATTTGTGTCTTTATCATTAAAAGTATCTCTCTATCTTGCTTGGAGCTTTAACCTTAAATTCCATCTTGTACAATATTAATATTGTTGTTTGAGATAGATTTATCTATTTAATTCCAACCACCTTGTTGTTGTTGTTAGGTACCGTCGAGTCGGTTCTGACTCATAGTGACCCAATGTACAACAGAATGAAACACTGCCCGGTCCCGCGCCATGCCCACAATCTTTGTTATGCTTGAGCCCATTGTTGCAGCCACTGTGTCGATCCATCTCGTTGAGTGTCTTCCTCTTTTTCATTGACCCTGTACTTCACCAAGCATGATGTCCTTCTCCAGGGACTGATCTCTCCTGACAACATGTCCAAAGTTGACCTACCTTAATTCTTTCATCTGTCGCTTTAACTCAGTGAGATCCCTGGGCTGTATTTGGTTTCCTTCTCCCTGTGCTTAGTCATGGAAGCTGACTACAGGCAGGAAAGACTCAAACGTCCAGGAGCTGGAACAGCAGAGCTCTGAAGGCATCTCTGTCTCTACACGGTCTCTCCATGTAGTGTATCCTGCATGGCAGCACCAGAGCAAGTGGACTTTTTATGTTTCATCTCATGGGTCCCAAGGCGCAAATTCTGAGAGCGATAGCCAGCTAAAGCCTGTGTCACCTCCTATAATCTGGCTTTGGAGGCCAAATGGCATCACTTTTGCATGCCTTATTGTTTGGATCAGCCTCAAAGATCCACCCAGGCTGAAGGGGAGGAGACATAGACTCCATCTCTCGATGGGGGCGTTGCAAGGTCAGGTTGTAAGAAGAGCATATGGGATGAAAGACACAGTTATGATCGTGACTAGAATCTGCCACAATCTGCCCTCTGTTGGGACACTTCACATCACGCCTTCATGCAAGATATGTATTTCTCCTCCCCTGGACCTCAAAATCATTCGACTAGGCCCTCATCTCAAAATCCAGAATCTCATAATGCTTGTAGAGTCTAAGTGTGGGTGAGGCCCCTTTGGTATAGCTAGCTAAGTACTGTCTCTCTCAGCCTGAAGACATGTGTACTAAAGAGACACATTATCCACCCCCAACACACCAGCATACGGTGGGGATAAAGCCCTAGGATACCCACTGTAGACAATCCCATTTAAAAAGAGGGCAAAGCAGGATACACACAACAGTCACTTGTCCAGAGCAATTCTGAAATTCAACTGGTACATATCACTAGTTCCTCAATTATGATTCAGTCCTATAGCAGGACGGTGATCCCCATGGCTCTGGGCTTTGCCCTCTGGGCTCTTGGTTTTGCTCTCTAAATGATCTTTTTATTTATTTATTTTCAGTGTAGCCCGTTTTGCCCCTGTAAAGTTTTCACAGCGTGCTTCCTGCCTGTTGAAGTTCAGGGATTTGATTTTGTGCTGTCTCTGTGACATTCCATTTCAAGCTGAAACAATGCCTTTAAAGACTTTGTGTTTTTTCTTATGAGTCTATTTAAATCCACTTTGAGAAAATCCCTTCTCTAACTTAAGATCCTTTTGAACAATCTATATGAAAATGTCCTTCAGATCTTAGATGCCCTATTGACAGAGAGTCTGGGAGTAACACTCTTAAGATTTTTTAAAAAGGCTTTTGTCTGTTTGAAAGGGTCTGTAAAGATCCACCTCCATCTTTTTGTGGATATAATGATGCCCTAGACTTGATCTTTTTTTGCACAGAAACCATTTCCTAATTTGAGATTTTATTTTTCATTTCTCTTGCCACCTGGGAGAGGTTGAGAATGAAAAACAGTTTTATTTTTGAACCCAGCATGTTCTGGCTTCTTTATACTTAACAAAGTCTTCTTTGTGAACAAAGTTGTCAGTTCCCTCTTTCATTTCATTATGGACAGCTGGAAAAAGCCAGGATGTACCTTCAACACTGCCCAGAAATCTTTTCAGCTAGATCATCTAGTTCATTAAATATATTTCCTATTTTTAGAGTTTCTCTAGGCACGACTTCATGATGAGGGCCCTTTTATTAAAGCTTCCAATAATATACACACTACTTTCATTTAAGTACTCTCTGGCACCTTCCAGAAGACTCTTTAGGCTTCTCCTAGTGCTCTTCTTGAAGCCCTTTGGTCCTTCACTAACACTCTTCTCAAGTCCCTTCCAACTTTTGTTCATTGCCCAGTGACGAAGCCAGTGACACATGGCTTAAGTTTTTGTAATAGCAGCACCCCTTATTGTGGACATTCTTCTTCCTTTCACTTTCCCCTACTATTTTCCTCCTATCTCTTTTCCTAGTTCTTTTCTGTCTCTTACGCTGACCTCTCTTCCTCTTCCTTGTCCTTTCATTGTGAGTAGTCCTGAAGATTGTCTCCCAGATGTCTTCTCTACACAACCACTATGAAATCTCACGCTTTCCTGTGGCTTAACATATCTTCATTTCTCCAGCTCAAGTTTCCCTCCTCAAGACCGAACTACAGATCCCTAGAACCAACAGCTTACTGTTCTCTACTTCCAGATGATGGTCAGGCATATCATTGCACATAGATTCTTTGCAGCTACATCCGAGCTATCATCTCCCTCATGAAGCAGTTCTCCTCCTGTTCCCCCATCTCACTGAATGGTATGTTCCAGTTTTCTGTCTGTGAGTTTTTGTACTGTGGTGGCTTGTGTGTTGCTATGATGCTGGAAGCTAGCTCAAATACCATCAGGGTCAGCCATGGTGGACAGGTTTCAGCAGAGCTTCCAGATTAAGACAGACTAAGAAGAAAGGCCTGGCGACCTACTTCTGAAAATTAGCCAGTGAGCAGCCTATGGATCACAACAGAATATTGTCCAATAGAGCGCGGGCACGAAGGTGGTGTCAGACCAGGCGATATTTCATTCTGTTATACAGAGGGTTGCCGTGAGTTAGAACCAACCTGATGGCCACTAACAGCAACAACAAGTCCAGTTTTGCTTTGCGAGTTGCAATTTGTTTTATTGCTTTTTGGGATTGACAACTTTGCCCATAAAGAGGATGCTCTGGGTGTCTGAGGAGAAGATGGTCATCAGGAAGGGCCTGTTGAAACGCACGATGGTCAGTGGCTCTAACATGGCAGAGGTGAGTATTATCTGGACTGCTGTGGCCGCGGCGGCTTCAGTGCCATTCTCAGCTACATCAATCACAGCCTTATGTAGCACCTGTGGGGACAACAGAGTGTCACATTCTTAGATATCAGAAGCAGGTTTCTGGTGGGGCTAAGCAGGTGGGCATTGGACTGGGGCTTGTTGGACCATACCAGTTCTTTGGCATGTGTTATTGTGCTTATTTGTCATCTTTTTGACAGTCCTCTAGAGTGGGTATTTTCAGATCATTTTAGTGGAGGGGGAGTGAGAATCAGTGACACAGATATTTTGGCCAAGGTCATCTAACTATTAAATGTCAAACCAAGACTTGAACCTAGGTCTGCTGCTTCCAAAGTCACTGTGGGAACCTGGAGCAGGGGGAAGGGCTCTGAGAAGGTTGAAGGGGGACAACAAGTGCATGGAATTTGTGGACACTCTTTCCATTTCCCCACTGGTAAGTCCGTATAAAGTGGATGTTGAAAAAGTATAAGCCTTTCAGCAATACATGAATCTTCCCACTACATGTTCTCTTCAATCTCCAAGTGCCATCTTGTTTCTGGATACCTCTATCTTTCCCCGCCAGCCCTTGCAGCCATCACTTGCTGATTTCTCCATCCTGGAATATGAGAAACCCACCACTGAATGACTCTCTGGTCAATATTTTCAAATATATTCATTTTTCGTATGTGTCAGCCATTCATGGTCCTGCCATGCCTGTAGCCAGGGGAATCTTGACTTCAGTAGCATTTAGCAGCCTGTCCTCTTTGCATCTCTGTGGGCTGATGAGTGTACCTGGAAACCAGACACTTGCACAGGCTTAAAAGCAACACATCATGTTGCTTTTAAGTTGATTTTGACTCAAGGCAATCCCTTGTGTTACAGAATACAACTGTTCCATGGGGTTTTCTTGGCTGTAAACTTTATGGAAGGAGCCCTGGTGGTGCAGTGGTTAAGCACTCACTGCTAACCAAAAGATCTGCAGTTCCAACCCACCAGGTACTTTGTGGGAGAAAGATGGTGCAGTCTGCTTCCTTAGTAAAGATTTACAGCCTTGGAAACCCCATGGGGGCAGTTCTACTGGGTCCCGCAGGGTTGCTATGAGTAGGAATTGACTTGATGGCAATGGGTTTGATTTGGTTTTGGTATTTAATCTTTATGGAAGCAGATCACCAGGCCTTTTTTCCATGAGGTGGGTTCAAACTGCCAACCTTTAGGTTAGCACTCTTTCGTGCCACATAGAACGGATTCCAATTCCAAAGGGATCCTTCACGGTGCTGTTAGAACTTGGAGGTTCTTGTGTGTCTTCTCTCCTTGTCTCCCCTCTTCCAGCTTCTGGCTTCCCTGTGATGGACTCAGGGGGAAACTGGAGTCATCTGAGGGGAGCTCCCTCACTTTTCTGACAACGTACTTAGAGCCGTGCTTTCGCCCCACTGCCCTCTCTTTAAAACAGAAGGCATGCCATACTTCCGGTCAAAGGCCCACCCCCGCCCCAACTTCTGTGGTTGACCTTCTACTCATCCCTTTCTTTTTTTTTTTTTTAGTAAATTACTTTTTATTTCATTTACAGAGACTTTGGGCTGAAAATCTGGTGTTTGGAAGACACCATACAGGTGAGAAGCTCCAAAGAGCAGCCTTTGCTGCTGGGCTCTGCTAGGCAGAGGGTGCGAGGGCCCAGAGCTGGTGTGGGCCAAGCCTACATTAGCGCTCAGGGGGCTAGGCTTCAGGGCACAGGCAGCCGCAAGGGCGTGGAGCCAAAAGGGTCAGAGAAGAAAGGCACAAGGAAAGTGACTGATCAAAGAAAGATGGTTTCTTGCTGCCAGGAGGCCTCAGGGCCTCTGCATTGAACAAAGAGCCCATGGTGCCCCATGTGTGTCAGACCACACAGGTACGGTCATTGACACACAGTCATTGCTGCCTTCCCAAGGATGAGCGGACAGGTAAGGAGAGGGCCAGGCACTCCCCGGCTGCTTCCTGCACAAACGACAGGCTGTGCTCAGAAACAGAGCGCCTGGCTTCCTTCTCAGCTGGGCGGGGAGCCCTCCAGCCTGCCCCCCGCCCCCCGCCACCTCAATGGGGCAATCTAGGCTTGCTGGGGTTGAAGACTTTGCCCAGAAATAAGATGCACCGCTTGTCTTTGGAGATGATGGCCACCAGGAAAGGTCTATTGAAATGCACAATAGTCAGTGGGCCCATTTTTCCGGACAAGAGGGTTAAATTCATGCTCGTGGGAGCAGTTGCTTCTGTGCCCTCCTCAGCCACGTAGCCTTGTGGACCACCTGTGGGGACACCAGAGCACTACCCACCGGGGCAGGTGTGGGGGCATGCATTCTAGCTTAAGGTGGCTCAGGGGTCAACTTTCATCTCGCCTCTACATTGTCTACTGCTGGCTCATGACGGTAGGTTTTTCCTTGTTAGATGTGGTCTCTCCTCCCTCCAGCCCTGCCAGCTAGTTTGCATAGTCTCATTGCACAGATTTGCAAACTGAGGCTCAGATCCTGCGGGTGACTTGCCCAGAGTCATGTAGGCAAAGACTGGGGGCAGCACGATCTGGATTGTTCTCTTAGTCCAGTGTCTGTGAGAGCCCTAAATGCCCACCCTTACGTGGGGGAGGGGCAAGCACAAAGCAAGGCCGTCGAGCAGCAGCCTGACTGCAGCCTTCTCATGGCGAGGGAGAGAGGCACACACTCCCTCAGAGGGCCCAGCACCACTTTCTGCATCTCCTTCATCGGCTTAAACATCTTGAGGCTATCGACTGCTTTTCATAGGCTGTGGCTTTGGTCCCCTGGACCACTCGAGGCCCCTCCTTGCACACATCCCAACCATCCTCTGCCCTTTTGGAAGGAGGGTACAGAACTCAATGCAGTGCCCTGGGTGTGAGCACATGGCACAGAGGACAATGGAAGGTGGCCCAGGAGCCCCTCTGTTCTGACTGCTCTGCTCCTAGCAACGCCACTGTCTGATATTCCCAAGTCTCCTCTCATGCTCTGAACGCATTTCCATTGCAATCTTTGTATTGCCGTTGCAATACTGCCTGTTACCTCCCATGCCAGGTAAGAACTACCACCCCCATTTTACAGATGAAGAAACTGAGGGGTGGGGGACCCTAATTATTGATCTGCAGGCAGTGAACGGTAGCTCACCGATGGGGTCCAAGCCCAAGCTCTTCCCATGACAGGCTTCTGTGTCACATCACATTGCAGGGGAGCTGGGGTTCAGCCTCCACTCACAGTAGCAGGAGCTGGGTTGTAACAGGTGTCCTGGGCTTGGGGGGTGGGGCCCGGGGAGGTGACTGGATAATGAGCACTACAGTTGTTTACAAAAATTCACTATTTCCCAAACGTCCACCTGGCCTTCACCATTCGAGTTCAGATACAGAGGACATGTTGCCCAACATTTAAAGATTTACCTGGGAAACCATCAAGTTCTTGGCCCCTGTGATTCCTGACAGGTCAGCCTGGCTGGTGAAGACTTCCCTTATGCCTAGCTGGGGAAGTATGTTTTCCAGACTATAGTCGCCGGAGATGGAGAACTTGGGCACGTAGAGCTCATTTATCAGTCTAGGAATTGAGAGAAAAAATATATGTGAACTCCTGTCTAGTTTGGTGTCCCCCTTCCTGGTCTTGCCTTGTTTCTTCTCCCAACTACCCGTTTCTGACTGAAAGTAAGTAATCCTTTCTTTAATTTCTTAATCTCTTGTGTATACGCTTCTTAAATCATTAATTATCAATTTATATCTGTAAGTGCCTGTTCTGGGTTGAATTGTGTCTCTGCAGGATATGTCGAAGTCATAAACTTGGTACCTGTGAATGTGACCTTATTTGGAGATAGGGCCTTTGCAGATGTGATCAAGCTAAGATGAGGCCAGACTGGATTAGAGCAGACCCTAAATCCAATGACTCATAGCCATATAAAGAAAGGGACATTTAGAGACACAGAGACACAGGGATATATAGAGACACACACAGGGAAGAAGGTCATACAAAGACGGAGGCAGAAATTGGGGTGATACGTCTATGAGCCAAGGAACACCAAGGATTGCCAGCAAGCACCAGAAACTCAGGAGAGAGGGAAGAAACAGATTTTTCACTCAGCCTCTAGAAGGAATCTACGCCCTATTCCAGGGCCTGAGCCCAGTACTACTGCTCCGCCTTGCTTGTCCCTTTGGTATTGGTTACCTGAATTCCATGTCCTATCCTAACCTTCGCAAAGTTATCCAGAACCCACCACTTCTTCCTCCTCACTGCTCCTCCCTGGTCTCAGGCACTATGGCTTCCATCTGGATAGCAGCTCTGGGCTCCCAGCTGGCCTCCTGGGTCTATACCTGCCACTGCAGTTCATTCTTCACTCAACAACCAGGGTAGTCCTTTCAAATCAATACTCAGATCACAGCACTGCTGGGCTCAGAACCCTGCAATGATTCTCCGCTTCACTCAGGAAGTGTCAAGGTTACCTACGGGCCTTCATGCCCCACGCTTTGGGGACCCTTACCTCTGCTAACTCTCCCCTTCACTCTGCTCTAGCCACACTGGCCTCTTCATGGTTTCTCGAACATTCCAGGCTTGCTCCCACCTCAGAGGCTTTGCACTGGCTGTTCCTTTTTGTACGAATGTTTTCTCCCAGATAGCTGCATGAATCAATCCCTCACCTCTGTCATGTTGTTGCTCAAACATTACCTAAATGGCCACCCCATTTACAATCACAAACTACCTCCCAGCCCAGTTTTTCTGGTCCCTTTATCCTACTTTTACTTTTTTCTCCCACTGCACTTTTCGATTTCTCACATACAAAATAATTTACTTGTTTATTTTATTTATTTATTGTTTCTCTCCCCTGAATAAAAAAAAATAAGCTCCATGAAGGCAGGGAATTTTGTGTTTTATGTACTGATATATCCTCAGGGTCTAAAATAGTGCCTGGCACATAGGAGCTGCTCATTTAATGTTTGTTGAATGAGTGAATGACTGATTGAATGAACGAATACCATAGCTAGCACAAAGTGGATTCTCAGAGCCCATCTCATCTCTGCCCTCAACTGATCACAATTCCTTCTGACCCCCTCTAGCTTCAAGAGGCTGAAACAAAGAGAAAACGTGAGTGAGTGGTGGGCATTGCGTTGAAGATTCCTCAAGACTTAGAGCATGTTAGAGTCACAGGAAGCCTCATCCCGTTACTGATTCCAATGAAGAAAAGGATTCAGGCCCAAAGAAACAGAGGTAGTAAAGGGTAAAGCAACCCCACAAATCCACCTTTCCCAGTTACGGGTTCTCCCACCACTCTAGCCCCGCAACCTGGAAATTACTGAGATTCTACAACATCTCAGCAATCCTGAGATGGTGTGATGGAGAGTCTTGGGGGATGGAGAGTTGAGGAAGAGTGGGAGTGGTCTAGGAAGGAAGGTGCGCAGCCCACACACCTGGTTGTCAGTGACTCTCTCCACCTTCTCAGTGTCTCTGGGGACAACGTGGCTTCCACTTCCTCCATTTTGCCCTCGTCAGGGAGGATGAAGAGCGCGCTGGCGGCGCCAGTGTATTTCAGTTCCACCACGGTGCAGGAGAGCTCCTCGTCCCGGAAGTAAGGCGTGGCCAGGTTCTCGATGTTCATCATGGGCACCTCCACAGACTTGTTCGCGCTCACATGGAACTTTGACTCGTGTGTGCCTCGGGGATCAAAAGTCTTCTGCCACTGGGCTAAATGTAGGGGAGCAAGCAGTCAGAGAATTAGGTGAGTAGAAGAGCTGCTGTGCATCTATCCCTTCTCTGCCCTGCTTCCCTGAACAGAGAAACCACTGAATACATCAGCTACCCCAGAGTTCCTCTTAGGGATGGAACTGCCTTGGTTTGGAAAGATACCTTGGCAAATATATAACCTGTAGGGGGTAGGGTGTGATCCCATAAGTATGGACTGGGAAGGGGGCTAGGAAACAAGTAGCTGAATAATAGTGCTAAATAAGAAATCAACAGGAATTTGGGACTAGGGAGTACAAGAAAGAAATGAAGGTTGGGGAAAGAGGGAGAGAAAGGCTCTGTGGGAGGCTGGAGCCTGGGAGAAAAGTGGGAAATTCCACAATCCTGAAAAGGCATGGCCTTTCAAGAACAATTTCTGGCAACCAATTGCAGGCAGTGCAGGTGTGTAAACATATGATCACCTTTCTGACACCCCAAACCTTCTGCTTCTCTCCCAGATGGCTTCTGGAAGGATTTTGGGTGGTAATAGAAAGAAAGAGGATGAGTTCCCCGTCTTGGTTGACGAGGGGCAAACAGAAGAGAATATCTATCAATGTGAAAGAGCTAAGAGGAGTAACTCTTAATGGTGGGTTGAACTCAGAGCCAGGAGTGACCTTGAGAATAAAACCCTGTGGATACTTGTGACATCTTTGTGAATGGAGGCATTGTCTTCCCAAAAGACATGGGCTAAGAGGTACTGGCCAACATTAATAACCCAGAAGAGCAAGGTAAGTCTCAGCTGACATCTGGGTGATGTTCACTCTATGGGCCATGGACAGTCATAGTTATCAGCTCAAACCTCTCCCTGGATCCTGAGTCTTCAGTCCCCATCACCTCCACCCTTAATACAGAACTACATGGAATTGTGCAACTTCTTGGACTCAGGATCCGGTAGCTCCACAATTCTCACTGTTTTGCACTTTTAAGCCATGCCTACAAAGTCTCATGGCATATGTCCTGTAGCCAGTAGAGAAATTTCTGCCCAGCCCTCTCCCATCCTATCCCAGTTCTGAGTCCTAGGCTGTGTTCTATGCTCCTCTTCTGCCATTTTCCTTTGATGACTAACTTGGTTCCCTTGCTTCCACTCTCTCTAAAAACCCATCTCCCTCAACTTTGGCTCCTTCTGCTCTAGGCTATACTAGATCCAGCCCTCCAGGATCCAACTTCAGCCTCAGCCACATTACACCCGGGTTGGATGACAAGCCCCAATTTCTGGGCTTCTGACATCTCTCCCTGGCCTTCAAGTTTGGGGTGGCCATACATAAGGGATCCCCTATCACAGCATCCCTAACTGCAGCATTACTCATGACAACCTCTCAGACTTCTCCCTTCTTGGCCCTATCAGATGTCTTGGCCAAGCATATAACCATGGGCACTCCGACTCCAGGCCTTGTCCAGGTTTTTAATTTTGCAAAGGAAAAATTCCATAAAATTCCCTCTGGGGCTTATAGCTACAGCAAGCATTGAACACAGCCCAACTCCTAGCCAGATTAACATAAATCCTCACATTAAAGGCTTATTTACAGTTACTATTACCTGACTTGCAACAAAAAATTACCAGGCATGCCAAAAGGCAAGAAATCACATAGTCTGAAGAGACAAAGAAATCATCAGAGAAAGATTCAGATATGACATGTTGTTGCTGTTGTTTTTAGGTGCCATCGAGTCAGTTCTGACTCATAGCGAACCTGTGTACCACAGAACAAAACATTGCCCAGTCCTGTGCCATGCTCACAGTTTTTATTATGCTTCAGCCCATTGTTGCAGCCACTGTGTCAATCCATCTCGTTGAGATTCTTCCTCTATTTCGCTGACTCTCTACCTTACCAACCATGATGTCCTTCTCCAGGGATTGATCCCACCTGACAACATGTCCAAAGTATGTAAGACGCAGTCTCCCCATCCTTGCTTCTAAGGAGCATTCTGGTTGTACTTCTTCCAAGACAGGTTTGTTCATTCTTTTGGCAGTCCATGGTGTGCTCAATATTCTTCGCCAACACCACAATTCAAAGGCATCAATTCTTCTTTGGTCTTCCTTATTCATTGTCCAGCTTTCACATGCATATGATGTGATTGAAAATACCGTGGCTTGGGTCAGGAGCACCTTAGTCTTCAAGGTGACATCTTTGTTTTACAAAACTTTAAAGAGGCCTTTTACAGCAGATTTGCCCAATGCAATGAGTCTTTTGATTTCTTGACTGCTGCTTCCATGGGTATTGTTTGTGGATCCAAGTGAAATGAAATCCTTGACAACTTCAATCTTCTCTCCATTTATCATGATGTTGCTTATTGGTCCAATTGTGAGGATTTTTGTTTCCTTTATGTTGAGGTGTAATCCATACTGAAGGCTATGGTCTTTGATCTTCATCAGCAAATGCTTCAAGTCCTCTTCACTTTCAGCAAGCAAGGTTGTGTCATCTGCATGACACAGGTTGTTAATGAGTCTTCCTTCAATCCTGATGCCCCATTCTTCTTCAAATAGTCCAGCTTCTCAGATTATTTGCTCAGCATACAGATTGAATAGGTATGGTGAAAGGATACAACCCTGACGTACACCTTTCCTGACTTTAAACCACCCAGTACCCCCTTGTTCTGTCCGAACAACTGCCTCTTGATCTATGTACAGGTTCCTCATGAGCACAATAAAGTGTTCTGGAATTCTCATTCTTCTCAATGTTATCCGTAATTTGTTATGATCCACACAGTCGAATACCTTTGCATAGTTAATAAAACACAGGTAAACATCTTTCCCGTATTCTGTGCTTTCAGTCAGGATCCATCTGACACCAGCAATGATACCCTTGGTTTCACTCTTCTGAATCTGGCCTGAATTTCTGTCAGTTCCCTGTTGATATACTGCTGCAGCCTCTTTTGAATGACCTTCGGCAAAATTTTGCTTGCAGGTGATATTAATGATATTGTTCAATAATTTCCACATTTAGTTGGATCGCCTTTCTTGGGAATAGGCATAAATATGCATCTCTTCTAGTTGGTTGGCCAGGTAGCTGTCTTCCAAATTTTTTGGCATAGATGAATGAGCACTTCCAGGGCTGCATCCGTTTGTTGAAACATCTCAGTTGATATTCCGTCAACTCCTGGAGCCTTGTTTTTCTCCAAAGCCTTCAGTGCAGTTTGGACTCCTTCCTTCAGTACCATTGGTTCCTGATCATGTGCTACCTCTTGAAATGGTTGAATGTTGACCAGTTATTTTTGGTATGATGATTGTGTGTATTCCTTCCACCTTCTTTTGATGCGTCCTGCATCGTTTAATATTTTCCCCCATAGAATCCTTCAGTATTGCAACTCGAGGCTTGAATCTTTTCTTCAGCTCTTTCAGTTTGGAAATGCCGAGCATGTTCTTCCCTTTTGGTTTTGCTAACTACAGGTCTTTGCACATGTCATTATAATACTTTGTCTTCTCAAGCCACCTTTGAAATCTTCTGTTCGGTTCTTTTACTTCATCATTTCTCCCTTTTGCTTTAGCTGCTTGAAGTTCAAGAGCAAGTTTCAGAGTCTCTTCTGACATCCATTTTGGTCTTTTCTTTCTTTTCTGTCTTTTCAATGACCTCTTGCTTTCTTCGTGTATGATGTCCTTGATGTCATTCCACAACTTGTCTGGTCTTTGGTCATTAGCGTTCAACGTGTCAAATCTATTCTTGAGATGGTCTCTAAATTCAGGTGGGATTTACTCAAAGTTGTACTTTGGCTCTCGTGGACTTGTTCTAATTTTCTTCAGTTTCAACTTGAACTTGCGTATGAGTAATTGATGGTCTGCTCCGCAGTCAGCCCCTGGCCTTGTTCTGACTGATGACACTGAGCTTTTCCATTGTCTCTTTCCACAGATATAGTTGATTTGATTCCTGTGTGTTCCATCTGGTGAGGTCCATATGTATAGTCACCGTTTATGCTGGTTAAAAAAAGGTATTTGCAATGAAGAAGTCGTTGGTCTTGCAAAATACTATCATGTGATCTCCGAAATCATTTCTATCACCGAAGCCATATTTTCCAACTACCAATTCTTCTTCTTTGTTTCCAACTTTCGCATTCCAATCACTAGTAATTATCAACTCATCCTGATTGCACGTTCCATCAATTTCAGACTGCAGAAGCTGGTAAAAATCTTCTATTTCTTCATCTTTGGCCTCAGGAGTTGGTGCCTAAGTTTGAATAATAGTCGTATTAACTGGTCTTCCTTGTAGGTGTGTAAATATTATCCTATCACTGACAGAGCTGTACTTCAGGATAGATCTGGAAATGTTCTTTTTGACAATGAATGCAACGCCATTCCTCTTCAAGTTGTCATTCCCAGCATAGGAGTCCATATGATTTTCCAATTCAAAATGGCCAGTACCAGTCTATTGCAGCTTACTAATGCCTAGGATATCAATGTCTATGCATTCCATTTCATTTTTGACGATTTCCAGTTTTCTTAGATTCATACTTCGTACATTCCAGGTTCCAATTATTAATGGATGTTTGCAGCTGTTTCTTCTCATTTTGAGTCATGCATATGAAGATTACTACTTTGAGGAGGCAACTCTTCCCCAGGCATCTTTTGAGTGCCTCCCAACCTGAGGGACTCCTCTTCTGGCACTGTATCAATGTTCTGCTGCTGTTCATAAGGTTTTCACTGGGTAATTCTTTTCAGAAGTAGACTTCCAGGTCCTGCTTCCTAGTCTGTCTTAGTCTAGAAGCTCAGCTGAAACCTGTCTGCAGTGGGTGACTCTGCTGGTATCCGAATACTGGTGGCATAGCTTCCAGCATCACAGCAACACGCAAGCCTCCACAGTACATACAACGAACTGACAGGCATGTGGGGGCAGATACAATATAGATGTTGGAATTATCAGACAGGGGATTTAAAATAACTTTGCTTAATATCTTAAGGGCTCAAATGGAAAAAAACAGACAACAAGCAAGAACAGGTGGGTACTGAAGAAAGAGAGATGGAAATTCTAAAACTCAAAAGGAAATGCTAGAAATAAAAAGCACAGTAATTCAAATGAAGAACGCCTTCAATGGGCTTAGTGATTAGAGTCAACATGGCCAAGGAAAGGATCAGTAACCATGAAGCTAAAACCAAACCCAATGCCTAGGCCAATAGAAACTTCCCAAACTAAAATGCAAAAGTATTGACAAAAACAGAATAGAGCATCTAAGAACTGTGGGACAATTTTAAGAGATATAACGTACACTTAATTGGAATACCAAAGGAGAAGAAATAGAAAGCAGAGCAGAAGAAATATTTAAAGTAATAATGACCGACAATTTTCTAAAAATAATGAAGATGCCAAACCATAGATCTAGGAAGACCAGAGAATATCAAGCAGGATACACACTGAAAAATCCACACCTAAGCATGTTATATTCAAACTGCAGGAAACCAAAGACAAAGAGAAAATCTTGAAAGAAGCCAGAGAAGGGAGGGCGGGGGAGAAAGCACATTACCTATAGAGGGATAAGGATAAAAATTAGAGCTGACTTCTTACCAAAAACCATACAAACAAGAAGACAATGGAATAAAATATTTAAAATGTTAAAAATTCCATAAAACTTGTTCTTTGGGAATCCTGATGTGGGCCCGTGAGCTACATGTGATTAGTTGGCTATAATTTTTTCCCCTCTAGATAACGGGTCAGTAAGCTACAAGTCCCAAGCCAAATACTGCCATAGTCTGTTTTCCTGTGGCCCTAAAGCTAGCAATGATGTTTACATTTTTTAAAAAGGTTGGGGGGGGGCGGGGCGGGAAGAATTTGCCACAGAGACCTATGTGGACCACAAAGCCTATAATAATCACTATCTGGCCATTTGAAGCAACAGTGTGTTGACCTCTGCTCTGGATTATGGGCTTCCATTCTTGACTTTGGGAGGTGCTTAGTAAAATTTCTGAGTTAAAAAAAGAGGGGAAAAAGAAAAGGAATTTTAGAATGGGCCCAGGTCAAGTTTTAATCTCTACCATTCACTAGCTGTGCCCTGGACCAAGTCCCTTTGCTTTCAGAGCTTCATGCCCCCTAGCTAAAAAATGGGGACACCATCACCTACCTTTCAGAGCTGCTGTGAGGATTAAACAAAGTGGTAGTAGGTACCCAATAAATGTGAGCTTCCTATTTCTTTTTTCTTTTTCTCTGTAATAGAAGCTGGTTCAACAAAAGTCTGCTTCTGGGTAGCCATGCTTTTTCTAGGGCTTCATTTTCTCACTTGGCCCCTCCCCACCTGCCGGCTTTCTAGGACCAATAGAGAGCCCTCCCTTCTTCTACACAGCACCTTTCAGCCTCTCTGATCCCTGCAGCCTTCCAACACCAAGGGACTAAGGCAAATCTTGTTGTAAAGAGTATCACAGTCAAGGCCCAATCCAGGGTGAGATGTTTTGGTTAACAGGTGTCCCTGCTCATCCACTGCAGCAGCGACTCAGGTGGCTTCTGTGACCACCACGTGTGGGCAGTGCCATGTGGTACCTCCAACATCACCCAGGACACCAAAGCTCCTTTGGGATCTTCTAGCTGGCTCACCCTCTAGCATCCGTCCCCACCAGAAAAATGGCTGGCCTTCAGGGGTTCTAGGAGGTCCCTTGTATGCCACAGTGGGAAGCAGGGTGAGGTATGAGGGAGTGAAATCACCATCCAGGTTATAATTGTCGCAGAATCTACTGGATTTTTAATCTTCTACTTACATCTGTACCCTACCTTCCCTATTTCTGTCTTCAGGTCATCGAGTTTTCTGATTCTGCCTCCTTAACATCTCCGAGCACTTCCACTATGAAGCTCAGGCCTTATCATCTCAACCCAGGAAGCCACCTCATAGGCCTCCTGACTCTGGTGTTGCCTCCTTTACCAACACCCTCATGGAAGCCTAAGGGATCATTCTCCTACGGTCCTCTGGGTAGAGTCCAAATGTCTCACAAGGCTAATGTTGTCCTTTATGATCTGGACTCTGCTTGACTTGCACCCCCAGCTGCTGCCGTCTCCTTCTGGGACTCTGCTCTGCAGCCACAAAGAACTACCTGCTCCACATGCCATGCTCTCTCTCAACTCCATGCCTTTGCATGAGCTAATCCCTCTGCTGCAGTGCCCTTCCCTCCTTAGTCTATCTGGATCTAAAAGAAAAAAAATTCCCAGGGGGATCTTTCCCTCTCTTCCTATCTTAACTCTGTGATCTCTCACCACCATTACTCTCATAAATCACTTTTGCAGCTCTAGTATGATTTGGTGAATCGATCCTGTGCACCCATGGGCCAATTGGATACCACTGGTAGAAGAAGAACAGAAGAGAAGAATTAACACCATGGAGCGCTGACTCTCTACCTAAGGTGGTATAAACCACAGCAGAGCTGGGGCACTCAGACCCAGGACTTCCTGAGTCTGAAGACTGCAGCCTCAGGAAGGACCAGGTCCCATCACACATGCATTAGCTGGTGTTTGTGAGCTCAGCCAAAGCAATGAGCAAAATGAGAACCCAGAAGGCAGGGTGGAGGCCAGGTGAGGAGAGGGTGGATTGAAGCACAGATCCCCAGCAGGGAGAGCTTGAGCAATGGCTGCCTTCCCGGGCTAAAGGCCTTCAGGTTCCTGGGAAATGTGTAGCCCCCTCCCCTGCCTGTTTCTCCATTGTTAGAAGCACTAAAGACCCTGACAAAACCTCAAAAGGGCCTATGAGCTCCTACTTAAGAGGCAGAAGAGGAGGGGACCGCTGGGCTGGTTGGGAATCCCTGAGTAGAAGTGCTTGGATGGAGTCCCTGGGTGGTGTTAATGGTTAAGGGCTTGACTACTAGCTGAAAGATTGGTGGTTTGAATCCACTCAGAGGTACTTCGGAAGAAAGGCCTGGCGATCTACTTCTGAAATGCCACGGCCTTGAAGACCCTGTGGAGCAGTTCTGCTCTGCACACATGGGGTCCCCGTGAGTCGGAATTGACTCAATGGCAAACAGCAACTACTGTTTCTAAAACAACTGTTTCCTAGAACAACTGTTGGCCTGGTGTTTGAACCCCCTGCACCCCCGCTCCTACCCCAGAGCAAACAATGGCTGTGGGCATGGTGTGGCTTTCGCAGCCACAGAAATAGCCCCACCCTCTCAAAACTAAAGGTCTGTTTCCCTTGGAACCCCAATCCGCACACACCTTTAAAGAAGATGTAATTCACCACAATCATCACGGTTTGTGGGTTCAGGTCGTGGACCAAGTCCACGATTTTCCCCCGTGTTTTGTTTTTCACATAGTCATTGATGAACTTCTCGGCGGCAGAGATGGCGTCCAGAAATTTGACATTGAAGGTCTCAGCCCCATACAGCTCCTGGGCCTTCTCCCTGAACTTCTCCAGCAGCTTCAGGTTCTCGTCGACAAACATGGCATTGCCCATGCTCAGCTGCAACTCGTTGCTGGACTGGTTAAAGGTGCTCAGAAGGTGCTGGAAGCCCCGGTGGATTTCGGCCTCAGGGGTCTCCGTGAGGTTGAACCTCAGGCCTTCGAGAATCTCTGTCAGGGTGGTGCTATTGGCCCCCAGGGACACGAAGGCCAAGGCCACAGAGATACTGATAGGTGAGAAGATGACATTCTCGTTGGGGGTGTTCAAAGCCAACTTCTTGTACAGGCTGAAGGCAAAGTTGATGTTGCTGGAGGCTACTTTGAGATTATCCTCATGGGTCTTGTCCTGGGTCCCATTCTCCCCCCTGAGTACGCAGCCTGAGTCACACAGGGAAACAGGGCACAGCCCAGCCACCAACAGCCCCAGAGCCAGGAGGGGTGACATCCTCTTCATTCTCAACTCTGAAAGCAAGGATCCTGTAAGTCATGGAGGTTCAGATGGAGCCCTGACCATCCACCCACCACCTGTGGCACTCCCCACACTGCCTCCCCATGGTCTGAGGTCAGTCCCTGCTCTGCTGCCACACGCCGGCTTTGTGCACCCACTGCCCATGATTATGGACTGTGCTTCCTCCCACCCTTGGAGATAGGTACTGTAATTGTTGCCTTTTTTCCAGGGAAGAAATGGAGCACAGAGAGGTGAGGGGCTTGCCCAAGTTCACATGGCAAACAAGAGGAAGGGCCAGGCTGGAAAACCAGGTTTGCCTGACTCCTAGGTCTCGGAGTTAAGGGCTGGTATCAGGGACTGCCCAACCAAAATGCCTCCTCTCCTCTACCCCCTAGTCAGAGGGGATTAGAAGGCAGGAGTCCCTCCCCCCCTCAATGTCCCCTGCCTGCCCCCAAAGTAGGACCAGTGAAGGAGGCTACACTGGGTCAGGCAGACCTCAGAGCCCCTTCTGGCCCTCAGTCACAGGCTGTGGGGCCTGGGGCAGGGACGCTATTGCTCTGTGCCTGTCAGTGCTGAGGGTCAATAGAGCACACAGAAAGCGGATGGTGCCTGGAACACAAACAGACAGCTGTTAATAAGGGTTGGCATAAAGATCAAAGGAAGGCAGGACTTTCTTTCCGGCCTCTATCAGGTATTTCCATCCTGGGAGTCCCTGGAGATCTACCCTCCGAGGGTCACAGCTGTGAAAACCCTACTGAGTGCAGTTCTCCTCTGACACACATGGGGTTGCCATGAGCCAGCCTTGACTCAGCAGCAACTGGTTTGGTTCTTTTGGTTTGTTTTTACCACAGGTGCAGAAAGGCCTCCTGGTGCAGGGAAAGCAAGGGGGGCTTCGGAGTCTAAGAGGCGTGGCCTGGGGTCTCCATTTAGCCCCTTGTGATCAGTGGTTGCGGCAAGTGACCGAAGCTCTCCAAGCCTCAGTTTCCGTCTCTGTCAAACAAGCTGAGTGGCTCAGAGGAGATAAAGGATGACAGTGCCCGGCTCACAATAGGTGTTTCAGAGAGGTCACCTCCTCCCACACTCCCCCTCTTGTAGAGCTATCGCACAAGAGCACCAGGAGTGGACTGACTGACTTCAGAGCCCAGCCACCGCAGCAAGCTAGATTCCTTACCTGCACCTCCAGCCTCTGCCCACTCAGCCCAGAATTCAGAGGAGCCAAAGGGCAGCCTGGGTGATGGAGAGAGGAGGGGAGGGGAGAGGAGAGAAAAAGAGAGGAGGGGAGGGGGAATGGGGGAAGAAGAAAAAAGAGGAGAGGAATAGAGAGAAGGGGAGAAAAAGCGAAAGGAGAGAGGACTGGAGAGAAGGGGAGAGAAGGGAAGGGAGGGGAGGGGAGGCAAAGGGAGAGGAAAGAAAGAAGAAGGAAGAAGAGGGGAGAGGAATAGAAAGGAAATGAGGGGAGGGGAGGGGATGGAGGAGAAGAGGAGGTGAGGAGTTAAGGCAAAGATCCTCATCACGAGACCAACGGGATTCCTGGGGACAAGGCCAGGGATCCAGGCAGCTCGGTTGCCTCAAATATTTGTCTACTCTATGGGCTGGGCTTCTGACACAACCATGTCTCTGGAAAAGAGTTCAATGTTTTTTCTGGGGAAATTATTTCTGGGGCAGAAAGGCTTGTCTTTTTGGTAAAGTTGGAGGGCTGGCTGTTTCCCAGCAGTCTGGCTTCTGGGTTGCTGGACAGAGCTGCAGCCTACCTGCCTAACCTGCCAAGCGACCAGCAGTGACGTGGAGGGCAGGGAGCCCCCCAGCGCCACAGGAAGACCTTGAAGTCAGTGGGCCACGGCCCCTCCCCAGAGGGCCCGCTGCACTCATGATATCTGCAAGGAGTTCTCAGAGCAGCTGGGGCTTGCAGTGATTGCCCCCTCCTCCCACTCGGAGAGCTGGGCTGCAAACACAGGGGCAGAGGTGGACGGGGATACCTTCTCCACCAACTTCAGATTCCCGAAGTGTCAGGAGCAGAAATGACCATAGCGGCCCTGGTGGCACCCGCACTGCTTTGCAGGTGTGAACACCCGGCCCAGAGAGAGGACTTGTCATCAGACAGCAACATGACGCAGTCATCTTGACTCCGGGTCCAGCTCTTTGCGCACCTCTGCCTGGCTCCCCCCGGCTGCCCCCACACCCTCCAAGCTCCACAGTCTAGAACCGCCCTGGAAACAAAGGATTCGTTTGCCGCACCATGTAAAGCATCGTGATTACCTGCCTGGAGAGCTGGAAGAAGCTGGTGAATTGCAAAGCAGCCTGCTGAGAGTGCTGGGTTTTTATGACCTCCACGCTATCTGCCAAAAAACTCCTCCCTCTCTTAGGAACTGCCAGCAGGAGCAGCCAAGTGTTCTGTTCTCAGACAGGAAGCAGCCTGGTGATCATTTCTGGTAACATGGATTTCTCAGATGTACGCGGACTCTCAATTTTCTGGAAATAGCCCCTCATTTTGTTCTTTCCTTTTTTTTAAAAAAAAAAAAAGGGAAAGAGCTTTACTTTGTTAGTTTTTTTTCGTTTGTTTATGAAACATGCATTGAAGAACATGTCAAAGTCCAGAAGACACAAAAAAGAACATTGAAAAAAAATTCCCCTGATTTATATCACCCAAGGAAGCTTCCGGTTAACATTCTGGTATATGTCTTTTTTTTTCTTTTTCTTATTGTTGTTGAAAATATACACAGTAAAACATCAAACAGTTTGAATTTCTGCAGGTACAATTCAGTGACATTGATTACATTCTTTGAGTTGTACAACCATTCTCACCCTCCTTTCTTGAGTTGCCCCTCCTCCAGTAGCATAAACTCACTGCCCCCCAAGCTTCCTATCTAACCTTTCCGAGTTGCTGTTGTCAGTTTAATCCCTTATAGATAGTTCTTGAAAGGAGCCCTAGTGGTGCAGTGTTTAAGCGCTTGGCTGCTAACCAAAAAGTCAGCGATTCAAACCCACCAACTGAGAGAGAAAGACATGGCAATCCGCTTCTGTAAAGATTACAGCCTTGGAAGCCCTATGGTGCAGTTCTACTCTGTCCTATAGGGTTGCTAGGAGTCAGAATTGACCTGTCTGCCATGGGTTTTTTGGGGTTTTTTTTGGTTTTAGATAGTGCTTAAGAGAGCACAATGCTCCAGGCAGACATTATTTACTAATTAACCTATTGTTTGATTTGGAGCCCTGGTGGTGCAGTGGTTAAGAGCTTGGCTGCTAACCAAAAGGTTGGCAGTTCAAATCCACCAGCTGCTCTTTGGAAACCATATGGGCAGTTCTACTCTGTCCTATAGGGTTGCTATCGGTTGGAAGCAACTCAACAGCAATGGGTTTGGTTTTTGGTTTATTGTGTGGTTTAAAGAAAACTTCAAGGGATATTTTTGGTTTAAAGCTCGGAGTTTAAAGATTATCTCAGGGCAATAGTTTTAGGGGTTCTTTCAGCTTCAGTGGTTCCAGGTGTTTGTCTTTTTAAGTCACTGGTGTGTGTGTGTGTGTGTGTGTGTGTAGGTGGTTGTGGGTGTGTGATGGGAACCTCCATCCACAGATTTAAGTACATTTAAAAATGCAGTACCACTCTTCATTTTTCTGTAGCTCAATCTGCATTTTAAGGCATCACCTCCCTGGAGGGGCGGTGAAAAGTCAACCTCAGGGTCCCTGCCTCCTTCCCAGGGTGGCATCTAGGAAGGGTCTGGGAGAGGCTTTTTAGGGACAGGAGCATTGTTGGGGCCTCTGGTCCCTGGGTGCCACCCATGGTCCCTTCATGTCTCTCTTAGCTAATCCTGGGGTCTTTCTAGGGTTTAGGGGAAAAAATATTCCCCTTGATTCCTCATAGTTGCAACCCCCCATCCATGACAGCCCCTGCCAAACCTCCATGGAACCCCTGGGGTTCCACACGGCACGATTTGAAAACCACTGGATTAGTGGTGTGGCTACCACTTTGGCAGGGCGCAGACCCTGACTTGAATCCTAAACTTACCAGCCACCAGCTGTGTGACCTCAAGTGAATTATCAAAAACACCTCAGCCTTAATCTCCTCCCCTCTCAAACACAGATAACAAAATCTCTCTGGCAGGGTGGTTACAATGAACAAGTGAACTAATACTAAACGTAAGCTCTATTACAGCAGATTTTTTGTCTACTTTCTACAGTGCTACATCCTTAGGTGTGCGTCAGGGTTGTATCCTCTCACTATACCTATTCAATCTGTATGCTGAGCAAATAATCCAAGAAGCTGGACTATATGAAGAAGAACGGGGCATCAGGATTGGAGGAAGATGATGCATTAACAAGCTGCATTATGCAGATGACACAACCTTTTTTGCTGAAAGCGAAGAGGACTTGAAGCACTTACTGATGAAGATCAAAGACCACAGCCTTCAGTATGGATCACACTCCAACATAAAGAAAACAAAAATCCACACAACCTGAACATCACGATAAACAGAGAAAAGATTGAGGTCGTCAAGGATTTCATTTTACTTGGATCCACAATCAACACCCATGGAAGCAGCAGTCAAGAAATCAAAGGATGCATTGCACTGGGCAAATCTGCTGCAAAAGACCTCTTCAAAATGTTGAAAGGCAAAGATGTCACCTTGAAGACTAAGGTGGGTCTCATCCAAGCCGTGATGTTTTCAATTGCCTCATATACACGCGAAAGCTAGATGATGAATAAGGAAGACAAAAGAAGAATTGATACCTTTGAATTGTGGTGTTGGCAAAGAGTATTGAATATACCATGGACTGCCAAAGAATAAACAAATCTGTCTTGGAAAAAGTATAACCATAATACTCTTTAGAAGCAAGGATGACAAGACTACATCTCACATACTTTGGACATGTTATCAGGAGGAATCAGTCCCTGGAGAAGGGCATCATGCTTAGTAAATCAGAGGGTCACTGAAAAAGAGGAAGACCCTCAATGAGATGGATTGACACAGTGTCTGCAACAATGGGCTCAAGCATAACAACAATTGTGAGCATGGCGCAGGGCCAGGCAGTGTTTTATTCTGTTGTACATAAGGTCACTGTGAGTTGAAACCTACTGGATGGCACCTAACAACAACAACAACACATCCTTAGAGTACTTAATACAATATTTGTTGAGGGTAAGGAGCTAAAGTGATCAATAAGCTTCTTAAATAATGACTTATGTCCTTTTAGTCTCCAAATATTTTCAAAATTGAAGCACGTTTTTAACTTACACACAAAATCCCAAGGAAACAGTGGTTAAAACAAGATTGAAGTTATTTCTCTCTTATATAAGTCCAGGTGTAGGAGTAGGTTGATATGTTGGCTATGCTTTGTCAGGGACCCAGGCAGGGTTTCTTCTATTTTATGGCTCTGCCACCTCTAAGTGTTCATTTGCCTAATCCAGATGGTTCATTGCCATATTCACCTTCCCACCAATAGGAAGGGCTAAAGAAAGAAGGAGAGAGCACACCTTTTCCTGTGGAAGGAATGACCTAAAAGTTTTCTGTCATTTCCACTAGCATTCCATTGGCCAGAGCTTGGTCACATGGTTACACCTAGCTGCAAGGGAGGCTGTGCAATGTAGTCAATATTTCCTGATAGCCAACACCGCCAGTAGCTGCTTAGCCATTATTAAGCAAAACCTGTTCCTCCTGTCCATTATCAAGCAAAACCTTAAGTGATAGCACTGTGTGTGGCTCAATTAGCCACTGTTGAGACCAAGCAGAACCTGCGCCCTCCTGACAGTACCACTGTCAGAACCAACCTGCCTTATTAGACAACCCAGTGGTAATAATAAAAGAAACAACCACCTTAAACCTAGCTACATTGTTGCCTTCACAAGCCACCCCTGGTTTTTGGACACAATTGCTTACAAATAATAAACCAAAACCAAACCTGTTGCTGTTGAGTCAGTTCCGACTCATAGCAACCCTACAGGAGAGAGTAGAACTGCCCCACGGGGCTTCTAAGGAGTGCCTGATGGATTTGAACTTTTGGTTAGCAGCCAAACTCTTAACCACTATGCCACCAGGGTTTCCCATACCAAAAACGGATCAAGTTTATTACAGCAGACCTGATTTGAGAGATGAGCTTCTCAAAATCCCTGACCTTGAGATTTTACCGAAGAAGTAGCTTCATGGAGAATGGAAAATGATACCCTGGATATTCCATAATGACACTCGGAGAAACTCTTGAAGCTGAACTGCTTCAACCAGGAACTTCAGCTCAAAAGGCTGAGCTCATCGCCATGGTAAGGGCTCTCCAACTATCAAAAGGCAAAACAGAGAACGTTCATATGGACTTAAAGTACGATTTGGAATTTTGCACGCTCATGGAGCCCTTTGGAAAGAAAAGGGTTTCCTCAATACTGCAGAACAGAAAATTAACTATGCAACAGAAATCCTCCAGGTACTGGAAGCAGCCTGGTTACCAAGGAAAGTAGCAATCGCCCATTGTGGAGGACACCAGAAAGGAAATACAGACATTATTAAAGGAAACCAGAGAGCCAAGGAAGCTGCAAAAGCAGTGGCCGAAACTGACTCACAATCTGCCCCTGTGGCCCCCTTGATGCTCCAGATAGAGATCCCCCAAAAAAGAAGACCCAGGGTATTAAGAAGAGGACCTCAAATGGTCTGAAGAGTGGGGAGACATTCAAGATGTAGGATACTGGGAAGTGTACTCCACAAGGAAAAGTTCTAGTTCCCAAAAAGATACTGTGCCCCATTTTGAAAAAAGCCCATGCATCCTCCCACTACAGACATGAAAGTATGTATGAACGGGCAAGACAGCATATATTAAGCACTAAAGTTCATTCCACCATAAACAAAGTTATCAAAATGTGTCCCATCTGTATGAAAAATAATCCAAAACCTCATCATCTTCCTTCCTTCCCTGGAATACAGTACCAAGGCCCAGCCCCCGGAGAAGATTGGCAATTAGATTTTACTGAAACACCTCGCACTATTGGAAACTACAAATACCTTTCAGTTTTTGTAGATACCTTTTCCAGTTGGGTTGGAGCCTTCCCATGCAGGACTGAAAAAGCTAAAGAAATAGCTAACCATCTTATACAAGACATGGCTCCATGATTTGTATTACCTGCTTCCGTGGGAAGTGACAATGGACCTCACTTTGTAGCTGACATAACCCAAAAAGTCGCATATTTCCTGGACATCAAATAGCGGCTACATGCAGCCTGGGACAACAATCCAGTGGAAAAGTTGAAAGAATGAACACAACACTTAAAAGACACATAGCAAAGACATGTCAAGAAGCAAAATTAACATGGATATAGGCTTTCCCTGTAGCCTTGTTTAGGGTTAAGCCGGCTCCCAGAAGCAAGCTCAGATTAAGCCCTTTTGAGCTAGTCTACAGGAAGCCCCTCCTGAAAAATCGTGGGCTGACGAATGGTGACCATTTGTCATGGATTGAGTTGCATCCCCCAAAAATATGTGTTGACTTTGTTAGGGTACGATTCCCAGTATTATTTGGTTGTGTGGAGACAACCCATGGAGCAAGACAGCTGAGTGCCTTTGCCCGGAAGGCTTCCTGGCGGAGTGGGGTGCCTCTGGGCACTTATTAGTGGAGCTACAGAGCTTTGGAACACTTGCCCCTGCAGGACAGATGAGGGCGAGGGGCCAAGAAACCAAGAAACAGAAGCTGAAGAGACAAGGAACACAGGAAACTGAGCTGCCTCGGTCTCAAAAGGTATGGCCACAACTTCTGGGGTTTCAAAGGGTAGAGCCATGGCTTCTGGTGTTTATAAGCCACGGCCTCTGATGTCACCACTCAGATGGCCTAGGAGAATGGTGTGCCTAAATCTGAGGGAGCAGAGTTGCAGTCCTAGCGGGCATGGAAGGCTGAGCTGAAGCCCAGGGCTGGGGGGCCTCCACTCAGGGAGTGTGGCCAATACCTAGAGTCTGGAGGGCAGGGCCGTTGTGTAAATTGTCTCAGAGAACAGAGGATTATTTTCAAGCCTTGAGGGTTAATGTAATGTGTTCTGACGACTTGCTTGGTGCCTGTTATGCCTTCTTCCCCTCCAGTTTCTCCCATTTGTAATGAAAATGTCTAGCTTGTACCTGCCTGTTGCACCATTGTACCTTTGGAAGCAGATAACTTGTAGATTTCACGAATGAAGAGGAATTTTTGGATTTTGGATTTGGAGTTGATTTAAGACTTTTGCTATGATACGATGGGGTGAATGTGTTTTACACGTGGCAAGGACATGAACTTTAGGGGACCAAAGGGTGGAGTGCCATGGATTGAATTGTGTCCCTCCAAAATATGTGTCAACTTGGTTAGGCCTTGACTTCCAGTACTGTGTGGTTGTCCTCCATTTTGTGATTGATATAATTTTCCTATATGTTGCAAATCCTAATCTATGCCTGTGGTTAATGAGGCAAGATTGGATGATGTTGAAGAGAATTAGGGTGAGCTGTGACACTCTTGCTTCGGTCACATCCCTGATTCAACGTAAAGGAAGTTTCCCTAGGGTGTGGCCTGAACCACCTTTTATCTTATAAGAGATAAAAGGAAAGGAAAGCGAGCAGAGAGTTTGGGACTTCATACCACCAAGAAAGCATCACTGGGAGCAGAGTGCATCCTTTGGACCTAGAGTCCTTGAGCCTGAGAAGCTCCTCAACCAGGGGAAAATTGATGACAAAGACCTCCCTCCAGAGGCGACAGAGAGAGAAAGAAGTCCCCTGGAGCTGACACTCTGAATTTGGACTTGTAACCTACTAGACTGTGAGAGAATAAATTGGTGTTTGTTAAAACCATCTATTTGTGGTATTTCTATTATAGCAGCACTAGATGACTAAGACACCATTTAATTGTATTAGGTGAAAAAAATGTACAAGAGTATTTGCTTTCTTTGTTTGTTGTCCTTTACTGTCTTTACAAATACACCTTTGCCAGACAAGAACACCCTCCTGAGGTGATGGTCCATCCATTTCAGCCTGGAGATTGAGTTCTGCTCTGTGCCTGGAAAGATGAGCCTCTCCAGCCCAAGTGGAAAGGACCCTTCGAGGTGCTTCTCATCACCCATACAATGGTCAAACCGAAAGGAGTCAAACCTTGGATTCACCAAACCTGGCTGAAAGCGGCACCTACTCCAGACGCCAACCCTACAATGACAACTCTAAAGAACAACTGAAACTGCGAGCCATCAGGAGATCTGAAATACCTGTTTAAGAGACTCTGAGTTTTTAACCTACAGAGTTTGTTAACTGTGGTTTTTTTCCTCCCTGTTCATATTTCACCTGTTTAAGATAGAAGGTCTCTTAAGCTAGACCGCGTTTCATGCAAATATGAAGCTATGGTACCTCACCTCCATTCTTCTCCTAACTCTGTCCCTCACATGGTCTTGGCATTGTAAAGCTTTTGTCAAATTAGCACAATCAATAGCAAGTGAGACCAACGTGACTAAATGTTGGGGTTGTTTTTGTGCGTTGTCAGTATGTCAGAAAGCTGCTTGGCTTCATGTTCCTCACCAAGAAAGGTCAAATATCTTTGACTGGCTCACCTCCTGGTTACCTAACTATAACCGGCTGAAGCATTTGTTTACTGTTTTTGTTTTCTTTAGTTTTAACAGAAATTTTTGTCTGCTATTCTATACAGTACTTTCCTTTTTGTATATCTTGGTGCAAGCTAAAAAAACAAACAAACAAACATACAGAGAAGCTTATGTTCAATACAATCCGCTACATCAAGGAGCCATTGCCCAATTTAGAAGATTCTCTCCACAGCCCATCTCCTAAGAGGAGGAGGGATACATAGTCAGTGCACCCAGGAGCTGCTTAGCCATTATCTAGCAAAACCTTAAGTGATAGCACTGTGTGTGGTTCAATTAACAGGTGCTCTGACCAAGCAGAACCTGCACCCTCCTGTCCATTTTTCTCAAAGCACTGTGTGTGGCTGAAGCCAGTCAAACCCAGTTTATTAGACAACATGCCAAAGAATGCAATTTGTCTTACTGCGCCTGGGCACCATGATAACCTGTGTAGTCCATAATGTTCGTAAATACTTCCTTGTGAGAGGCGGTATAAAAAGTTCTGCCTCCATTTGTTCGGAGAGCTTGATTTGAGGTATACAGCTCCTTGCTCCTTGCCTGCGTGCTTGCAGTAAATGTTCTTCCTCCCTCCTCACCTCGGTGTGTCTTTATTGACAGGAAGCTGCACTGAGCAGGACCTGCTTAGGGTAATATTCTGGCTAATAAATGGGGTCCTATTACTGTGAGAAAGATGCGAAAAGGCCTGGGGGATGACTAATAATCTTGTCCTAACGTGTTAGCTGAGTGTACCCAAGTTCTCCAGCCTTCAAGAAAGCCATCATTTCCTTTAAAACTCAACTGACTTAAACTGAACCTCCATCTAGTGTGAGGCAGACAATCCCCTCCCCTCCCAGGTACTGCCGAGGGTACTTGGGAAAGGCTGACTTGTCTTGGTACCCACCTGTCACCTGAAACTCCAAACTGAACACCTCACCTCTGGCTGTCTCAGCCTCTTCTCTGGGCTTTTACAGCTGTCATTGGTCTGCTGTGCCTCAAGCATTGGTGAAGGTCCTTACTTCTATTCTGCAGGCACCGTTCATGCAAGGGTGGCGCTTGTCACAATGTCCCCCAGGGCCTAACAACAACATAAGGGAATTCCGATGCAGGAAAAGAGAGCAGAGTTGATATCAGATAGTACTGTTCTAGAATCCATCAGCCACTCCTCTTTGGAATGGTGCCCTCTAGACCGTCTCTCTACTAGACACTGGGGGCTGCAAGATTCTAGAGCCTGTTTGCCTCCGAGTCAGCAGTTCCTTGAGCATAATCTCTCATCTGAGTCCACGAAACCCCGCCCCCACCTGTGAATATCACCAAAGAAAGCAAAAAAAGGAAATCAGTTAAGAGCATAACGATGCCTGCTGAGATGCCCATGAGGAAGAGGTCTTTGACATCGTTACTATACACAGAGTGTGGTCCAGGGACCGGGAGCATCAGCGTCACCTGGGAGCTTGGTAGAAATATAAATTCTTAGGAGCAGCCCCCCAAACCCATAAACCCATTGCCATAGAGTCAATTCCGACTTATAGCAACTGTATAGGACAGAGTTGAAGTGCCCTCATAGGGTTTCCAAGGAGCGGCTGGTGGATTCGAACTACCAACATTTGGTTAGCAGCTGAATGCTTGGCTGCCGTGCCACCAGAGCTCTAATCCTAATAATTCAGAATTTGCATTTTAATAAGATCCCCTGGTGATCTGTGTGCGTGTTAAAGGCTGAGAAGTCCTGCTTTATAGGCTCAGCAGGCCAGGTCTCTATCTTTGTGCCTTCATTTGACTTTCCCTTCTAGTTCCCGCTCCCTCCGTTGAGATTTGCCCTGCCTCTGCATGACATGGTTTATCAGAGTCTTGGAACTCATGGGGAGTGCTTTGGCCACAGGCAGAATCCAGTTTTCACTGGAGAATCACATAAAGGAACTCTGACGCAGGAAAGGAGAACAGAGGTAATATTAGACAGCACTGTTCCAGAAGAACCAGCGAATTTAAAAATACTATGGATTTTTGTCCCTGTTCTTCATGGACTTCACAGACTGACAAATGCTTTTCCATACCTCTGTCGTTCATTTATTCCTTCTGGCATCCATTCCGCAAGTATTTACAAAGTGATCCCATGAGCCAGGCATTGTCCTGGGCCCAGGGTATCCTGCAGTGCGCAGGACAGTAATGACGCCGCACCTCCTGGTAGCCCTGACTGTGTGGCTTTGGAACAATGAAACGCACTCAGTGGAAAGAGGAGAGGCACAATCTGGGAGTCCACAAACTTTTTCTATAAAGGATCAGATAGTAAATATTTCAGACTTTGAGGGCCACATACGTATTGTTTCTGTCACATATTTTTCTTTCTGTTCCTCCCCCTCCCCACAATCTTTGAAAAATGTGAAAAACATTCTTAGCTTGCCAGTTGCACAAAAACAGGCTGTGGGCCAGATTTGGCCTGTGGGCTTTAGTTTGCCAACCCCTCGACAATCCTCTTAAATAGTCCTGCTACAAAGTAGCTGGATACATACGAGCTATCAAGTGACAGGTTCTCAAATCGAGTTCTACAAATTTTATGTAGAATCTTACTGGGGAGTAAACCACATCGCTGCAGCAAGGGAGCCAGGCACTCAAGAGGGAATACCAAGGGCTTCAATTTGAGAAAGACAGCTATCCCCTTTTATACGAATCTTTGAAGAAGTTAGCTGGGAAAAGCAGATAGGTTCTAGAAGGTGTCCTTTAAGCAAAGACGGGTCCTTTTGAAGTGCGGCACATCTGTGATGGGCCACAGGTCCTTTTTTTCTTTGCAATAGGTGCAAGGGTTCTTGATTTTACGATGAGGACGTCTCAAGAGAATGTGGGTTTGGAAACTGTTAGTAAAGTAAGGTTTAGGTGGAAATACCTGAGGCTTGTCTAAACTGGCTACAACCGCTTCTGGCTGATAGAGTCCGGAAGGGCGAACAAAATATTTTCACTCTCTTAGCTCAAGCTCAAGTCACAACTTCCAGCCATGCCTTGTCCACAGAGGTTTTGGAGTTTAGGTGAACTTCCTTGCTCCGCTCCCACCTCTCAATCTCATCTCATCCTGCTAGAAACTGCAGGGATCCCCCATTTTTTTGAATCTCCTCTTTCCTCTCTCCATGCTCTGTGGCCCCTTGGTCCTGTTTGTTGTAGGTTGGTGTCATAGAGTTGGGTCCAACTCATGTGCGACAACCTTATGTGTAACAGAATGAACGAGTGCCCGATCCTGCGCCATCTTCACAATCATAAACAAGCTTGTTGTTGCCTCTTGTTCCAGGCCCCCAGCGGTTGGAAACGGATGGCAACAACAAGCTTGTGTTTGTTCACACCCACGCTGGTCTCCAGCTGTGTTTGCCCTGAGCACGGGGAAGATGCTGGCTGCAGGTCTGAGGCAAGACTCTCAAATTCCTTGCAGTCCCGCTGGCCCCAGGCTGGGTACTTTCGGAGTAGCAGAGCCTGCGGAAGTATTTCAGGGCAGGGAGGACCCTAGCTCTGTTGATTCGTTTAGTCATCCCTACTTTCTTGTTTTCTTTGGGGGAGGGAAAGGCTACTGTTGCCGTCATCAGCTTCTATTTCGAAATGACCTGGTGTGTTCCATGTTGGTATAATCTGGGTTTTTCGGGTAAATGAAGCCAGTTGGAGCTGGATGAACCTGGCATCTGCCTCTTACAAACCGGCTGACCTTACAGGAATTTGTACCTTTCCAAGGTTCCGTTAAGGTCTCTGGGTGGCACAAATGTTTTGTGCTTGACTACTAACCTAAAGTCTGGAGGTTTAAACCCACTGTAAAAATGGTATGGTGGGGGCATCTGACCTCCTCTAACCTCACATTGAGAAGTAGAACCCAGTTTAACAGTCCAAAGCTCTGAGACAGAGGTCAAACATAGCTCCTCCTCCAGCCTTTTTATCAATTCTGACACCAGAATTCCCTCCCACAGCACTCTCTACTTCTCTGCTGAGTTTAATAGTTCATTGCTGTGGCCACAGAGAACTCACGGTGATGGGCTTTATTAGAGAAGTCACAGGTTACAGTTAAGGATCAGGATATAGTTCTTCCATCAGGAGAGCTTTTCGGTCATGCCTGCAGGCGGGCCACTCTCTGGCCCTCCACCTAGTGGCTTTTCGGCCCAGCTGCTACTCTGCTTGGGCCGGAGTTACAAAGCTCATTTAGTTCTACCAACAAGGGCCTGGAGGTCCCCCACTCCACCAGGAGCATCCTGCCCAAAGGTGCTCAGCTATCTTGCTCTGTGGGTCAGTAAGCCTAGATTTGCCAACAAGTACCCAGAGGCACCCCACTCTACCGGTAAGCCTCCACCCGAAGGCTCTCAGTCCTCTCACTGGCACACCCACAGTAGCCACCTTGTTCTGTGAGCCCGGAAGCCCACCGCAGCATCTCGCTCTGGTGTTCTGGTTTTGCTGCCGCCGTTTCTCTGTCACCGCTTCTTGCCATCTCACCCATCTACAGTGTTACAGCTTTCTCTCTCTGTCTTCTGGGTCTAGGAGGTTCTCAGCACAGGGACTCTGAGTCGAAAGGATGCACTCCACTCCTGTCTCTTATTAGTGGTAGTGAGGTCACCCTTTTCTGCCTCTGGGATGGCTCATTTTAAGCCTAGTGGGATGACAAAACTGACCAGTCCCCTCATTAGGGTTCCATACACCTTATTTGCACGGTCCGATTCCTACAATTTTTCAGTTCAAAATGGCCAATACCAGTCCATTCCAGCTCACTAATGCCTAAGATATTGATGTTTATGCATTCCATTCCATTTTTGACGATTTCCAAGTTTCCTAGAGTCATACTTCCTACATTCCACATTCTTCTTATTAATGGATGTTTGCAGCTGTTTCTTCTCATTTTGAGTAGTGCCAAGAAATCCAAAGACACACTGCGTTGGGCAAATCTGCTTCGAAAGACCTCTTTAAAATGTTGAAAGGCAAAGATGTCACCTTGAAGACTAAGGTGCACCTGACCCAAGCCATGGTGTTTCCAATTGCCACACATGCATGTGAAAGCTGGACAATGAATAGGGAAGACCAAAGAAGAATTGGCCCCTTTGAATTGTGGCTTTGGCAAAGAATATTGAATATACCGTGGGCTGCTGAAAGAATAAAAAAATCTGTCTTGGAAGAAGTTCAACCGTAATGATCCTTAGAAGCAAGGGTGGCAAGACTATGTCTCACATACCTTGGACATGTTATCAGGAGGGATCAGTCCCTGGAGAAGGATATCATGCTTGGTAAAGTACAGGGTCAGTGAAGAAGAGGAAGACTCAAAAAGATGGATTCACACAGTGGCTGCAATGGGCTCAAGCATAACAATGATGGTGAGCACGGCGCAGGACCGCGCAGCGTTTCGTTCTGTAGTACATAGGGTGCCAATGAGTTGGAACCGACTCAACAGCACCTAACAACAACATTCCCACAAATGTGTCTTGGAAGAATTACAGCCAGAATGTTCCTTAGAAGCAAGGATGGCAAGACTTCATCTCATATACTTTGCACATGTTATCAGGAAAGACCAGTCCCTGGAGAAGGGTATCATGCTTGGTAAAGCAGAGGTCAGCGAAAAAGAGGAAGACCCTCAATGAGATGGATTGACACAGTGGCTACAACAATGAGCTCAAACAGAGCAACAATTGTGAGGACGGTACAGGATGGGGCAGTGTTTCATTCTATTGAACACAGGGTCTCTATGAGTTGGAATCGACTTGATGCCACCTAACAACAATATTCCCAAAAGGGTGTCATGCCCTTTATTTTGCATTATTATCAAGTTGTCCATTCCCATTATTGGGCCGCAAGCACGTTATTTGCATAGCCTCATCCATTCATTTGGTGGGAGTTACAGACCATGGTGAGAAAGGCCATATAAAAGCAATCCACGACATCACAACCACCCAATGGTGCTGTGGAAGAAAGACCTGGCAATCTGCTTCTTTAAAAATTACAGCCAAGAAAACTCTATGAAGCAGTTCTACTCTGTAACACATGGGGTTGCCATGAGTTGGAACCAACTTAACGGCAACAATTTGGTTTTTTCTTTTTTTTTTTGGAGCCTCTATTTCTTTTCTCTGTGTAAAATGGTGCAGGAATTCCTTCCTCACTCCCTCATTCATTTATTCATTTGTTCACTCTGCTAGACTCGGAGGCAACAATACTGTAGGTGTTTCAAAGATACGTCCACAAATTGTTTGACACTCTGTCTTAGAGTTCTCTAGAGAAACAGAACCAGTAATATACATAGAAAGATAGACAGATAGATTATGGATAACATATTATGGATACAAATTATGCATAACATTGCAAAGAATGGGAATTCCAGAACACTTAATCGTGTTCGTGCAGGACCTGCACATAGATTGAGATGTCGGCAGTTTAAATCCCCCAGGCACTCCTTGGAAACTCTATGGGGCAGTTCGACTCTGTCTTATAGGGTCGCTGTAAGTTTTTTTTTTTTTTTTTTGGTTTTGAAGGCAGACCACACCCTATGGAACTCTCCTTTCAACTGACTGATTACATTAGATTACATTGTGGAAAGTGATTATGTCACATTGCATTAGATTACATTATGGAACAGCAACTAGTCTAGTGCTTGGCCAAACCACTGGGAACCATAGCCTGGCCAAGTTGACACATAAAATTAACCATCACCCACTCTTCCCTTCAAGAGATGGAGCTTCATGCCTTCCCTGTAAGTCGAACTAGACTCTGTGACCTGTTTACTAAGGATAGAATATGGCAGAAGTGATGGTAGGTCACTTCAGAGACTGGGTTATAAATAAACTGCTACTTCTGGCCTGCATTCTTCCTCTCTCTCTTTTTCTCCTCACTAATGCTAGGAGAAGCCATGTCACTAGCAGCCCCATGGAGAGGCCCACATGGCACAAGTAACTGAGGTCTCCTGCCAACAGCCACGTGAGTGAGCCTGGAGGTGGATCTTTCGGCCCCTGTCAAGCCTTCAGATGGCAATAGCTCCAGCTAAAAATCTCCTGAGAGGCTCTTAGCCAGAGCCACCTAGCTAACCCATTCCCAGATTCCTGGCCCTCAGACACTGTGGGAGATAATGTTTATTGTCTTAAATCCACTAAGTTTTGGGGTAATTTCTTACGCAACAAGCAATAACAACACAAATACACATCTTCTAGCCTCTTGGCTCTTAGAATTAAAGGGAAGACAGTAAATGGGGAAATTTGAGGATTATATAAGGAAGTATAGGCAAATCTTGGAATACAGTGTCTGCCACATACTACATAGGTGATGTCTCAGTAAATATAAGCTCTTCCCTCCTTCCTCGTGTTTAAACAAATTTACTCGTCCTTCCTTTACCCACACAGAGACCCAGTGATGATGATAATGACAATCCTAGTTGTTCTGTTCTCTATGCTCGAAAGCACATGGATTCCTCACGAACACTGTCAGAGGGTTATCTCTGTTTTACATATGGGGAAACTGAGGCACAGAGCAGTGAAGCAAGTTCCCATGGTCACACAGCTGGTAAGTGCAGAGCTGGGATTCCAAACCAGGCACCTGGCTTTGGGGTTGTCATAAGGCCAATTGGTGCCTTCCATAATTTGCTGCCTCGGCGTTCATTAATTCTTCCTCATTGCCCTTTCACCCAGTTTCTGACATGTTCGCTCCTATCTCTTCACACAGTCTCTCAACAGTGTCTAGCTGGCCCTCCTGGACACTCTCCATATGGTCTTCTGTGATAGGAGCCCATTACTATCTTGTAACCCAGTCTCTTGATGGCTGTATTTACTCTTGCCCCCTCCCCTGCCATATCCCATATGGGTGCCCGTGATTAAATCTCCTTTTTCCCCACTACTAAATGTACTACAGGAACCCTGGTGGCATGGTGGTTAAGAGCTCACCTGCCAACCAAAAGTCCAGTAGCTCGAATCCAACAGCCGCTCCTTGAAAACCCTCTGGGGCAGTTCTACTCTGTCCTATAGGGTCACTATGAGTGGGAATCAACTCGATGGCAAAGGGTAATGTACTAGAAGGAGCTCCAAACGAATAGTTAAGTCCTCAACTACTAGCTGAAAGTTTGAAGGTTTGAACCCCCCCAGAGGTACCTCAGAAAACAGGCCTGGTGATCTGCTTCCAAAAGGTCACAGCCCTGAAAACCCTATGGAGCACTGCTGCTCTGCACACGAAGGGTTATCACAAGTCGGAATCAACTTCACGGCAATCAACAGCAACGATGCACTAGAAACTTCTAAACTGACCAGTTAGACTTCAGCCCGTGAAATCTAGCTAACCCCAGTCTGCCTGCCGTGTGCAGGCCCTCTCCTGCAGTTTTAGTTTGTCGTTGCCTTGTCCCGGGGCCCAGCCCCCTATGTGGCGCTGTGTGGAGGTGTGCTGTAGTTTCTTGTCGGGGATAGTTTCCTCCCTGGGAGCTGGGAGTACTAACTTCTACTTGTTTTCTGGCCTTCCCGCGTCAGTCTCACTCTCTCGTGCCCACCTAACACACCATCTCCAACACCCCACAGACCCCACTTTGGGTCAAAAGTACTTCAGGAGTCCACCCTTTTATCATCTTCTCCAACAACAGCAGCTCCACGCACAAGCTGGCCTGGCCACAGCCTAAGGGTGGGGACAAAGTCACCTCAGAGAGGAGAGGCCGTTTACAGAGCTGATTCAGCAGGATAGTGGGTGTCCTGACTCCAGGCACAATACCAGCCTGGGCAAAGAATCTGGTTCAGAAAACAGGAGTTTGAGACCAAGCGGTACAGATGTAATGTGCACCTTTGGACATGTTGCTTCTCTCCTCCGGGCTCCCACTCCTTGTGAGTACAGCGGTGGGCTTCTGGATTCTAGGGATGAGGGGTGAAGGTACCGTGTGGCTACAGAGCTCTTAGTTCACGATGGGGCTATTGAAGTGAGGACCTCGCACACCCTACTTCTCCTGGTCCTCACCCCAGGGTAGCTTGGCCTGGCCTCAGATACTCAGCCACTCACCACCTAGCCCACAGGGACTAGTGGGGCACCCCCTGCGTGTGGCATTTTCTGTCCATTGGTCACCTCCTGCTTTTTACTTGAGCTGCTGTGGCTCTTTCCATGTTTCCGAGGCTTCTAGTCATCACAGTTTTGATCCGGAATTTTGACCCAAGCACCTCCCTGGCATCTCTCCTTGGCTCTCTCACAGGCCCTCAAATGGTGATGCCCTAAATCAAGACCCCTTGATGTTTCCCCCAGACCCACTCCCCTAGTCTTCCCAGCCTCAGCAGATGGAGCCTTTTCCCCACCAGCTCACTTTAGGAACCTGGAAGTCACCCTCTCCCGACGCTTCTCCTCAGCTTGAGGTGGGGCCTCCCTCTTCCATATCTCTGAAGCCCGCTCCCTACTCTCCCTCCCTGCTGCCACCCTCTAGTCCCAGCCCCCACCATGGTGTCCTGTGGCCATGGCCGCTAAGTGGTCTGCACGCTTCCATGCCTACCCCACCCCAGGCTGCCTTCTGCGTAATCACCAGAACTCCCAAAAGACTTGAAAGCAGTAACACAAACAGACACGTGTACCCCATGTTCACCGCAGCACCTTTCACAACAGCTGAAAGGTGGAAGAAACCTGGCAGTCCATCAACAGATGAACGGATAAGCATAATGTGGTACACACGCAATGGAACACTGCTGAGCCAAAGACGAAGTCCTGATGCATGCCAGAACACGGAAGAAACTTCCACACGTTATATACTAAGTGAAGTAAGTCGGTCACAAAAGGACAAAGGCTGTACAATCCTACCAACGTGAAAGATCTAGAATACACAACATGTATAGGGATCAAGTTTATTAGTGGTCCCCAGGGGCAGGAAGGACAGGGAAGCTAGGAGCCATGGCTTCGGGGGTGCTGAGTTTCTGTTTATGGTGATGGAAAATTTGCCAGGGGAGGTGGCTGATGGCTGGACAGTAGGATTCATGTAATCGGTATCAATAAATTGTACACGCGAAAAATCTGAAATTGGCAAATGTGTTACAACCAAACCAAAAACAAAACAAAAAACCAAACCCAATGCCATTGATTCAATTCTGACTTATAGTGATCATATAGGACAGAGTAGAACTGTCCCATAGGGTTTCCAAGGTTGTAAATCTTTATGGAAGCAGACTGCCACATCTTTCTCCCACAGGGTGGCTGGTGGGCTTGAACCACCTACATTTTGGTAAGCAGCTGGGCACTTAACTATTGTGCCACCAGGGCTCCTCATTCTTACAACAACAATTAAAAAAAAAAAAAGGAATGTAAGGTCGGTCATGCCACAACAAAAAATAAAGAACATGAGGCCTGTCATGCCACTAGCTTGCTCGAAGGTCTCCTCTGGTTTCCCAGTGCCCTAGGCTTTAACCACGTCCTTCCCAGGCCAGGTGGTCCTGTCCGCCCCCTCTCCAGGTGGACACCAGCGTGTACAGGGGTCATGTCTCAGAGCAGAGCTCTCCCTGTGGGGCCCCTGGCCCCCCAACACTTGCCGGGAGAAAAAGAGAAGAAGGGCTTCAGCCCCCCAGTGGAATTGCAGCTGAAAAGCCTCTCTGCTGGCTTCCCAGGCCAATATACCCCAGTACATGTTTGGTTTCCATTCCCTTGTTCCCTCCACAAACACACTTGGGTCAGTTCCTCTGCAGTACACACGGGCCGCAGAGAATATTCTGTCCTTGGGCATTCCGTTGGATGTCATCACAGGTGAGTCAGCAGTCTGTGCACAATGTGGCAGGGAGCCTTCCTCGAGCCCTGGTGGGACCCCCTCTGGCTTACCCATAAACCCTGTTCGTATCCATCCATTACAGCACGAAGACTTTGCCCCTGGTGGTTTATCCGCTTTCCTTTCTCTGCAGCCGAAATTCTTGGCTTCTGGCTATTCTCCCTTCTTTAAAGAGGTCCCCTTCGGGGTTTGGAGTCACATGCAGAGCTACCCAGCTCAGCCTACGACTCTGCCCCACCACCACCCCATGCCCAGGCCCTGGGGATTCCTAAGCCCCTCGCTCCCCACCCAGGCTCAGTGCCTGAAGCTCACTCTCATACTCCTGCCCTGGACAGACCCAGAGGCTCTTTGCTTCTTAGCATTTTCCTGGCTAATTATCGCAGGCAAACAGCCGGGTAACAGACATCATAGACCCAGGTAAGTCTGCATCATGTCTCTGCCAGTGCTGATGTTTTGGGGAGCAGGTCTTCAGGACCCCGCTCAGGGGTTTCCTCCTCTGTGGGGCCTTCCTGGCTCCCCCAGGCCCACATCTGAGCTTCTGTAGTGCTCTGTCCCTCCCTCAGTCACTGACCACACCACAGGACCATCAACTCTTGACATGTTTGTGTCTCTCACAGAACACAAAGTCCGTGAGGGGCCTCGTCATCCCTGCCTCCCCCCAGTGCCTGGCTCAGGCCTTGATACAGAGTGGACTTCTGACAGCTGTTGGATGAAGGAAGGAAGGAAGGAAGGAAGGAAGGAAGGAAGGAAGGAAGGAAGGAAGGAAGGAAGGAAGGAAGGAAGGAAGGAAGGAAGGAAGGAAGGAAGGAAGGAAGGAAGGAAGGAAGGAAGGAAGGAAGGAAGGAAGGAAGGAAGGAAGGAAGGAAGGAAGGAAGGAAGGAAGGAAGGAAGGAAGGAAGGAAGGAAGGAAGGAAGGAAGGAAGGAAGGAAGGAAGGAAGGAAGGAAGGAAGGAAGGAAGGAAGGAAGGAAGGAATGAGCGGGCTGAGTAAGGGAATGGTAGGCTAGCTCTGGAAGACTCCAGCACTCTGCAAGTCCTTGGGCCACTGCCTATGACTCCCTCTTCCTTGAGAAGGGATCCTTCCTACACAGGAGCACTGAGCACACTCTGCAGGTGGAGGCCCAGGTCAGTGTGAATTTCAGATAAATCATAGTACGTGGAAGCCAAGAGCCTCCTATTACCGGCGTCACCCCCATGCCTGGCACGCTGCATAGTGTGATAGTTGTGACAGAGTGCACCTCACCTCTCCACCCTCTCCTTCATATTCACCCTCTTTCAGTTTCTTGAATGGAACACACTCTGCCCCACCTCTAGGGCTTGGCTCATGACGTGACATCCACGTATAATTTCTGCCCAGTCACTCCTGAAGTAGAGAAAATACATTTTTTCCAGTGTTTTACTGGTAAAGTAGAGAGAATATATTTTCTTGTTTGTTTTAGTTTAGCTGCATAAGCTGTGATTCATCTCTAGTCTTTGGAAAATGGCGCAGGTCCTGTTCAAGATATGGCCGAGCAGCGTGTTCCGCTCTTAACATAACAAACACTCTAATACTTTACAACATGTTTTCTCCTGTTCACAAGGGGTAATTGAGAGCTTGACATGACTAACGCCATAATGATGCTCTAAGGAATCTTTAAAAACATTTTTTATTGCACCAGCTGCACCAGACTCTTCCAAAGTGGTGCGGAGCCCTCTCAGCTCCGGTGGCCTTGGTCTCTCTTCTCTTCTTTGTTCTCTTGAGAAATGGCCTTCAGCCTGCAAGACAGCAGCTACAAAAGCTGCCTGACATTTTTAATCTGCAACTTTCTTTCTTGCTCCCTATCTCAGCCAAAGTGAACTTGACAGGACAGTTCCACTAGCCAAGAGATTCTTATGTGAGTAACACGCTATGCATTTTACTTTTCTATTTCTTTTTAATTTTTTTTTATTGTACTTTACATGAAGGCTTACAGAGCGAATTAGTTTCTCATTAAACAATTAATACACATATTGTTTTGTGACAGTGGTTGCCAACCCCATGACATGTCAACACTCTCCCCTTCTCGACCTTGCGTTCCCCATTACCAGCTTTCCTGTCCCCTCCTGCTTTCTTGTCCTTGCCCCTGGACTAGCCCATTTAGTCTCATTTTGTTTTGTGGGCCTGCCTAATCTTTGGCTGAAGGGTGAACCTCAGGGGTGACTTCGTTACCGAGTTAAATAAAAGGGTGTCCAGGTGCCATATTCTCAGGGCTTCTCCAGTCTCTGTCAGACTAGTAAGTCTGGTCTTTTTTTGTGAGTTAGAATTTTGTTCTACATTTATCACCAGCTTTGTCCACGACCCTCTATTGTGATCCTTGTCAGCAGTCAGTAGTGGTAGCCAGGCACCATCTAGTTGTGCCAGACTCAGTCTGGTGGAGGCTGTGGTAGCTGTGGTCCATTAGTCCTTTGAACTAAGTTTTCCCTTCCGTCTTTGGTTTTCTTTATTCTCTCTTACTCCAGATGGGGTGGGACCAGTGGAGTATCTTAGATGGCTGCTCACAAGCTTTTAAGACCCCATACCCTACTCACTGAAGTAGGATATAGAACATTTTTCTTTAGAAGCTGTTATGCCAATTGAGCTAGACATTTCTATCTTATTCCTTACTACTTTTCACTTTTTTATTGCTCCACGCCAGAATGTAAGCTTCATAAAGGCAGAGATTTTTGTTAGTTTTCTTCATTTATTTCCAGCATCTAGACTATTCTAGACATTAGGTAAACACTCAATAAATACCTGTAGACAAAATGAGTTGCCCTCATCACATTTTGTTTGCCTGGCTCTTGCCAGGGGTTGTTTCTACTGGGCTCACCACTAGACCCCCAGCACTGCTGTGTGCCTGATTCCTAGTAGGCAACCCGTGAAGAGCTGCTGAGTGAGCTAAATAAGCCTAAGAGGTCATGTGTTGGTTGGGTGTGGCTGTTCGCTGGGGCATGAAGAGTTTCCCCTGAAGACGAAGGTCTTACCTCCCAGTTTGAATCTCTGGAAGAAGAGATGAAGAAGGGGTCCTGGGCCCTAGCATTGTTTTTCTGCTTTCTGGTTGCAATGGAGTTCACAAGGAGAGGTCCTGGGAGTCTATGAGGCCAGAGAGAGAAAGGAAAGTGGGCTTCCTAAGAATAAGAAGGAACTTAGCAAGAGCTGAAGGAACTCGGGGGAGGAGGTACTAAGAAAGCAGGGCCTAAGGGAATACCTATATGTTCAGACATTCTACAGACTTGTTACCTGATTTCAGGCAGTCAGCACTCAGAGTAAGATGTGGATGACAGTCAATCCAAGGAAGGGTGGGTGATGAGGGTCAAACTGAGAAAGGGGTGGATGGTAGCACTGGAGAAGAAAGAATGGATAGATGTGAGGAACCTCTAGAGGGTGAATGGAGCTGCCTACTGATATTCAGATGGGCGAATGAGCCACAGGAAGATGTCTAGGGGGACACTCAGGGTGTGGCTTGGATGACCAAACTACCCTGAAATCAGGGTGAGAGAGAACGGACAAAACATTAGTCTCACGTTCAGGCCCCCTATCATTGAACCACCAGCCACCATTGGCTCATTTCTCCTTGCCCTCCTTCTCATACCTTATACCTGGTCCAGACCAAAGTCTCCTTGATTTCCTGTACATACCACGGCTCGCTCAACATCATATTTATTGAAGTTCTTTAAGTTCCTCATCTGTTCCCAAATCTTCTTTGCTCTTTGTTGAAATCCTACTATTATGGGTTGAATTCTGTTCCCAGAAAGATATGTTGAAGTCTTAATCTCTAGTACCTGTGAACATGACCTTGACTGGAAGTAGGATCTTTGAAGATATTATAAGTTAGGTTAACATGAGGTCACACTGGAGTAGGCTGGGTCCTAATCCTATATGACTAGAGTTCTTGTAAAGAGAAGAGACACAGAGTCAGATGAAGGATGGCCATGTAACTATGGTGGCAGCGCATTTATAAGTCAAGGAGCACCAAGGATTGCTGGGAGCCACCGGAAGCTAAGAAAAAGGCATGGATCAGTTCCTCTCCCAAAGTTTGCAGAAGGACTCAACACAGCTGACACCCTGATTCCAGACTTCTAACCTCCAGAACTGTGAGACAATAAAATTCCATTTTTAGAAGCCACCCAGTTCATGACATTTTATTATATCAGTCCTAGGACACCAAGCCACCTCCTCATTCTTCAAGACCAGCCCGTGTCACCTTTTCCTTGAAAACTTTCCTGACTCCTCAAAGGTAATTCTCTTTCTCTCTGTGAGCTGCTGTTGCGTTTTGTTCACCCCAGGGACAACTCAGTTCAATGACACCCAGCACAGTGCTCCCATGCTGGGCACACAATAACCAGTTGCCATCTAGTTGACTCCAAATCGTGGCAACCCCATCTGTGTCATGTGCTCCACAGGGTCTGTTTTTGCAATGGTTGATTTTTCGGAAGTAGATCACCAGGCTTTTCTTCTGAGGTGCCTCTGGGTAGACTCAAACCTCTAACCTTTCAGTTAGCAGTCAACAGCACGCAGTAGAATTTCTATAAAGTCAGCCCCACTGGGAGCCATCTCAGATCACAGCATGCAGCAGCTGTTTTATGACAACTGGCTCAGTGATTTAGACAGCACTGAATCTTGGCCAAGGTCCCTGGGTATTACAAATGGTTTGTGCATGGCTACTAGATGAAACGATGGCAGTTTGAATCCACCCAGCAGCACCACAGAAGAAAGGCCTGGCAATCTACTTTCATAAGATTACAGCCATTGAAAACCCTAGCAGTGCAGTTTCATTCTGACACACACGGGGTTACCATGAGTCAGAATTGCCTTGAAGGCAACAGGTTGGGACCTTGCCCTCATACACGCCCCCTAGGCAGAGCCTCCCCCTGACCTCGGACTGGCTGGGAAAACAGTTGCAGGATTATTTGCCAGGAGCAACAGGGAATTACGCAAGGGAAAGGCACACAGGAGTGGTCTGATCCCTCATTTTGCAAGAGGAGGCCTGATCTTGAAGAGCTGTCCTGAACTCAGAGCACAAACCCAAACAAGCCATTTGCAAAGAAGCCATCTCATTTCCCTGTAGACGTCTGCCCTGGCATCAGCCAGCATGTGGACCACCTGGAGTCTGCCCGGAACCCTGACTCTCTCAGCACGGGACTCTTGGCAAGCGTGCTCTCCCCTATGCATGCAGTGCTGTTGATGAGATCAAAAAGGCCACATGTCCAACAGGGGTGGGCATATTGTAGGTGATCATTACTTTGGGGGGTGGTCAGAGCTTGGGCCTTTGACCTTGCTGGTTCTAAGGGCCCCCGTCTGTGATGCAGTCCAGGCCCTGGGGTCAGCCTTAGGGAAAGCATGCTAGGAACACGGAAGGCGGAGGGGGCAGGTGCTCAGGGGCTCAGGCTTGGGGACACTAATTAGGAGACAATTTAAGACTGAGTGAGGGATTCCTTCATTTATTCATTCATTGATTTTTTAGTGTCCATAAACCAAAAAAACCAAACCTGCTGCCATCGAGTCAATTCTAATTCATAGCGACCCCATAAGACAGAGTAGAACTGCTCCATAGGGTTTCCAAGGAGCAGCTGTTGGATTTGAACTGCCAACCTTTTGGTTAGCAACCGAGCTCTTAAACCACTGTGTCACATAGGCAAGGAAATGGGATGGGCTTCGTAAAGGAGTTGAGGGGAGCTTGGACCACGGGGGAGTTGGTGGCAGAGATGTCTCTTGCCCCAGGTCTCTGGTCCATAAGCATCCCTTCTCTCAGCAGCGCACAGGGCTGATAGTGGCTCTGGAGACTGTCCCTAGGACAAAATCCTTGCTCCACCACTCATGAGCTGTGTCACCTGGTCAAGGTGACTAACTTCTTCCCCAAGCCTTGACGTCTCCATCTATCAAATGGGAATAGTAATTGTCCCTTTCTTCAAGGGATAGTGTGGGAGTAAATTGAGTCTACCCAGAAGTGCCTTGGAAGAAAGGCCTGACAATCCACTTCCCAAAAATTATCCATTGAAAACTCTATGGAGCAACACCCAGTCAATATGGCGCCATAGACAGAAGCATCACACCTTCCCTCCACAGCAAAGACCCGAAAAACTAAGTAAAACAGAGACAAATGTCATTCCTGGAACATGAAGTGCCAAATGAAGAGATAGAGAACTCAGCCAAGCACAGAATGGAATAAGAAACTGACAGAGGACAGAGAGTAAGGAGAGATATGTGCGGAGGGCCCCATCAGCTAACTCAGCACGGATCCGCCGTCTTGGATTCCAGTTAGGGATTGGCAGACAGGGAGCACAGGTAAGCAGCTTCGCGGAATTTCCAGCAGGAGACAGAGCACCTGGTAACCAGCCATACATGCTTTCCCACCCCCCATTCTCTCCCCGCTGCTCTACCTTCGAGCTTCCTGGCTGGCTGCAGTGGCTTGGCCAGCTGGGAAGTGCAGCGTCCCTGCTGCTTGGATTCACCCCACCCACTTCAGAGATCTGTGGACAGGGAGTAGGGGAAAGCAGCTTCACCCACTTCCCAGCAGGAGACAGAACATGCAGTAATGAGTGACATACCTTTGCCTAAGCTTTCCCCTTCTCCCACCTTGGCCTCCTCTGCTTCCCACCAGCCACAGCCTCCTGGTTGGGAGGCAAATGCTCTGGCCTCAGGCTGCTTGGATTCGCCCTGCCCACACTGGCCGGGCCCCTGAGCTGGTGCTGGTTCTTTCTGTCTCTTTTGGTTTCTTCTGTGCCTCCTACCAGCTCCCCCTCTTTTCTCTGGAACACCTGGTTCCATGTGCCATCTTTGCTTCTTCTTGAAAGGCTGTGAAGCCACGCTTGATTGGGGAACCCCTCCCCGGCCTGTGACACCACCCTGGTGGAATCCCTGGGGCTTTTTTTCCCTTGTTTTTGCTTTGCTTTGTTGTGTTTTCTTTTTCTTTTCGCAGCTTGGATTTCTAATTGTTGTTTTTGTATGATTTGTAGTTGTGAATTTATTTTGGCATTTTGTTCCTGTATTACTGTCCTGAATTGTTCCTTTTTTTTTTTGGTCTGTATTTTCCATGGATTTGTCTACCTTTTCAAAGTGCAGCTGGGGCTGCACTGCTAGGCTCAGGAGCCACTCACCCAATCTGTCTAGCCGCGTAGGTGGGATCCCTGGGTGAATTTATTTTTTTCTTCTTTCTTTTCTCTCTCTCTCTCTCTTTTTCCCTTTCTGTCTTCATTTCTCAGTTCTTGTCTCTCTACACTTACCTTCTTTTCCTGTCTCCTGAATACCTGGTGCTGTGTGACATCTATACCCACTCTAGCCAGGCTATACTGCGCAGCCTGGGAGCCACTTACCCAGTCTTAGCAGCCCCACTAGTGGGACTCCAGGACTCCTGGGGGCCTTTCTTTTCTTTCCCAAATTTTTATCTAGTTATTTTTTTCTTTCTTTTTCCCTTTTTCTTTTCTCCATTTCTTGGTTTCTCATCTCTCCACTCCAATGGCAAGCTCCCTTAGCACTCTTTTTTTTTTTTCCCCTCTGTTTCCTTGTTTGTTTCTGGCTCCTGTTTTTCTCTCCTCTCTCCCCTCTTTCCCACACCCCTATTAGCTCCACACATCACAACCTCTTCCCTCTTTCCTGCCTACCTGCACCATGCACTGAACATCGCACCCCCAAGCAGCACAGTCACAGCCTACTGGAACCCACCCAGCACTGATTCCTGGTCTGCACTGTCAGCCCTAGTATGTACCTCAAACAACCCATCCCAACCCCTCTGCTTCAGCTGGACCTGCCCTGCTGCACCACAGCTGATTCACTGACCCTGCCTATTGGACAAGGAGATGAAAAGTATTGTGACTACAGACAAGCAAACAACAAAGAATGCACAGCCCGCCTGCTCAGACATAACCAAATAAAACAAAAAAGTAGGACGAAACAGACAAATCTACAATTAAGAAACAATGCAAATAACTACTGAATGTCCTGAAGACAGCAGACAATATCAAAACATATATATATTAAAAAAAGGACAGGATGGGTCCAGTAGGCGTCCAAAATAAAACACCAGATGACTTTCCAGTAGAAGAAAAGGCACTAGACTTACCTGACAGGGAACTCAGATCTCTAATATTCAGAGCAATCCAAGAGCTGAAGCAAAAAGCAGACAAAAATGAGGAAAAAATAGACAAATTTTTGGAAAAGGTAGACAAATCCATGGAAAATACAGACCAAAAAAAAAAAAAATGGAACAATTCAGGAAAGTAATACAGGAACAAAATGCCAGAATAAATTCACAACTAGAAATCATACAAAAACAACAATTAGAAATCCAAAAGATAACATGATTTCAGAAATAGTGTCATGGAGGGACTGAGAAGCAGGTCTGAAATGATGGAAGACAGAATCAGTGAAATTGAAGACAAACACTTGGATATAACTCTGTCTGAGGAAAAGTCAGAAAAAAAAGAATGAAGAAAAATGAAGAAACCCTGAGAATTATGTGGAATACAATCAAAAGCAAAAGTTTTCCAGTGATTGGGGTTCTAGAACAGGGAGAGAAAATGGAAAACACAGAGAGGATCACTGAAGAACTGCTGACAGAAAACTTCCCTAATATCATGAATGATGAAAAGTTGACCATCCAAGAAGGTCAATGAGTCCCGTATAAGATAGACCCCAAAAGAAAAACACCAAGGCATATCATAATCACACTCACTAAAACCAAAGACAAAGAAAAAATCCCACGAGCAGCTCGAGAAAAACAAAAAGTCACATACAGAGGAGAAACAATAAGACTAAGCTCTGACTATTCGGCAGAAACCATGCAGGCAAGAAGGCAATGGGACGGCATATATAAAACCTTGAAAGAAAAAAATTGCCAACCAAGAATAATAAATCCTGCAAAACTTTCATTCAAATATGATGGTGAAATTGGGACATTTCCAGATAAACAGAAATTAAGGGAATATGTAAAAACCAAACCAAACTTACAAGAATTATTAAAGGGAATCCTTTGGTCTGAGAACAAACATCAGACCACAGCCTGAATCTAGGATGCAAGATTGTGCCAGCAAGATACCAACCTAAGAAATGAACTCTCAAGGACTATCCAAAACCACAATTGCAACGGGGAACCAGAGAGGTTAATCTGTAAATGACAAGAATGTCAGAATAATAAAAGAGGAAATAAACGGTATAGGTATAGAACTCTCTAATGGAGAGGAAGGCAAGGTGATACCAAGTAATAACAGATTTGTTCAAACCTAGGAAGATAGGAGTAAATTTCAAGGTACCACAAAGAAAGTTAACAAACCTACTCATCAAAATAAAGAAGAAAAACATAAAGTCTCAATAAAAACAAAATCTACAAAAACAAAAAAAAAATGAAGCCAGCACAACCCGTACGAGGCAAGGCCATGGTAGCTCCATAGACACATCCAAACTCCCTGAGGGACCCATTTGCTGGGCTGAGGGCTGTGGAGACCATGGTCTCACGGAACAGCTAGCTCAACTGGCATAAACGTTTATAAAGAAAATGTTCTACATTCTTCCTTGGTGAGTAGCATCTGGGGTCTTAAAAGCCTATGAGCAGCCATCCAGGATATTCCACTGGTCTCACCCCTTCAGGAGCAAGGAAGAAGGAAGAAAACTAAAGACATAGGGGAAAAATTGGTCCAAAAGACTAATGGACTACGTCTACCATGGCCTGCACCAGACCGAGTCCAATACAACGAGATGGTGCCCGGCTATCACCACTGACTGCTCTGACAGGGATCACAATAGAGGGTCCCAGACAGAGCTGGAGAAAAATGTAGAACAAAATTCTAACTCCAAAAGAAAGACCAGACTTGCTGGCCTGACAGAGACTGGAGAAACCCTGAGAGTATGGCCCCCCCGGACACTTTTCAGCTCAGTAATGAGGCCACTCCTGAGGTTCACCCTTCAGCCAATGATTGAACAAGCCTGTGGAACAAAACAAGACTAAAGGGGCACACCAGCCCTGGGGCAGGGACTGGAAGGCAGGAGGGAACAGGAAAGCTGGTAATAGGGAACCCAGGGTTGAGAAGGGAAAGTGTTGACATGTTGTGGGGTTGTTAACCAATGTCATACAGCAATGTGTGTACTAATTGTTTGATGAGAAACTAGTTCTGTAAACCCTCATCTAAAGTTCAATAAAAAAGAAAACCCTATAGAGCATAGTTCTCCTGCGACACACATGGGATCACCCTGAGTCAGAGTTCATTCAGTGGCCAAACCAAAACCAAGCCTATTGCCATCGAGTGGATTCCAGCTCGTGGTGACCCCATGTGTTACAGAGTAGAACTGCTCCATAGTGTTTTCTTGGCTGTAATCTTTATGGAAGCAGATGGCCAGGTCTTTCTTCTGTGGTACCACGGAGTGGGTCTGAACCACCAACATTTAGATTAGTAGTTGAGTGCAAACAGTTTGCACCACCCAGAGCCCTGATTCAACGGCAACTGGTCCTAAGTGGGCCCATCTAGGTGAAGCCCCCAGCACCAAGTCTAGAGCACTGTAAGCTAATAATGTCACCATTCACAGAGGTGTCTCCACAAGGACAATGACGCTTGGGTTTGCAAAATGCTTTATTTTTACTGCCAACACTAAAATCCAAAAAGTTAGTCATTAGTGCTGTCAATCGACACTATGATTTGCGGCAGGTCTCTGTTCATCCTCCCTCACCCCACCAGGCCTGTGAGATTGTACTTAACGCTCAGGATGGCGTCCGCGTGGTCCTGCCATGAACCATCTCTGCCTGCTGCCCACTTGTATTTCTTAGAGAACAAATGGTACTTGAGTGTATTGAAATCAGCTGTGATTGGCAGGGCACACCTCAGCCTTTCTATGTGATTTCAAGGATCCATTTAGTTTTGATGCCATAAGAACCCTTGGATGGCCCCTTGCCCTGACCCTTCCTTGTGAACCTGGGAGATGAGGTCCAGAGAAGGACAATGTTACCAATGTCACACAGCTGGCTAGGGCTGGGACAGAGGCCTGTTTCCTCGAACTCATTCAAGTGTTCTTTCAGATCCATGATGAATTGACTATTGCTGATGGACAGGGTATCAGGCTTGGAGATAGGCTTCCTGGTGGCCTTTTCATTTATGGGACAACCCTCCTCCTATGTGGCAGTGGCTTGGGCATCAGGGGCCTGAGCTCTGGGCCTCTCTCTGCCACTAATATGCTCTGTGACCTTGGGCAAATCACGCACCCTCTCTGAGCCTCAATGCTACTCCCCATTGATGAAAAGGTGAGGGCAAGATTGGATGTTCTCCAAGGGCACTTGTGTCTTGAGATTGAAAAGAAGCACTCATCAGCACATCAGTGTTATTGTTTGTCGTGACTTGTCATTAGTCAACTAAACCCATGGACATCACTAGCTACCAGCAGACAGACAGGGCATGGGCTCCCCCATCTCCCATCATGGAAGCCTGTGGTCTTTCAGAAGACCTCAGGGGTGAGTCACTTTGCCAAGGAAGAGGATGTTCTTGGTGCTGTCTTCCACAATCATCACCAGGAAGGGCCTGTCGAACACAATCCTGGGAAAGGTCATATGGGCTGACCTTAACATGATGACCGTCCCTGTGGCTGCGGCTGATTTGGTTCCCGACTCATCCACCTCCACCATGGCTTTGTGCACCATCTGCAGGGGAGACACAGGCATCACCAAGCCACCAGGGGCTGGGTGATGTCCTCACAGAGGATCCTTTGGGCACCACCATCCAAGCACCCCATGCCACTGGGCCACAAAGCAAGTAGGAAGCTAAGCACCTGAGCAGGTGCTGGACACCAGGCACTGTGCTCGGGGGTGACTGCACAGTGTGTTAAGTTGAATTCTCACACTACATTTCTGGGAGTGAGGGTAACTCTCCAGTTTTATAGATGAGAGAAAGGAGGTTCAGAAAGGTCAAATAACTTGCTGGAGGTCACACAGCTAGTAAGTGAAGGAGCCAGCTCTGGATCCTTAGTTTTGATTGCTTAATACAGGACTCTTTCCCCTAAGGCACAGGGTGGATAAGGCTTCCCATGGCACATAGATAAGACACAAAGCGATCAGTGCTTCTTAAGAAAAGCTGGGGCGGGGGGGGGGGGTAGAGAGAGAGGGAGAGCGAGAGCGAGAGGAAGGTCTCTGACAGCAAATCGTCAGGAGCTGCAGGACTCACCTCAGAAACCTGGATGTTTGTATGGTTGGTGATGCCACTCAGGTCAGCTTGGGAGGTGAAGACCTCATGGATCCCTAGCTTGGGGAGGACTTTCTCCAGCTGATAGGAGCCCGCAATGGAGAACTTGGGAAGGTAAAGCCGGAGCTGACTGGAAAGAGAAAAGGACCTTTCTTAGATTCTTCTAGAGCATCAGTTCCCTGGGCTAGGATTCCTGCCATCTCCCCTATGCTTCCTAAAGCTCCCTTTGGCTCCTCCCTCACTGCATCGTCTAGTGTAATGCTCACTCCACTCTGGACTTGGACTTGAGAGTTGCCTCAGAGGGGGTCACTGTCCGCTCGAGTGTCACCCCAAAAAGCTTGACTTTCATCCCTGGCCCCTCCATCCCAGCCTGTCCCCCGGGCTGGGATTCCCATGATAGCACTAGACTTAGAGGCTGCTCCTGGGATGAGGGAGTCCTGCTACCACTGCTGTGTGGCTTTGGGAGAGCATATGTCCCCATGGGGGTGTCCAGGGTCAGGTTGGTCCAGGTGTAGTCTGAAAATACCTCCTTCTGAATATCTTGAACCACTTCCGCAGCACTTTCTCGTTCAGTCCATTCTCCACTTGCTCCATGGAGCCCACGTTGGGGAGAATGAACAGAGCAGTGGTGTTGCCTTGGTAGGGGACGCCCACCACCACGCAGGAGAGGGCGCGGTCCTGGAGGCAGTAGTAGACATCCTCTTGGCTCATCATGGGCACCTGCACCACCGTCTCTGCACTCACGTGGAAGTCCTTCTCCTGGGTGTCTTTGCTGTTGAAGCTTGTCTCCCATTTAGCTAAAGATTTAGATGGAAAGAAAAAGCAAAGGGGACTTTGTGCAAGAATTAGTGGCAAAAAAAGAGTGGAGACAGTAAACACAGTCAACAGAGGTCACCGTCTTTAGAGCATTTTTGTTAGTAGCCGTGATGGCTGAACCCCCCTTGAATGTAAAGGCAAGTCCCTTTCTAACCAAAAGGTTGGAGGTTAGAGTCCACCCAGAGGTGCTGCAGAAGAAAGGCCTGGCAATCTACTTCTGGGAAAACCCTGTGAAGAAACATTCCTGCTCTGACGCACAGGGGCCACCATGAGTGAAGCTGACGGCACCTAGTTTTTTACACTGTGAGGAAGTATCATCTTATCCGTGGCTCCCATCGGCTTTACTCCATCAAAGGCACCAGGAAGAAGTAGCTACACTCTCACTCCTTTATGTGCAAGGGGATTGGGTATTCTTTTGAGAGATAAAGTGCATGTTCAGGACCAGGGTCTTACCTTTAAAGAAAATGTAATTCACCATGACCATGATCGAGTTACTATCAAGGTCCTTAACCAAGTCCACGATCTTGCCCTTCGTTTCCTTTGCCACGTAATCATTGATCTGCTTCTTGGCCCCCACGGGGTCCCCAAAGTTGCTGGGGAAACTGTCCGCCAGGTACAGCGCCTTCATGGCACTCAGGAAGGTGTCCTGAATGCTCACCTGCGGGTCCGTGAACAGGGCGTTGCCGAGGCTCAGCTGGAGGCCGTCCCTGGGCCGGCTGAGCTCCTGCAGAAGCTGCTGGAAGGACTTGTGGAGCTTTTCCTCTGGGGTTTTCTGGGGGTTGAGGCCCAAGCCCTCCAGGATCTGTGTCTTCGTGTGGGAGCGGGCCCCCAGGGAGAGCATGGCCAGGGATGTGGAGATGCTTAGCGGGGAGAAGAAGATGTTCTGGCCAGGGTCAGCTGAAACCAAAGCCCTGTAGAGGTTGAAGGCAAAGTCCCTGCTCCTGGCAGACCCCATGGCAGCTCCAGGGAGCTCCTTGGCCCTGTTTCTCCACTCACGGGAGTGGTCGCGGCCAAGGCTGGCAACCCGAGGACTGAGGAGTATCAGGCACAAGGTGAAGAAGAGCCGCATTGTGGCTGCCCCTCGTTCTGGAAGGAAGAAAACATTCTCAGAGAAGGCGTGGGCCCAGCGCCACTTCCCTGAGCTGGGGGCTAGGAGAAAGAGAGAAGATCACAGGGTGCACAAGACTGCCATTTCTGGGGGTACCATAGCCCAGCAGGTGGGTTTGGGCCACACATCATCAGAGATGGTGATGCCTGTGAGGTGAGAGGGAGGCTTAAGGAGGGCTGGAGCAGACAGAGGACACAGGCTCGGGGACGCAGATGTCTACTGGTGGGGAGAAGAAGCAGGAGGTGCTGGCCTGTTGCAGGGAACTGGCCACTAGGGCAAGAAGCCTCCTTGTTATCCCCATCCAGGTAAGTGTGCATGCGGGGGCTGGGTGACCGTGTAGGGGTGAAGGGTTTTCCTGTGTTCTGCTTTGCCAGCATCCCTGAGTTTACCCGGGAACCAGAAGCCTCTGTCCATATCTGCCCTTTAACCTCACTTTGGGGACATTGATAGTTCCATAGTAGAAGTCTCACCTTCCGTAGAGGGGGTGTGATTTTTAAATTAATCCCTCCTGACCACTCTGCCAAGGAAACCACACCTGGCCAAGGTAACTCACGTGCGGCCACCACCCACTGGCAGTGAAAGTGAAGGCTTGCGTGTTGCTATGATGCGGAACAGGTTTCAGCAGAGCTTCCAGACTAAGAAAGACTAGGAAGAAAGGTCTGGCAATCTACTGTTGGAAATCAGCCAATGAAAACCGTACGGAGAAACCAATCATGGGGCTGGTGCAGGACCAGGCAGCATTTCATTCTGTTGGAGGACAACTCAGTGGCAGCTAACCACCACAACCACCATTTTCACTTTGGTCCCCCGGTCCAACATTTGACGAGGCCTCTTGAGCCTCCTATGAACTCCAACCAATCTGAGCCTCCCCACCCCAGGGCCCTCAGCACTGCTGGCTTGGTCCTCATTCATTCATTCAACAAACCTGCATGGAGCATCTAGTGTCCACCAGGCACTCCTCACCCCTTCTTAGAAAGCCCTGTTCCTCCGTCCTTTCCCGTAAAATCTCCTCCCGGGAACGCTGTAATGGACTGAATTGTGTTCCCCAAAATATGCTGAAGTTCTAACCCCATTCCTGTGAATATGACCCTGTTTGCAAATAAAAAACCGCAAAATCCATTGCTGTCGAGTCAATTCCGACTCATAGCGACCCTATAGGACAGAGTAGAACTGCCCCTAGGATTTCCAAGGAGTGGCTGGTGGATTCAAATTGCTGACCTTTGCATTAGCAGTTGAGCTCCTAACCACCGGAAACAGGGGGTTTCTTTTGTGACGTTAATGAGATCATGCCGATATAGGGTGGGCCCTCAACCTAACCCCTTCTGAGTGGTGTTTTATAAAGGGGAGAACCACCAGGGAGACAGACACCCAGGGGAGATGCCTGCGAGAACAGGAGTGAATTCATCTATAACAGAACGCTGAGATCGATCGCCAGCAGACACCGGAAGCCAGGAGAGAGGCCCGCAGAAGGGACCAACAGAGCCAAGACGCTGATCTGGACTTTAAGCCTCCAGAACTGTGAGAAAATAAATTTCTGTTCTTTAAAGCCACCACTTTGTGGTATTTTGTTATGGCAGTCCTAGGTAACTAAGACATCCCTGTACCTGTGAATGCCGTCATGCTTGGAAATAGGGTCTTTGCAGATGTTATTAATAGGGTTAACCCGAGGTCATACTGGGTAGAATGGGTCCTAATCCAGTATGAGCAGGTCCTTGTAAAAGAGGAGAGGAGACACAGAGACAGGGAGACAACGGAGGACACCATGGGACGTGGTGGCTGCAAGCCAACCAGCACCTGGGGCTACCGGAAGCTGGAAGAGATGTGCAAAACAGAAGGAATCAACATGGCTGTCAACCTGACCTCAGACTCCTAGTCTCTAGAACTGCGAGGCAACACATTTTTCCTCTTACAGGCCACCCAGCTTGTGGCAATCCTAGAAGACAAAGACAGATGGACCCCACAAAGAAAGCTATCCTTTCTGGGAGGAAATGATCAAGAGGTGCTGGTATTGGGACTTCCACCGGAGGAGGAGCAAGAGACGGGCAGAGCCCTCAACACCCGGCCCCGTGCGGTGCGGCACGCCACATCATCTCAGGGTGCAGCACCCGGTGGTGACATGGGGTGACCCTGACTACTCTTCCCCCAGCAGGGCTGTGGCAGACATCACAGGGAGTCTGAGGACCAAAGCAGTGGCTATTTTTCTCCTATGTCCACACTTGGGCTGCTCAGATCCACAACCAAGTGGCTGTGTGACCTCTGCCACAGCCCTGCCTGGGGCCCCCACTTCCCCAGCAGTGTTGTGGGGTGCATTCTTCCCCCACCCCCACGCTCACATGAGCCTCGGAGCAGCCCACGAAGCTGGGTGATCTAAGCCTCCAAGTTTTGTGCAGCCAGAGATCCCTGATGAGAGCATGTGTACGGTCCTGGGTGAGAACCCCCCTGCTGGCTACTCTCCCCACACGGCCGCCATGTCGTCAAGTGTCCTAGACCCAGGGCAAGTGGGGCAGCCTGTCACAGAGTGCGTATGAGGTGCATGTGACCAAAGCCAAAGCAAACCGAAGAGGCCCCAGACTGTGGCCCTGGAAATGGCCTGCAGAGGGGCCCCATTGTGGCGGGGGGCATGGACAAACTTGGGGGTCAGGAGACCCTGGGCTGCTGTCCTGCCTTTGCCTGAGTGAAGCTGAAGGTCAGGCAGGTCCAACTCACTGCAATGGCCACCAAATTGCCCTCTGACCTCAGAGAATGAGGTTCATTTGGAGCTCTGTTTGCAGAAACTCCGATGACACAGAACCCAGTACAGCAGCCTATGCCTGGCTCTGTTACCAGCTCCATTTTACAGATGGGCAACCTGAGGTTCCCACCACCCCTCTGTCTGTTGCACTGTGCTGGCTTGTGTGTTACTGTGATACTGCAAGCTATGCCACTAGTATTTCAAACACCAGTAGGGCCACCCATGGTGGACAGGTTTCAGTGGCGCATCCAGACTAAGATTAGGAAGAAAGGTCTGGCAACCTACTTTTGAAAATTAGCCAATGAAAACCCTGTAGATCACAACAGAATATTGTCCGATAGTACAGGACCATGGGCTCACCGTGAGTCGGAGCCGACTCAAGGGAAACTCACCACAATCAGAGGTTCAGAGAGGCTGGGTCACTGGCTAAGCCAGTTCTGCCTCCGAAGCCCACACCCCTAAGCAGCACACCACGTGGCCTCCTGGGATCAGAGCCTCCTGATTTTGTGTTTGCTGCCACCACTGATAGCCACTCATCAGCAGATAATTAAGAAACACAGCCTGGGCTTCCCATGCTGCCACTCCCTCTGTCCCCCAGGAGAGCGGCCTTCGTAGAGGTCCTTTGGAGGACGAGCGTGCGTGGGTAGTTTAATCTGCGTCCTTCAAACTAGCCTATTTTATAGCACAGCGTGTCCCTCCTGCGAAGTGTTAGAACCATCAACGTAATCCTGTTTACCAGGTTGCTTCTGAAGAAACAACTCAGCCCAAGTGACCAGGACCTTGGGGAGCAGGGCAGAGGAAAGGCGGGGGGGGGGGGGGAGGGGAGGGGAGGGCCCACCCCTTGCAGATAAACACTGAGCTAGTAGACAGACAGGAAGGCTTGCACAGAGGAGCTGTTTAAGCAAGGGAGTTTGCTGCTCCTTCTGAGCCCAGAGGCAGCTGGCTAGGGTGTAGGAGAGGGATTTTGTCCTCCTGTCCTCCCATCCGCCCTCCCAGGCAGCCAGCCCGGTGACCTTGGACAAGACTCTTCCCCTCTCCCAGGCTCAGTTTCCTTGTGAGCACCAGGGCCTGTTGTGTGCTGGGGGTAGCAGGCCCTCCTCCCGGCAAAGAAGCACCAGGGGTCTGATGGCTGGGAGCCACTTCTCTGAGTGCCCAGGGTCTCCCTGGAGAGCATGGCCTCTTTGGAGAGGGCCCAGCACCACGCAGGGCCCCCTGGGCTGGAAGTTTGAAACTCAGACCTCTTGCTCCATCTGAATCAACTCTCTCTCTCTGTTTTTTATTAGAGCTACTATTTATTGAGGGAGACTGTGGGTGGTACAAACAGTTAAGTGCTCAACTACTAACCAAAAGGTCACCTTTTGAAACCCACAGAGACGCCCCTTGGAAGAAAGCCCTGCTGATCTGCTTCTGAAAGCCTTCAACACCCTCTGGAATGCAGTTCTGCTCTGACACACACGGTGTCACCGTGAGCGCGCATGAACTCAGCAGCAGCTGGTTTGGTTTGATTATTGCGTACTTACTAGACACTCTGTATCTATGACCATTCAATATGCACGCAAAGTAGGCGTGACTAAGCCCAATTTACAGATGAATACACTGAGGCTCAGAGAAATAGAACAGCTTGTCCCAGCCATTGAGTGATGCACCCCAGATTAAAATCCAGACCCCTCTGTCTCTGGTGCCCACACTCCTCTTGGCTCTGAGGGGTGGCACCTCATTCCTCCTCCCACCCGCTCCTGGTGCCTGCCCCCCAGGCCTCTCCAGAGCTGTTCACCTGCATTAGCTTGTGTACTTTCGTCCACAGCAACTGGAAGCTGGTACCGTGATCACAACTGTGCCAAGATGAAACGGGGAGCAGAGATGGGGCTCAGCCAGGAAGTGGGGTCCCCGGGGCTCCTGTTTCAAGCTTGTTAGTTTCTTAGTCATCACTTCCTGAGCCAGGGGTGGGAGCCTGGGACTAGGACATTGTCCCCCACGGGGTCCCTGCAGAACCTCCCGATCTTAGGTCCCCAAAGTTAGATACAGTTTCTGCAGAAATGCCCCAAGGTGTCAGAGGGATGAGAGCTGGTCAAAGCAAACCAGCCATCAGTCAGTCTGAAGCCAAGGGGCCTGAGGAAGAAGGAGCCGGGGACAGGGGAAGTGGGGGCTGGTGTGGGGAGTCAGTCCTCCTGCTGAGTCCACACAGCCACGCACCCCAAACCCGTTGGCTGATACTCCTAATGTTAGGCAACCAAACCCCAGACAGGCTGACTTAGGACTCTGTGGGAGGCATGCAGCTGAGGAGGGTCTGTTCCGTACCTGTCAAATCCAAACAGGGAGAGGCCAAATTGCACCTTTCCCTGGATTTCAAAGACGGGGGGGACAGAGCTTCACGGGAGAAGTGACCGTAGAAGCTTTCTTAACTTCCCCCTCTACCTCCTATCCATCTGCACGTCTTGTCGATTTCAATCTCCAAGATATGTTTTAAACCTACTGGGGGCACTCCATCTCAGTGAAAGCCCCTTCGTCCTTCGCCTGGACCCTGCAAAGCCTTCCTTCCTGCCCCCACAAACCAGCTTCCTCAGTCAGAAACCTTGTTGTCAGAGCACTCCCTTGGATCTTTGGGGGAAATCTGAGTTTGGTTTGTGTGCCAACCCAAAGGCCCTTCAGGGTCCCCTTTGCCCTGCTCTCTGGCCTCCCCCTGATGGATTCTCCCACTTTCACTTCCTCTAGGCCCACTTCTTCTCTCATTTCCCCAAACCCAATGCCCTCTCCAGCGCTCCGGGCCCTTCATGTCCTACTGTCTCCCCTGGAAACCTGCCCCCACCTCCCCCACCTTTCTCGTCAGAGCATCAGGCCTCAGCTTCAAGGCCCCTTCTTCGTGGTCCCTCTGGAAGCTGGGCCCAGGCCCCTTGGTTGTTTCTCTCAAGAGCCCCATCAATTGTTGTGCGCCATCAAGTCGATTCCGACTCATAGTGGTCCTGTAGGACAGAGTAGAACTGCCCCATAGGGTTTCCTAGGCTGTAATCTTTATGGAAGCAGATTGCCAGGTCTTTTCTCCTGTGGAGCTGCTGGGTGGGTTCAAAATCTTTCATTTAGCAGCTGAGCACTTAACTGTTGGGCCACCAGGGCTCCTTTCCCATCAATTATGCATGCGTCTGGGCTCAATTTCTTTTGTTCTGCTTCTCTCTCCACTAGAATAAGTGCTCACAGCAGGGAGCCCCCCATCTGCTCTGCCCCCAGTCACGGGGAGATGCTCCATGCACCTTTGTGGGATGAATGAGTGAAGGAATGAACCACCCCTGGCCCATCCTTTGTAATTCGGTGTCGGGCCGCAGGCTGGGTGCTGACTAGTGGACCTAGAGCCAGGCTGGGCATCCAGACCCTTGCTCACACCACCAGCCCCGGGGTTAACTTGACCTTGAGTTACTCCCTCCCCTAGCTCAGCCTGTTTCCTGACTCAGGGGAGCAGTTTCTCCTTTTATTGTTGCATTTCTTGCCAAAGGTCCCATCCGTTAAAAACTGAAAACTGCTGATTTCTGTCTACCTTGTGTTTATTTAACAAACTGCCAAATGGTGTCTGGAGTTGGCGGGCAGCTGCTGTGACCCTGAGGGGAGGCCTTATCTCAGGGAAGTGGATTGCATTTTAGAATGTTTCCTGATTTTATGGGTCAAGACCCTTGGCATAGAAAACAATGCAAGCCAAGGTTACTGAGCACCTCCTGCTAGCCCGGCATTTTGTCCCCTCCTCCTCGTCCTCATTTCAGGGTTTCTCAACCTCACACTGTCCACACCTGGGGCTGGATCCCTCTGTCATGGAGGAGGCTGCCATGTGCATTGTAGGATGTTAGCGACGTTCTTGGCCTCTGTCCACTGGATGCCAGTAGCCCCCCCTCCGCCCCCATCTAGTTATGACAACCAAAAATGTTGCAGACATTGTTAAATGTGCCTGGGGTGAGGGGGTGGGTAAAATCACTCCTAGCTGAGAACCACTGCCTTACTTAATCTTCATATCAGGCCAGGCGTATGCAGAGGGTTAACTATTTCCACCTTACTGATGAGGAAACTGAGGCTTGGCCACATTAGTGCCATGCCCAAGGTCACACAGCTAGGGGAGACTCTCCTCCCTGGCTCAGTTCACGTTGCCATGAGGGCCCTTCCCGCTCTCCCTCTATCTGTCAGGGATGCCTCTGCAGCTCTAGCACCCTCCAGGTCCCTTAATCAGAGCCCATTCCTTGTCTCTGCTCCCACGTCCTGGAAGCCCCAGGAGGCCCCTGTCTGCACTCCAGAGTCTGTACTTACTCTGTCCAGTGGCCGAGCGTGGAGACAGTGGAGGTGGCGTCCGTCGGGCTTAGCAAAGGGCAGAGAGCTGGCTGGACTGGAGCCAGAACTTGCCTACGACCTTAGCGGCCAGGACTCCACCCCTCCCGGGCCCCGCCCCAGGCGCCCTGCTCTGTCCTGCAAGGCTTCTAGCCAGCAGGCGGGCTGTGGACAAAGCTGCATGAGGGCCACCCACTCACTGTCCTTCAAGCCCCACACCGGCCTCAGTTTGCCTGTATATGCATGGGCACCCTGGAGAGACGAGGCAGAGTCAGGAAAGGCCACTGTCAGCACACCCCGCTTTTCATTAGACTCAACACGTTTGTTTCTGCAGCCCATCTGCTACAGATCCAAGAAAGGGGAGACTTGAGCCCCAGACTCCACAGGCCTTCTGTGCTGACTTGTCTCGTGGTCCTCAACAGCCAGATGCTGGTGGACCTTAAAGGGATTAGGAGAGCCTCAGGATGGTTGAGTTGAGGGGCCACTGTGTCTGGTCCCCACGTTGCACGAATCACTGAATTGTGGCTCAGAAAGGTGAAGGGACTTCCCAAAGCCGTACATCAATTTAGGGGCAGAGCGGGGCCTTAGTGCCCAGTTCTCTGACATCTATTGTTACCTGCCATCAAGTGGACTAAGAGTCATAGCTACCTTGTGAACAACGGAATGAAATGTTTCCCAGTCCTTCATCATTAGCACGATCACGGGCATGTTTTATTGTGGCACTGAGGCAATCCATCTCATCCAAGGTCGTCCTTGCCATTTCTGACTCCACTTCACCACACATGATGTCCTCCTCCAGTGAGGTGTCCAAAGCAAGTGAGTTGAACAATGTTCTGTAATGACCCATAGGGTTTTTATTGACTAATTATCAGAGCTAAATTGCCAGGCTTTTCTTCCTAGTCTGTCTCAGTCTGGAAGCTCCTCTGAAACCTGTCCACCACGGGTGACCCTGCTGGCATTTGAAATACTGGCGACATAGCTTCCAGCATCGCAGTAACACACAAGCCACCACAGTAGGATAAACTGCAGGCGGAAGGAGGATCACCAACCTAGAGATTCCTAAACTGTGCTCTATCGGATGGAAATCGGTGTTACACACCTATTATAGGCTACATGTTGTTGTTAGGTGCCAGAGAGTAGGTTCCGACTCAGAGTGACCCAATGTACAATGGGATGAAACACTTCCCGGTCCTGCACCATCCTCACAATCATCGCTATGTTTGAGCCCATTGATGCAGCCACTGTGTCAATCCATCTCGTTGAGGGTCTTCCTCTTTTTTGCTGACCCTCTACTTTACCTATATGATGTCCTTCTTCAGGGACTGGTCCCTCCTGATGGTGTGTCCAAAGGACATGAGACAAAGTCTCACCATCTTCGCTTCCAAAGAGTATTCTGGCTGTATTTCTTCCAAGACAGACTTGTTCGTCCTTCGGGCAGTTGATGGTGTATTCAGTATTCTTCACCCTAAAGTTATCCAGATATCTATTATCTAGAACCTTTTTTTTACTGGTTTATGAATGTCTCCTTACATGGCAAAGGGACATTGCAGTTGTGCTTAATTAAGTTAAGGCTCTTGAGATGGGAAGATTGTCCTGAATTATCCAAGTGGGTCCTAAATATAACCACAAAGGTCTTTATAAGAGGGGGTCAAGAAGGTCAAAGGAGGAAGAAGGTGATGTGATGATGGAAACAAGGAGAAAGGGGATTGATGCAGCGCTGAGCCAAGGAATGCAGGCAGCCTTCGGAAGCCGAAGAAGGCAAAGAAGGGAATTCTATCCTGCAGCCGCCAAAGGATGCAGCCCAGCCGACATCTTGGTTTCAGTCAGCGAGACCCGTTTTAGACTTCTGACCTCCAGAATGGAAAGAGGATAAATGTGTGCTGTTTTAAGCCCCTAAATTTGTGATGATTCATTACAGCAGCAACCAGAAACTGACACGACATCACCAAATGGGTTCTGTATGAAACAACTTCGGGAAAGATGAGATTAACCAAGATACTGCGGGACTTCTCAAGCCTGTGTGTGCTATTTGTGCTGTGAATGTCTGAGAGGGAGAGACATCACACGTACTATTTCCCAAGCTTAAGGAACATCTTGAGAATTTGGGGATGTCTGGGGAAACCTATGGCTTCCCATCACCTCTCATCTGAAAGGATGGGGCTTGGGGATGGGTAAGTTTTGAAAGGAGAGGTTTGGAGAAAGTCTCAGAGCATAGTACCCTGGAGTGATGGGGGTTAGGGTGGGTCAGAGGCCAGAATAGGGGGATTAGATCTCCTAGAGCCTGGTGGAGGATAGGAGGGACTCAATATGTGGATGCGGTCTTTGGGAGAAGGGCTGAAACACAAATGCTGATCTCTTCAGTGTCTTGCTCTGATTAGAATGGGTATTGCCCTGCTTGGCACTGGGCCTGGGGCTGACCCTGGCCTTGTAGGGGTTGAGAGACACTACTTCAGTAGCCTAGGGGATGCCTCTTCAGGTCTGGCTGCTGCCTCTGCCCTGGACTGGGGTACTGCCTTCCTTACTAGGAGGGTGACCAACCCAGGACTGAGGGATTTCCCAAGGTGTGGGACTTTCAGTGCTAAAACTGGCAAAGTCCCAGGCAAACTGGGATGAGTTGGTCACCCAGTTTACTAGGGTCTTGTCTTGTTCCTGGGATCTAACCTCTAGCTCAGTTTCCTGATCTAGACCTTGATTTTGATAACTTTCCCGTTTCCTCTGCCTGTTCCTCTCAGTCTTTGTGAGGCTGGCGGTTCTGCCCTAAACACCTGCTCATAACCTGATATTGACCATCATACCTCCTTGTGCCCACCAGCTGCCTGGCTACCTGCCTGAGTGATACATACTGCTACTTTCTTCCTTCTTTCCAACCATCCATGCATCATCCACCCATCCAGACATCCAGACATCTACCCATCCATTGTCCATGCATCCATCCATCCGGACATCCAGACAACAGACACATCTTTTCTTCCTTTCTTTCTTGCTTCCTTCCTATCTTTTCTCCTTCTTCCTTCATTCCCTCCTTCTTTCTTCCTTCCTTCTTTGGCTAGAACCATGTGATTTCTCCTCCACCCTGCTCAGCAGTACAACTGCCAGGGGGCTGGCAAAGGCTGACCCCCGGCCTGGAAGGGCAGCCTCGGCCTTGATGGCCTTTCCTAGACCAAATGATTGGCTTCATGGCATGGTTCTGGCAGAATAGCATCCTTCCGTCAGCATGGCCGTCAGCTCACCGTAAGGATCGGGGAGGTCATGATAGATTTAGTTTTCCACTGACATCAAGAGAAGCAAAGACTCACTGTCCCCTAAATTTCTCATTTAAACTTTGCTGTTGTCGATTTGATCCCATATAGATCTTAAAAGAGAACAATGCTTAAGGCAGACATTCTTTACTAGTTAAGTTAAACTGGTTTTTCACTTAAAGAAGAATTCAGGGAATTTTTTTGATGTAAGGTTTAAAGATTATCTCCAGGCAATAGGTTTGGAGGAGAGTAACAGTTTATGTTAATGGGGGAGGAACAATTTGGAAAACGAGGATGAGAATGGTTGCACAACTTGAAGAATGTGAACAATGTCACTGAATTGTACATGTAAAAATTGTTGAATTGGTGTGTGTTCTGCTGTGTATATTCTAAAAAAAAGAGAGAGAGAGAGAGAAAGAAACATCCCCAGTAGGCAAGTTTCACCCTGACTAGAGGTGGGTTTTGCTACTCCGCCCACCTGGTGTTTGTAACAGTGTTGAACAGAAATGCCTTTAAATGGAGGTTCTTACTGTCCCAGCTGCCTCGGTCCTCACTACTGTCAGCCCACTCACCTGTCTAGGTAACCTGCCCCACGCCGGCAGGCATGAAGCTGTGACCTCTGCTCTAGAGGACAGAGTTGTGAGAAAAGATGAAACGTGAAAACACAAGTTACCATTTTAGAGCATCAACAGGGACCGTAGCTTAGGGACTTTGCACAGAGTAACTCATTTACTCCCTCAATCGGCTTATGAGTTAAGTATTACGATCTTCCTTTCTCAGGGGAGGAAACTCAGGCACAGAGAGGGGACCCAAGTCCCACACCTAGAAATTGGTGGAGTCTGTATTTGAGCCAGAGGGGGCAATGGTGATTCCATGGTAGGATTCTCACCTTCCATGTTCGAGATGTGGGTTTGATGCCTGGCCGATGCGCCTCACATGCAGCCATCACTGTCGCCCAGAGAAGGCTTGCATGTTGCTATGATGCTTAGCAGGTTTCGGCAGTGCTTCCAGGCTAAAATGGACTAGGAAGAAAGGCCTGGAGATGGACTTCTGAAAAAATCAGCGAATGAAAATTCTATGGATGACAATGGTCCAATCCACACCCAATCATGGCTCCATTGTACATGGGTCGCCATGAGTCGGGGCCTACTAGACAGCAGCTAACAACAGCAACAAGTTTTGAATCCAGGGGGTCTTGCTCCAAAGCCCAGGTTCTACTCAGATGCTCTGCATTCTCTTAGTAATGCCTAGAAAGCACTTAGCAGCTGCTTGTTGTGAGCACTCAGAGTGCAGGACTATTTGTTTTGGATCTGCCCCTTCTCTGGGTTCCTCTCTCAGAGAAGGGCCTCTTGTTTTCCCAGGAAGCCAGGGACAGCACCCAATCCCTGCTGCCCTTCACCCTCTACGTTAGGTCTGAAGTGCTCTGAGGTCTGTATATTTAGTGAGCCCCATGCCCATCCTCCTGTCTCCTCTGTTACAACTGATGCCCTGAGCTTTATGCCCCAGGTGACAACACTATTCACAGGTGAGGAAATTGAGGCCCAGGAAAGTAAAGCCAGTTGTCCTGTGCCACACTGTTAGTGGAGAGGCTGGGATTCCACTCCAAATATCAAGTGCCTCCCCCTACATGAGGGAGCTCCCTCTAGCTTCAGCTTTACGTCAGTTTGCTGTACTGTGGTGGCTTGCATGTTACTGTGATGCTGGAAGCTATGCCACTGGTATTTCAAATTCCGGCAGGATCACCCATGGAAAACAGATTTCAGTGGAGCTGCCAGACTAAGACAGAGTAGGAAGAAAGGCCTAACAATCTACTGCCAAGAATTATCCAATGACAACCCTATGGACCACAGAATATTGTCCAAAACTTCGACCCACTTACTTTGGCTGTGTCATCAGGAGTGGCCAATCACTGGAGAAGGACACCATGTTTAGTGAAATGGAGGGCCAGCAAAGGTGAGGGGCCCCTCGATGAGCTGGATTGACACAACAGTCACAAGAACGGACTCAAACATGCAGACCAACATGAAGATGGACAACATCTCGTTCTGTTACGAGTGAGGCCACCATAGTTGGAGCCAACTTGATGCCAACTAACAACAATTCTAGCTTCACCACTAATGGCCTATTTATTGAATGAAAGAAAGAAAAAAGGTATAAATGAATTAGTTCACACTGCATTTCTCTGCACCCCCACTTACTAAAGCCTTACGAACTCAACTCCCTCCTCTGGAATCTGGGGCCTCCTGGCAGGGGACAGGCTCCAGGCCACGTCATTGCCCTTGCGTCACTCAGGTTACCCCCTCTGCCCTCTCCTTGCAAAACCCAGAAATACTTTGTTTTTCCCACTGGAAGATTGCTGTTGAAATCACAAACACACATGGCTCCCCCGGCTGCTGAAAGACGGCGGTTGGTCTCCACAAAGCTGGCCTCCCCAGGGGCACAGCAAGGGTCACGCTGATCAGGGACCCCACAGTGGGCAGGCAAAGGAGGAGGATGAGGCTCGGGTGCCACCCTTGGAAGACAAGGTCTCCTGTGCAGAGTCTTTTTTTTTTTTTTTTTAAATACTCCAAAAGGGCATTTTGAAATCTGAGGAGCTGGGCTTAATATTTGCCCAATCAATTCCAGGGATATGTCAGGAGGTGGTTTTGCAAATCAAATATCGTGGTTGGTGACCTCACTCACGGCACAACCTTCTCCATTCATTCCCTCAACAAATATTGTCTGGGCCTCCTCCGTATGCCCAGCCGCCCAGTCAGATGTGGTGAGCTATGGGACCGCAAGTAAACAGAGCCTGCCTTCCACAGCACCGCTGGGTGGGTTCCAAGTGCCAAGCTTTAGGTTAGTAGTCGACTGCAAACCATTTGCCTCACCCAGGAACCTGATAGGCGCCATGTGGGCAGAAATTAGTGTCAGACCAACCACGCTAGATAGCAGGACCCCAGTCTGCCATGGGGAAGACAGCAGGTGCTTGTGCGTGATCCGGGCAGAAGGCAGATTCTCGGGGGTAACGGGGCATTCTGGGTGACAGAAACCTACAGCAGCAAAAGCTTGGAGGTGGGACACCATGGGGCAACCTGGGAAGATGGGAGGTTTTTTCTTGGCTGGAAAAAAAAAAAAAATTTTTTTTTTTTGAAGTCCTTGGGTGCATGCAGGTAAAGGGAGGAACTAAGGCAGGAGAGACAGGCAGGCACCAAACCACAGAGGGCCTTGCCTGCCAGGGAGGTCTGTGTACTTTATTTCGTAGGCAATAGGGAGCCATTGATGATTTTTGAGTAAGGGAGGAATGAGCTGAATCAGAATTAGGAGGCATCACTCGGCAAGCTGAACTGAGGATGGAAGAAAGGCTTGGGGACCTGTTCCTCTTGCCTGCCCTCCACTACATGGCGGTTTCATCCAGTCATTTCACCCCAGCAGTGCTGCTGAGTAACCTTAGCCCTTGGCCTTCTTTCAGGCTTGTCTTAGTCTCTCAAGCCCACCTACCTCCTCTGTAGGGGCAGAGGTGACAGCAAATCAGCCTGACTTTGTTTCTTGCATGGCTGTTGGAAAACAGAGTCCAGCTTCCCAGCAGGTGCCAAGAGAAATGGGTCAATATTTGAGCGTAAAGTGCTTGCTTTTCGGCCAATAAAACCGAGAGGTGGAAAGGTGGGCGTGCGTTCCTTTGAGCCCTGGAAGGCCCCAGGAGTCCTGAGCATTTGCCAGGCCTTGTAACTTAGTATGGAGCTGCTGTGATCAACACAGGATGACCGCGCTCAGCAATTTCCTCATTGGAAAACTTTGCTTTGTCAATGCTCTCCTGACAACTGTTCTCCTGCCCAGCTCCGGGCTGCTTTTTAGAGGCGGGGTTGTGGGGGGAGGGAGACAACCCCCTTTTGGTTCCCTTCCTCCCTGCCACAATGGCTTTTGCTAATTTAATGTGGTCTGTCCAGTGCTCTGGATATGGTTTCCTGGTTTCCTACAACCAGCCTTTTCCTGTGATTGCAGTTACTAGGGACCATGTCACACAATCCCTGAGATATTTGGACTCTTGAACAATTGTCAGTGTTGGAGATGTCTCTCAAACCTGCTTTCCTCGGTCACCAGCAAAAAGACTGTGGTTTTTGACAGTGAGGTGTCCCACTTTCCCACGACAATGACCCAGGCCCACTGGGTCTTGTCCTCCAATCCAGGGCCTGAGTTTCCAGAATCAGCCATGAGCCTCCTGAGCACTGAAAAGGCCCATTGGAGAGGGTGTGGTGAGCAGCCACTTTTCCTGAGCCTAGAAGTTTCTGTAATAGCTCCATTTTTCAGTCCAGAATAGGCTGGGAGGAGAGACTCTGCCCTTGCTAATGAAGGGAGAGAGCTAGAGACCTGGACCCTTATCTAGAACCTTCTGGAAGCTCAATTGGAAACTTCAGGCACCATGATTGTTGTGGTAAGACACCGCAACACTTCTCCAGCGTTTGGAACTTCCCCCTTCTGGGATTCTGTGTCGGTTTTCCTGAGCAGTAAAAGTCCTAAACTGAGAAGTACTTGGGGGTTTCCATAGGGTAGTCAGACATGGGGGGTGGGGCCCCCAACTCCGAGTGAGTAGTGGCAGCATTGACTGTCTGGAGCCAAAGGACTAATAATAATAATAATGATAGTTAATGTTTGAATGGTGCAAGAGGTTAATAACTTGGCTACTAACCAAAAGTTGGTAATTCGAGTCCACCCAGAGGCACCTTGGAAGAAAGGCCTGGCAATCTACTTCCAAAAAATCAGCCACTGAAAACCCTGTGGAGCATAGCTCTACTCTGACACACATGGGGCCACCATTAGTTGCCGTTGACTCAATGGCAAGTGTTTTTTTTTTTTTTTTTTAATGTTACCATTAAAAATAAAATGTTGCCATTGAGTCAATTTTGACTCATATCAACCCTATAGAACAGATTAGAACTGCCCCATAGGGTTTCCAAGGAGTGGCTGGTGGATTCAAACTGCCAACCTTCTGGTTGGCACCTGTAGCTCTTAACTACTGAGCCACCAGGGCTCCAATGTCAGCATATCACTATCTAAAACAATTCACATATGTATCAATTGTTAGATCCTCACAATCTACGAGGTATGTAGTATTATTATCATCATCCCCGTGTTAGATGGGGGTACTGAGATTTAGAGAGGTTAAGTGACTTTCCCAAGATCACACAGCTTCTAAGTAGTAGAGTTGGGATTTGAACCCAGGATTCTGACATTGATCGTGCTGGCAACCACACTATCTCACTTAGTGGGAGCAAAAAGGGCAGCTGGAGGGTGGCAGAAGGGAGTGGTAGAAGGTGAAGCAACATGGGAACTCTTGCCCTGGGCCTGAGTAAAACAGAGGGTGAGCTGGGCTCCAGGAAAAGGAAGTGAGTCTCTTCTGGCTGGGCTGTCCTCGGCTCAGACTGTCCTGGGGAACTCCATGTCTCTGATCAGCAGCCGGAGGCCATGATGGCTCTCTGACCATTAGGAACACCCACAGAACCTACAAGGAAGTTCCTGAGGTTAGGGCAAACTAAACCATGGTCTGCCAGCTCACTGCCTGCTGTGGGAGAGGGCAGGGGTTTATTCTCACAGGTGGGAGGGAGTAGGGATTTATTCTCACGGACTATGGGTGGAGTGGGTTCCCTGTGGTCAAAGCAGACCCTGCCGAGAGAATTCACCTCCCATACCCAAGACAGCCTGAGCTGGAATGGTTCAAGAATCTCTCTGGACCAGCCTTATATTACCTAGTTGGGGAAACAAAGGCCCAGGAGGGAAGGGGATTTGCCCAAAGTCCCGGAGCAAAGCAGCTGCAGAGGCAGATGGGAGCACAGGCCTCCAGCTGCAACATGAGGCTTTCTTTTCCACAGCACATCCATGACCACAGTCACCACACTGGGAGAGACATGGCCACATCTCCATGGCCTCAGGTGGGATGTACCTGTGCTACCCCAGCCTGGTGCCTACCTCATGGGCCCTGTCATGGTGCCTTGGTTGGTGCTCTCCCCTGCCAAGGCCTCCTCAGTCCCTGCCCTGGAACAAGGCACCCCTGTCCCAGAGAAACTGGCCGCCCACACCCCCTGCACCTGTGCAGACACCGAGGCTCCCCTGTGCAGGCAGCGTTGACCTGAGTCACAGTGCACAGCAGGGCCTCCCCTTCCACACACGCCTCAGACAAGCACTGTCCCTGCGGCAGGCACCCAGTGGCTCTCCATGTGCATTTATCTCGGGCCAGGTAGGTGAGGGTGCCTGTGGGGCCAACCCCAGAGGGTCAGGAAAGGGGACTCATATTTATTGAGTGCCTACTATGTGCAGAACTCAAACCAGACTCCTTTTATCTATCCTTCTGTTTATTCCATACAACTACCAGCGAGGGTGTCTCCCACTTTCCAGGGAAAGAAACATGCTCAGAGAGGTGAGACAACCTGCCCAAGCAAGGTACACGGCCCTGTGGAGTTGGTTTCCATCCAGGCTTGTCCAGTTTTTTGCCAAGGGCTTCTGCTCAGGACCATTCCATGTATCCTTGTCACACCCAGCCCCCTGACCACATCCTCATCCTTGTAACGGATGAGCCAGCCCCGGGTCACAGGGGCTATGGTTTCGTGGGGTCGATGACCTTGCCCAGTAAGAGGATGCTCTGGGCGATGGTGGAAAATATGACCATGAGGAAAGGCCAGTTGACCCTCAGGACACGGGGTTGCTTTGGGGCACTTTTAAATGCAATAGAGAAGCCTGTGGCTGCCCCAGCTTTGGTGCTGACCTCATTCACATCCAGAACAGCCTTGTGGAAACTCTGGGAGGGAAATCACAGGCATTAGCACCAAAAGGACATGAGTGGTGCCTGGGGAAGACTGGAAGGAACTGAAAATTCTGGAGCTCAATACTGCACTTTGGAGCTCCCAAAGCCTCATACTAGAGAAATCTCAGCAGGACTTTCTGTACTGGGTGGGTTGTTGAGTGGAATGACCTCTTATTATAGACAATCATGACAGCTACCACCATTTGAGCACCAACTGTATGCCTAGTGCTCTGCATTGTCACCTTGTTTAATCTTCATAACCACCCTGTGTGATCGGTGGTATTATGTCCATCTCACAAAGAAAATAAATTCAGAGATTAAGGAACGTCCCAATGACATAAGAGGCAGAGCCAGGATCCAAACTCTCAAACCCAAAGCTCTATCCTTTACTGCACTCACACGTTTCTTACTGAAGTCATAGGAAGCTTCCTCTTGCCTAAAAAGTCTTCCCTGATACACACCCAAACCCAGGCTTGACTGTAAGCTTCCTCTGATTCTCCTACTCCATTTATCACTCTCTGTTGCCACATTCTATGAAGGCTTTGTTCCCCAGTTTGACTAGGAGAGCCCTGGAGGGAAGGGACTGGTTGAACACTGGGTCCCCAGCACCAAGCATCACACCCAGTACATACCAATGGATGATTGAACACACTCAGGAACTGAGTCTCCACATGGTGGGGGGACCACCCAGCAGCTCCCGAGTGGTCAAGATCCCCACTGAGGTCTCTAGGGATTGGAGATGAGCCACTGACCATCAGTGACTTACTTTGGACATCTTCAGGTTCAGCGTTTTGGTGATGCCGGAGAAGTTGGCTTGCTCTGAGAACAGCTCAGTGAAACCTAGCTTGGGCAAAATCTGATCCAATTCATAGGAGCCAGAAATGGAGAACCTGGGGAAACGCAACTCCAGCTTCCTGTAGAAATAGGCCCTGAAAGGGGCATTGAATTAAATCGTTGAATTCACAAACAAGCTCGGATCCCTGCGGGGTCTGCTCCCCCTGGCTGCCTCTCTGCTGGCTCTGCGCCTTCTGAGTTCTGTCCCACAAACACGATTGCTGACGCCACCCTCTCACATGAGTGCTCACTATGGCTTAAGCCCAGCCTGCTTCATCCCCAGGCCTGCCTGTGGGATCCCTTTCCCTTGGGAGCTCATCTTCAGCAGAGATTGTTTCTGGGGCAATGCCATGTGCCCAGAGAGATCTGAGTCTCCCTCTATGGCCATTTTCCATTTACCTCTGTTGGTGCCCTGTGGGTTTCACTTGAGTCAGTTGATTTCTTTGCCTTGAATTTCCTCTACCAGATGAGTAGCGTGAATTTACTATTCACGTGTGACCTAGGGCTGGGAACGTTTTCTTATAGTGGTTGGAGATGCTTTTTTCCACTCACAGCTCCAGCGTGATGTCAAGCTTCTTTGTCATCTCCTTGGGTATGAAGATGGAGTTTCCTTAACCCCTCTATGCCAGCTCAGTCAGCCATGTGACCAGAGTTTCCCCAGGCGTGGTGTAGAGGGAGACCCTCAGCGAGGCAGCAGCATCATTTGACTCAAGTGTGTGTAGTGGAGGACCAAGGTCAAGGACCCAGGATTCTTTACCCTTAGTCTGCTCTTTTCACTGATGAGGGAGAACTAATATTGGGGAAAAGAGAATCCTATTTGAGTCCAATAAGAGTTCTTTGCTTAAAAATACCCATGGAAAATGTTAGGGCAAGTGGGAATTCTTTCATAATTGGGCAATCACTCCCTATTTTGGGGCGTGGACTTGCTTTCGAAGAGTGCATTTAAAGGGGAGTGGTGAGCATAGATTCAGTACCCCTTCCTTCAATGCTTACTTCTTCTGGAGCAAGTTGTTCCACCTTATTAGTATCTCTGGAGTCAAAGCCTCTTCCACCTGCATCATTTTCCCCTGGTTCAGAAGAATGAAAAACACCACTGCGTCCCCGTCATAGTTCATCCACAGCACCGAGAAGGGCAAGTATCTATCGCAAAGATACCAGTGGTGATGGTCACCCTGCCACTTCATGGGTACCTGGACAGTTGTGCTCTCATCCACATAGAAGTCTTGAGGTGAGGTCTTGGATGGACTGAAGGGTTTCTCCCACAGAGCTGAGGGGAGAGTGACAGAAGATATAGGGCCTCTGAGGACCACAAAGCCAATTCCCAGCCAAGGAATGGCTCCTGGTGTTCTGTGTCATCCAAAGGCCATGCCCAATCTCAGTGTTGCTATCTGTTCCCTGTGCACCACTCAGATAATTTAAAACCTGACATACCTGGGGATCGGAGCCCCTAGGGCTCATTTAGATTTTAAAATAGAGATACCAGAGAATGTTTGCTGATACGTAGATAGGATCACTGCAATAGAGAGAGAAGGATAAAGTTGGAAAGAGCAGATAATTGTTGGGTCAGCAACCTTGAGAGGAGAGAGGAGACAGCAGAATGTGAGTAGGGGGACAGCCTTGGATGAGACATGAGTCACTTGTTCCTTCATAAAAGGAACTGGAGTGGCTGAGAGTGTGGGTCCCAGTGCAGAGAGGTGAGTTAATTCGGGTTAAGAAGATGATAGACTTGCTGGTTAGCTGATTGTTTGCTCGATGACGTGTGAAGCAAGATCATCAAGTCAAAGTGAGGTGTGGGAAAAGGGGATTGAGATGGAAGACGTAGTTAATAGTTGTTTTGGAGAATGTAGAATGAAGACCCTGGAGATGGGTAAGTAGGATTGGTGGACCCTGTGGAATGACCTTTGAAGATTCACGTTCATGAATCTGAAGGGAGGTCATCTTCACACTGGAGTCTTTTTCTTCAACCACATCTAGCCGCTAGGCACAGATATAGACAAACTGGACCATTAGTTCATTTTGGGTTAGACTGTCAGCGTATTTGGATTTTTTTCTCCAACCACATTCAATTTTTGGTGCAGATGTAGATTTGCAGCTTTGCCTGAGGAATACGACAGAAGGAGAGATACCAAGTAAGTTTAGTGTGTGTGTGAAGAAGTGATTATAAAGGTGGCCTATTAAATTTACGCTGCGATAGGAAGGGAGTGAGGATAGGGAGTGAGTGAGTAATCTACGAAGATCGGACTGGGGTCTCCGAGAGGTTGGCCACTGCCAGGAGTATTAGTCCAGCTAGAAGTGTGGAACCTGGGATTCCAACCGCTGTCCTGACTACAAAGGCCATACTAAAGTCTCCTTCCTTCCTCCCTCCCTCTTTTCTTCCTCCCTCCCTCCCTTTCTCTTTCCTGTCAGCCTCCCTGCTGCCCTCCCTCCCCACTTCCTTCTTCCATGCATTCATTCTTTCATTCCTTTTCACTCTCTCTTTTTCCCTCCCTAATGTTTTTTTTTTTTTTTTTTTTAATGTTAAATTTCCTGAGGGTTTCTGGACCCTATTAGATTCAATCCATCTATGTCCTGTTTTTAATGTTTTATCAGATAACAAATTATGGGGAAAGGGGAAGAATTTAGAATTCACTAATGAGTTGCCTCTTACTTTTAAAGTAGATGTAATTTACCAGCACCATCATGGTGTCCTTGCTGAGCTTGCTGACCAAATTCGCAATCTTTCCTTGTGTTTCCTTCTTAACGTGGCCGTTGATAAGCTGAGCTGCACCCACTGAGTCGCGGAAGTTAGTGTGAAAGAGCGGGGACTCATAGAAGGCCATGGTGTCATTAAGGAACAGGGCATTGCCCACGTGTGTCTCCAGCATGTCGTTGGCAAGGTTGAGAGTGTGCAGGAGGTATTGGAAGCCCTGGTGGATGTCGGACTCAGTCATCTCTGTGAGGTTGAAGCCCAGGCCCTGGAGGATCTGGGTCTGGGCGTGCCCACGGGCCCCCAGGGAGAGCATGGTCAGGGCGGCCGAGATGCTCAGCAGGGAGATGTTCCTGCTGGGGGACTCGGAGGCCATCAGGTGGTAGAGGTGGAGGGCAAAGGCTGTATTGCTGGGGATGACCCTGAGGCAGGGGGAGCTCTCACCTGTGCCCCAAGTCTCTTGATGAGAGCTATCAGTGAAATATCCCTCATTGTGCTCAGGGTGTGGCTGACCCCGAGAAAGAGCCAGTGGTATGGCCAGAAGGAGGAGCAGGCGGACGACGAGATGCATCTTCTCCACTCTCAGGTCTATGGGAGGACAGAGAGTGCCCAGGAGATTTCCCGCAGAGCAGATTAATCTCACCCTACAGAGAGGAAGGGAAGGGGCAGGTGCCCAGACAGTAAATGGCACCATGCACTCCTGCAGATGGACATGCAGAGGACAAACCAGCAGCCAGCACCGCCCCTGTGTATGATGACGACAGCACGTTTTATGGCACTGCCTTAGTGTCGGCAAAGCAGTCTCGTGTCCCCCTCTCTGTGAGCTCCACACACTCTAGATTCTGTCCTTATCTCGGAGATGAGGACACGGAGGCTCCGGAAGTGATGGAGCGAAGGCCACCCAACTCGCCAGAGTTGGAGCTAGAACTCAGGTCTGCAGACTGCCCTTTGGAGCTAATTCAATTCATCCAGTGACGTCACGCTCGGTGTGCTTATCGCTGAGGGTGTTTTCGCTTCTATGCTACAAAAGTTCATGGTGTCCTTTACAGTTTACGAATACCTTTCATTCTGCCCCCCTTTTTAAGAAATATTTCTAGCCTTTATTGCTATGCACATTCAGCTTTAAAAAACAAGATTTATTTTACAATTATAAATACATGTTGACTGTAGAATGTTTTAGAAAACTACAAGAGAAAATGAAAACCATCCGTCATCCCAACTTCCAAAGAAAAGTGTCATTAACATTTCAGTGTATATTCTAATCTTTTCCTTTTTTCTGTCTGTATATTTTCCTTACAAAGTGTGTATTGATTTTTTTGTAATCCAAAATTTTAATAACCGTATACTATTTTTATGGATATTTCCCTTGTCATTAAATATTTGAAAACACAATTTCTTAATGGTTTCAAATTAGTTAATTTTAAAGTATATATGATAAAGTATTTAGGCAATCTCCTTTTATTTAGATTTTTTTCCAATTATTCATTATTACCAGAAACATTATAATTAACATATGCATGTTGTTGCTGTTTTTAGGTGCCATCAAGTCAGTTTCTGCTCATAGCGACCCTATGCACAACAGAACAAAACACTGCAGGGTCCTGTGCCATGCTCACAATCGTTGCTATGTTTGAGTTCATTGTTGCAGTCATAATATGAGGCTGTTAAAAATACCGTGGCTTGGGTCAGGTGCCCCTTAATCCTCAAAATGACATACGTGCTTTCCAACACTTTAAAGAGGTCTTTTGCAGTCAGTTTGCCCAATGCGATACATAAAATTTTATTTCTCAGATTCTTTCCTTGGAACAAATCCCTGTAATGGAATCACTGGACTTTCATTCCTTTTTGTTTGACCCTCATACCCAGAGAGAAGTCAGTAGACCTGGTATTCTCATTACCACTCTGTAAAGAGGAGGAAACCGTCATTCAATAAGTGATTCGCCCAGCGTCGCAGGGATGGAATTGGTGCCTCCTTCGTGATCAGCTTAACCCGCTCAAAACAGAATGATTGATTTTCTCTACGAATTTGCTTCTGCCTAAAAGTTTTTTTTTTTTTTTTTTTTTTTTTATCCAGTGGCCCTAACACCTCTCCTCCCTCCATCCACCACCTTCCATTCCATCCATCGGCGAGTCCTGAAGATTCCTTCTTCAACCTCTCAGCCCCTCCCTGCTAAAATCTTAATCCGTGCCCCACCGCCTCTCACCTAGACCAAAAGGCAACAAGCTTTTCTTGTAAAGGGTCAGACAGCGAATGTTTTTGGTTTTGTCAGCTATAGAGCTTCTACCTCAACTCCTCAGCCAGGTTATTGTAGTGAGCACACAGCCACAGTGGAGACAAGTATGAACTGGCATAGCTGTGTCCCCCCAAAATTTATAGATTCCACAAAAATTTGAATTCCACGTAACATTCATGTGTTTGAAGATATTGGTCTTTCTTGGATTTTTTGTTTTCCAACCACCGAAAATATAAAATCTAAAAAACACTTTTAGCTCATGGGCTGCAAAACCAGGAGGTGAGACAGAGATGAACCATGGCCATAAGGTTGCTGACCACTGAGTGAAGACAAGGCTCCAGTCATTTCCTAACTGTTCTTTCTACTCTCCCTGTCCACACAGCAATTGGAGTGATTATTTAAAATCACAAATTGGACCATGTCTCTCAGCTGTTCAACCCTCCCTCCAACCTTGCTTCCTACACATTGGGATGGGATCATGTGTAGGGGGCTTTCTACGCTTAGTGTTTGTAGGTATGGTGACCAACTCACTCCCGTTTACCCTAGATGCTCCTGGCTTTAGCACTGAAAGCCCTTTGTCCCAGGAGCCCTCTCAGTCCTGAGCAAAGCAGGACAGTTGGCCACCCTCCTCTCGGGTCTTCCATTGTGGCCCCAGGGGGGCAGGAAAGGCCCCAGAAAAAGTGTTACTCACAGCACAGTCAGTCCTGGGCAGCTCCCGGCTCTGCCTGAGCTCTGGGGGTGGGGGGGCCCACGATGAGCTTGGGGTTTCTCAAGCCCAGGAGGATTGGGAAAGACAAGGCCCTCTCAGCTTCACCTAATGCTTCCACCACCAGGTAATTGTTACTAAACAGACCCAGGGTACAGTGTGGAGTCCTGACCCAGAAAGAAACATCACTGGAAGTTGGCTAGCCTCTTCCTGAGAGAAGTCTCCTGCTCAGAGGTCCCAAGAGAGGTTCACATTTCCATGTCTGTGCAGTGCATTGAGGTTTGCTCCCCCAGAGGACCAGGCAAACCCCTAGGTAGGTCTGGTCTACACTCTGTCCCTCATTTGCTGTGTGAACTTCAGCACATCTATCCAGCGTATTGGGATGTGGTCAACTCTTCCACCACCACCTGCAAGATAAAGGGTTAGAACAGAACAGGGTGGAAAACCAGAGCCTTCACCAACCAGGTCAGAGGCTTCCAGGTGACATGCCAGGGAAGGGTGGCTGTGGACTAGAAGGAGTCAACCCTTTGCAGCCAGATAGGAAAATCTGTGGATGGACCCTGCCCAGGGCCTCAGCTGACAGTCCCGGGCTGTGTGACTTCTGAGGAGCCATCCCGTGTGAGGTGGGAGGGTCCATGATGGAACCACTGAGGTCTCACAGTAGGACTGCAGGGATAGTGGGGCAACGGTGGCATCGGTAGGCCTGACCCTTCCTTGGGGCAGGAATCCAACATACACATCTCCTCTTTTATGTGGAGCTTCAGCCTGCTCTCTCTCTAGGACTCAGAGGGTCTCTGTACCCTTGCACCATTTGGAACAAGTAGAAGTGTAAGTGACATGCAGCTTTTTCTTCAGACGTCTAGTGAAGGGCCATTGAGAGTGATGGGACCCTTCGGTGACCTGAGTGAGATGACCTTAACTCTTGGACTTACAGGGTTCTTCTAGTAGAATTCTCTGAGCATGTTTCCAGGTCCCTGGGGTCTGAATGCAAGACTGGCTGGGCTCCCTGAAGTGGGTAGAGCACTAGAATCTTATTTTAAATGCAGTAAGGGAGTGCTTTAAGGAAAATTTTAGAGGAAGTGAAAATGCTTTCATGATTTTGTGATCACTCCTTATTTTGGAGGCATTGGCTTTCTTTAAAGGAGCCCTGATGTTGCAGTGGTTAAAAGTGCTGCTGCTAACTGAAAGGTCAACTGTTCAAACTCACCAGCTTCTCCACAGGAGAAAGATGTGGCAGTAGACTTCTGTACAGGTTTACAGCCTTGGAAACACTATGGGGCTGTTCTACTCTATCCTGTAGGGTTGCTGTGATTTGGAATTCGACTCAAAGGCAATGGGTTTTGTTTTGTTTTCACTTTCATTACCCGCTGCCATGGAGTTGATTCCGACTCCTAGCCACCCTATAGGACACGGTAGAACTTACCATAGGGTTTCCAAGGAGCGGATGGTGGATTTGAACTGCCAAACTTTTGTTATCAGCTGAGCTCTTAACCACTGTGCCACCAGGGCTCCTGACTTTCATTAGGATGGTACCTTTGAAGGGAAGGACTGACCATAGGTCAGCACCCCCGGCACAATGATTACTTGCTGGAACATGTTGTTCGACTTTATTAGCAACTTTGGAGTCAAGGACCTTCTACCTGCTTCATTTTCCCTTGGTTTGGAAGAATGAAAAACACCACTGTGTCCCCTTCATAATTCATCCACAGCACTGAGCAGGGAGAGAATTCATCTTCACGATTACAGAGACGATGGTTATTCTGCCACGTCATGGGTATTTGGATGGTTATATTCTCATCCACAGAGAAGTCTTGAGGGCTGGTCCTTGAGGGACTGAATGGGTTCTCCCATTAAGCTGTGAGGAGAATGAAAGAAGGTATATGGCCTCTGAGGACCATGAAGCTAATTCCCCCGCCAGGTAATGATTTCTGGTGTTTTGAACCATCCTAAAGACATTCCAGACTCTCTCTACCTTCAGCTCCATTCTTTTCTTTTTTCCTTCTTACTTTCTACCTGTCTTCTTCCTCTTCCTCTCACCCTCCCTATTTTTCTCTTTCCTTCTTTCTGTTCTTTCTTCCTCTTCTTCCACTTCTTTTTATTTCTCTCTTCCTCTGAGTAACTACTACCTAGATCAAAACACAGAACATGACTGTTGTTGCTGTTGTTAGGTGCCATTGAGGCAATTCTGACTCATAGTGACCCCAGGTACAACAGAATGAAATGCTGTCCAGACCTGTGCCATCCTCACAATCATTGCTGTGCTTGAGACCATCATTGCAACCACTATGTCAGCCATCTCACTGAGGATCTTCCTCTCTTTTATAGACCCTCTACTTTACCAGCATGATATCCTTCCACAGGGATCAGTCCCTCCCGATAATGGTCTAAAGTAAGCAAGGTGAAGTCTCAGCATCCTTGCTTCTAAGGAGCATTCTGGCTGAACATCAATAACCTCATTAACATCGATGCACTAAGGGCCCCTCCTCAGTTACAAAACCTCCCCATCCCCAGAGATAACCATTGTACTGAGTTTTGTGATCGTCATTTCTTTGATTTTCCTTATGGTTTTATCAATTAGGTTTGTATCATGTGATGGTTATGGTTATGTGTCAACCTGTCTAGGCCATGATTCTCAGTGGTTTGGCAGATATGATGTAATTACCATCCATGATGTGATCTGTTGTAAGCAGCCAATCAGTTTAAAGTGGAGTTTCCTTGGGAGTGGGCCTATGTCCAATATGTATGAATGTCTGGGCAAAGCTTGCTCTCTCTTTATCCTACATTTGACTTGTCACCCTCTGACCTCCAGTTCTTGGAATGTGAGCCAGCAGCCTGCTGTCTGACCTCTAGATTTTAGGTTCATCAGCCCCTACATCCATGTGAGTCAGGAGAAGCCTCCAGCCTGACACCTGACCCATGGATTTGAAACTTGACAGGCACCACAACTGCATGACCCACTCCTTGAAATAAATCTCTCTGTATATATATTTACAGACATACATAGACATACACTTCACTGGTTTTGCTCCACTACAGAAAAAGACATTTGGTACCAAGAGTGGTTCTACAGGATCAAAATCATAAAGATGAGTTTTCTGAATCGATTCTCAAGTCTGGCTGGCCTTAAAGGTGCTGTTGACTCTGTCTCCAATAGTAAAGAGGGCACTGCTAATCCATGGCATGAGGTGGCAATAGAAATACACAAAATATCACCACCAATGGGTCAAATATTTTTGAGAAACAAGGCTCTGTGTGATTGTATATTTGGTATTTTTCTACAATTTTGTGATAATGAGAAGTATAAGGAAGCTATTTGGTTGGTCCTACTAGAAAAGTCAGAGTCACAGCTCAAATGCTGCATAAAAGACCTAAAAGTTGCCACTTGTGTTCTGAAAGAAAGACTTATTTCTTGTAGTAACAGAGCGATATTGCCAAAAGCCAAACCCAGAGTCTTATCGTAAAAGTGGGTGAATTACTACCCAATTGAATTTCCAATCTCAAATGGTGTCTGAAGTTAAAGTGAGGTCATTGATTGGAAGAAACGGGATCCTGAAACTTGGGATGGGGTCATATGGGCAGATAATCAGGAATCTGGGACATGAAGCCCCTAAATTCCATTGAATCACTCCTGCCAACAGAACCAGCCCTGTTACTCCCATCTAAGGAAATTACTCCATCTTTGTCTGCTATGTCACCCTCCCCAGTAAAACTGTTATCTCTTCCACTCCCACGTGATGAGATTAACCCTCTGTACCTGAAGAGTCTTTGTCTGAGATATCACCTGGGGCAGAGCCTGGGGTGTTACCTAGGGCATTGCCTGAGGCATATTGCTGAATGTCTCCAGGACCCACCCCATCACCCATTTCTGCTTCTAGACCTATAGCTAGACTTACGTCCCGGTGAGCCCCAAGAGGTGAACTACAAAGTGTGACCCAAGGGAAGCTATGATACACTCCAAAAGAACTGCTTGATTTTTGTAATATATACAAACAGAAACCTGGGGAATATGTGTGGCAGTGGCTATTAAGGGTGTGAGATAATGATGTTGTTGTTGTAAGGTACGGTCGACAGTTTCGACTCGTAGTGACCCTCTGTACCACAGAACAAAACACTGCCCGTTCCTGCCCCATGCTCACAATCATTGTTATGCTTGAGCTCATTGTTGCAGCCACCGTGTCAATCCATCTCGTTGAGGGTCTTCCTCTTTTCCACTAATGGTAATGTTACAAGGAACATAATGTTGAATCAGTCTGAGTTTATCGATATGAGTCCACTAAGCACAGATTCATTCAACCTTTCAGCTCAAGAAGCTAGAAAAGGATGTAAGAGTTTATTTGGTTTGTTCAGATTACATGGATTACACGGAGGCCTACATTAAATCAAGTTGAACTGCCAAACCTGCCTTGGTATACTGTAGAAGTAGGTATCCAAAGGCTTAGAGAAATTGGTGTGTGAGAGTGGATTTATCAGATTGAACCCAAAGATCCACACATGGAATCCCAAGAGGACACACCTTTTACTACAATGGCCAGGAACAAATCTGTGAAGTGAGCCCTAGTACCCTTGAAGACTGCTGTGATTGCTGTTTTATGTAAGCCAGATTTGACAGTGGTAACTGCCGTAACTGAATTAAGATACCTAACTACGATGGGGCTGATTGGATCCCATGGTGGTAGGGGCCAAGCGGTGGCACTCAATCAATAAAGACAAGGTGGGCTTAGTTACCGTTGCAGACAGCAGAGTCAAAGCATTAATTAGAATAGTCTGGCTCATATGGACTTATGGCATTGCCTAATTTGTCATAGTGACCTTAAGAGTGAAATAGATGGGAAATATACTAAATATTTACTTGATCTGTAGAAGCAGAGGAATTCTAGGTCAAGTGAACAGCAATCTAATTTGAATCACTAGAATAGAGAGTCATGGTCTTTCAGTCAATTCGCAGACTTGAATGAGTTTCAAGGTCCATGACCCCTTAAATGAAGAGAAGGCCAGGTCACCTTGAGGAGGGACCCCACCACACTGCCAAATATGTATAGTATGTTTCTCTCAACCTTCCCCAAAGGGATCTACAGCCTTTTATGAGAGTGACTGTTCATTGGGGAAAAGAAAAGAACCAGACTTTTTGAGGGTCACTGGACACTGGCTCTGAAAAAAAAAAAAAAAATGAGCTGAAACTAATTTCAGGAGACCCAAAATGTCACTGTAGTCTACCAGTCAGAGTAGGAACGTATGGAGGCCAGGTTATTAATGGAGTCTTAGCTCAGGTTCATCTCACAATGGGACCAGTGGATCCACAAACTCATCATGTAGTGATTTCTCAAGTTCCATAATGCATAATTGGAATAGACATACTCAGCAACTGTCAGAACCTCCACAGGGGATCTCTGACAGGTGGTGTAAGGGCTATTATGGTAGGAAAAACTAAGTGGAAGCCATTAGAATTGTCCCTACCTGCTGCTGTTGTTGTTAGGTGCCGTCAAGTCAGTTCCGACTCTTATAGCAATCCTATGTACCACAGAACAAAACACTGTCTGATCCTGAGCCATGCTCACAATCATTGCTATGCTTGAGCCCATTGTTGCAGTCACTGTGTCCGTCCATCTCATTGAGGGTCTTCCTCTTTTCTGCTGAACCTGTTCTTTACCAAGCATGATGTCATTCTCCGGGGACTGATCCCTCCTGACAATATGTACAAAATATGTGAGACATAGTCTTGCCATCCTTCCTTCTAAGGAGCATTCTGGTTGTACTTGTTCCAAGGCAGATTTGTTCATTCTTTTGGCAGACCATGGTGTAGTCAATATTTTTCACCAACACAATTCAAAGGCATCAATTCTTCTTCAGTCTTCTTTATTCATTGCCCAGCTCTCACATGCGTATGATGCCATTGCATGCATCAAATCTATTCTTGAGATGGTCTCTAAATTCAGGTGGGATAAACTCAAGAGGTGGCATATGATCAGGAACCAATGATACTGAAGGAAGAAATCCAAGCTGTTCTGAAGGCATTGGTGAGAAACAAGGCTCCAGGAATTGATGGAATACCAACTGAGATGTTTAAATAAACAGATGTAGCACTGGAGGTGCTCACTCGTCTATGCCAAGAAATATAGAAGACAGCTTCCTGGCCAACTGACTGGAAGAGATCCATATTTATGCCTATTCCCAAGGAAGGTGATCCAACTGAATGTGGAAATTATAGAACAATATCGTTAATATCACATGCAAGCAAAATTCTGCTGAAGATCACTCAAAAATGGCTGCAGCAGTATACCGACAGAGAATTGCCAGAAATTCAGGCCGGTTTCAGAAGAAGACGTGGAACCAGGGATACCATTGCTCATGTCAGATGGATTCTGGCTGAAAGCAGAGAATACCAGAAGGAAGTTTACATGTGTTTTATTGACTATGCAAAGGCATTCGATTGTGTGGATCATAACAAATTATGGATAACATTGCAAAGAATGGGAATTGTGCTCATGAGGAACCTTTACATAGATCAAGAGGCAGTTGTTTGGACAGAACAAGGGGATACTGATTGGTTTAAAGTCAGGAAAGGTATGCATCAGGGTTGTATTCTTTCACCATACCTATTTAATCTGTATGCTGAACAAATAATCCGAGAAGCTGGACTATGTGAAGAAACATGGGGCATCAGGATTGGAGGAAGACTCATTAACAACCTGCGTTATGCAGACGACACAACCTTGCTTGCTGAAAGTGAAGAGGACTTGAAGCACTTACTAATGAAGATCAAAGACCACAGCCTTCAGTATGGATTACACCTCAACATAAAGAAAACAAAAATCCTCACAACTGGACCAATGAGCAACATCACGATAAACGGAGAAAAGATTGAAATTGTCAAGGATTTCATTTTACTTGGATCCACAATCAACAGCCATGGAAGCAGCAGTCAAGAAATCAAAAGACTCATTGCATTGGGTAAATCTGCTCCAAAGGACCTCTTTAAAGTGATGAAGAGCAAAGATGTCACCCTGAAGACTAAGGTGTGCCTGACCCAAGCCATGGTATTTTCAATCACATCATATGCACGTGAAAGCTGGACAATGAATAAGGAAGACCGAAGAAGAGTCGAAGCCTTTGAATTGTGGTGTTGGCAAAGAATATTGAATATACCATGGACTGCCAAAAGAACGAACAAATCTGTCTTGGAGGAAGTGCGACCAGAATGCTCCTTAGAGGCAAGGATGGTGAAACTGCGTCTTACATACTTTGGACATGTTGTCACGGGGGATCAGTCCTTGGAGAAGGACATGCTTGGCAAAGTACAGGGTCAGTGAAAAAGAAGAAGACCCTCAACAAGGTGGATTGACACAGTGGCTGTAACAATGAGCTCAAGCACAGCAATGATTGTGAGGGTGGCTCAGGACTGAGCAATGTTTCGTTCTGTTGTGCATGGGGTCACTATGAGCCGGAACCAACTGGACTACACCTAACAACAACAATGTTCACTAACAACCTGAAACAGCTGGCTTGATAGAACAATGGAATGGCCTTCCAAAGATACAATTATGGCACCACCTAGGTGGCAATACCTTGCAAAGACCTTGATCAACTTTTCCTTCCACGAGGTATCACAGCGGTCCATTACATTGAGGACATTTTGCTGACTGGACTTAGCAAGGAAGAAGTATCAGTGTTCTCCAGGAGGCTGTATATGCTCTAAGCCAGCATCCAATATATGGCACTCTTTCTCCTGTAGCCAAGATTCATCTGCCTAGGAATCAAGGAATGGAAATGGGAGTGGCACCACTCACTATCACCCCTAGTGACCCACACGAAAAATTTTTACTTCCTGTCACCATGACCCTATGTTCTGCAAGTTAAGAGGTCTTAGTTCCAAAGGAAGGAATGGTGCCACCTGCAGACACAACACTGATTCCATTGAACTGGAATTTAAGAATGCCACCTGGCTACTTTGAGCTCCTCATGCCTCTGGGTCAACAGGCAAAGAAGGGAGTTACGATATTGGCTGGTGTGATTGATTCTGATTACCAAGGGGAAATTGGATTGATACTACACAATGGAGGTAAAGAAGAATATGTCTGGAATACAGGAGGTCCCTTAGGGCATCTCTTAGTATTGCCATGCCCTGTGATTAAAGTCTATGGGAAACTATAGCAACCCTATTTTGACATGGCTACTAATGGCCCAGACCCTTCAGAAATGAAGGTTTGGGCCACCACACCAGGGGAAGAACCACGACCAGCTGAGGTGCTTGCTATGGTCAACGGGAATATGGAATGGGTAGTAGAAGGAGATAGTTATAAATACCAGTTATGAACTTGTGACCAGTTGCAGAAATGAGAACTGGGATTGTTTTTAGTATTTCTTCCTTTGTTTTGTTATATATGTATATGTGCATATATATACATATATATGTACATAGACACATACATACATATACATATATATGTGTGCGTGTATATATATAGCAAATATCTTTGTTTTCTTCCCTCCCTTGTCCCATTACTTATTATAAAATAAAGGATATAAACAGGTTTACTATAGCGCATTTTTTTTGTGTGTGCTTTGGATAAAGGTTTACAGAGCAAATTAGTTTCTCATTAAACAAAACACATATTGCTTTGTGACATTGTTTGCCAATCCCACAATGTGTCAACACTCTCTCCTTCTTGACCTTGGGTTCCCCATTATCAGCTTTCCTGTCTCCTCTTGCCTTCTTGTCCTTGCCCCTAAGCTGGTGTGCCCATTTAGTCTCATCTTGTTTTATGGGCCTGTCTAATCTTTGGCTGAAGGGTAAACCTCAGAAGTGACTTCAGTACTGAGTTAAAAGGGCGTCCAAGGGCCATACTTCAGGCATTATCCAGTCTCTGTCAGAACTGTAAGCCTGGTCTTTTTTTGTAAGTTAGAATTTTCTTCTAAATTTATCTCCAGCTCTGTTTGGGACCCTCTATTGTGATCCGTGTCGGCAGTTGGTAGAGGTAGCCAGGCATGAACTAGTTGTGCTGGACTCAGTCTGGTGGAAGCTGTGGTAGTTGTGGTCCATTAGTTTTTGGACTAATCTTTCCCTTGTGTCTTTGGTTTTCTTCATTCTCCCTTGCTCCAGATGGGTTGGGATCAGTGAAGTATCTTAGATGGCCACTCACAAGCTGTTAAGACCCCAGATGCTACTCACCAAAGTAGGATGTAGAACATTTTCTTTATAAACTATGTTATGCTAATTGAGCTAGATGTCCTCTGAGACCATGGTCCCTGGGGCTAGTGCATTTTTTATTGTACGCATGTTAGGTGCAAGTATGACTTTATAATTGTCTTCATTTAGAGATTGTGTATGGTTTAAGGAGATGTGTAGAGGTGCCAAGTTGACAACGGGTGAATTGCGAAGGTTGACCTTACGTGTCAGCTTGACCAGGCCATGATTCTCAGTGGTTCGGTAGATACAATGTAATCATTGTCCATGAGGTGATCTGTTGTGAGCAGCCAATCAACTGAATGGAGAGTTTCCTTGGGGGTGTGGCCTGCATCCAATACATACGGAATGTTCTGGCAAAGCTCGCTGTCTCTTGATCATGCATTTGACTCGTCATCCTCTGACCTCTGGTTCTTGGGATGTGAGCCAGTAGCCTACTGCCTGACATGCCAGCTTTGGGTTCATCAGCCCCTGCAACCATGTGAGCCAGGAGAAGCCTCCAGCCTAATGGCTGCCCCATGGATTTGGGACTTGCCAGTCTCCATAACTATGTGAGCCATTTCCTTGAAATAAATCTCTCTGTATATATATATATGCTTCACTGGTTTTGCTCCACTAGAAAACCCAATCTAAGACATATCACTAAATAGTATATTTTGAACCTTATACAGGTCAACTGGATTTTTAATTTTGTTCCACATTATATCCAGAGGGTCATTCTAAATTTACCTTCAGTTTGCTCCTGCCACGGCTGCAGGGCATTCTGGTGAAGGAGCACCTATCACAACTTCTCTGTCCTAATTTCCTGGACATTTAGAAAGGTTTCCATTTACCACCATTGCAAACAGAGCCGGAAGGAGAGAGAGTCCTCTGTTCTTAGCTGCATCATTCTGGAGTGGACTTTCCACCTCACCGAGCTGGGGGTGGGAAGGGAGGGAGGGGATGTTGGTTCAAGTACCACAGACTCCCACTTTTCTTAGAAAATTTCAGTAGAATTTCCTTAAATAAATATGTCTTCATTTCCTGTATGCCTTTAGGACCATTTCCAGAGACTTTTTTTTTGTTAGTTTGGTGTTTTTTTAGTTAAAATTTTCTCCAGTTTCACCAAGGACTACAGAGCTCCTAGCACTGCCATGCCAGTTGCTGTCATTAGTTTTTATTTGATTATCAATGTAATAGTGGTTGCATGAAAAATCTGGAAATATACAAAAAGTCAAAGAAGAAAATAAAATCATTTGTGAACCTATCATTCAGACATTAAAAAAAAAAAACTATACCTGTTGCAATCAAGCTGACTCTGACTCATAGCTAGCCTGTAGAACTGCCCCACAGGGTTTCCAAGGCTGTAATCTTTACAGAAGCAGACTGCCACGTCTTCCTCCCGCAGAGCAGCTGATGGGTTCAAACCACTAACCTCTCACTTAGCAGCCTAATGCTTAACCACTGCACCACCAGGGCTCCTAACTAGATTTAATTGATTTCCTTCCGCTGTTTTTAAATAAGGCTCCGTGCCTGTAACAGAACATCAACAATGAGACTCTTAGATCCTGGTTTTGATGGGGCACAAAGACAAGAGTATTACAGTCCAAGAAGACCCCATGGAAGTATTTCAGAATAGGTGGCCAAGAACAGGTCTTCTGACTATTAAATGCTTTACTCACACGAAAGAGGATTTGAAAGTGGCAAGAGGGTGAAGACCAAGGGAGGCATTTCAAAGAAGAGGAAGGGAAATTCATTCCCCCACCCCATGTCCAGAGTGAAGGGTTTCTACAGTGGCCTCAAACAGCTCAACAAGTACCCCTGAAATCAGGGAGGCAGAGCGGACTGGAGCCTGATCCTTGTCTGGAAAGTGAAGGATCTAGGTGGGCTGCTCATCTCCTCCTGGGAACTCCCTGCATCCACTTCTCTGTCCCTCTCTTTAACACATCACTTTCTACCTGGCTTTTGGATATATGGATACACATGTCCTAGTTATGTACTGCCGAGTAACGAACCACTTCAAATTCAGTGGCATAAACAACAACAGTCATTTATTATTAATAATAATATTATTGTCGGGAGGGAGCAGATCCTGGAGAAGGCTATCATGCTTGGTAGAGTAGAGGGTCAATGAAAAAGAGGAAGACCCTCAATGAGATGGATTGACACAGTGGTTGCAACAATGGGCTGAAGCATAACAACACTTGTGAGGATGGCGAAGGACCAGGCAGTGTTTCGTTCTGTAGTACATAGGGTCGATATGAATCAGAACCAATTTGAAGGCACCTAACAACAACAACGGCATTAATATTATTAATCTATGGTGGTTCAAGCCATTAACTCAGCTCAGCAAGGCAGTTATCACTCAGGGTCTCTTATGCAATTGTAGTTGGACCATGGCTGGAGCTGGAGTCATCTTGAAGTCAGATACGTTTTCAAATTAAAACATCTTATGTCGCTATGAGTCGGAATCAACTCGACAGCAGTGGGTTTTATGTCCACCCAGACTGTGGGCTTTCTGGAACCAGGGACCTTGTTTTACTCATTTTCCTTCCTACCTTTATCCACCTTCATCTAGCTTTCATTACTCAGTACATTGCTGAGCACAGAATAATTCCTATGTAAGGGCTCACTGAATAAATAATAATAGTTATTTATTATCGCCTCATATGCATGTGAAAGCTGGGCAATGAATAAGGAAGACCAAAGGAAAATCGATGCCTTTGAATTATGGTGTTGGCAAAGAATGTTGAATATACCATGGACTGCCAAGAGAACAAACAAATCTGCCTTGGAAGTACAGTCAGAATGGTCCTTAGAAGTGAGGATGGCAAGACTTCATCTTATATATATTGGACAAGTTACCAGGAGGGACCAGTCCCTGGAGAAGGACATCACACTTGGTAAAGCCGAGGGTCAGAGAAAAAGAGGAGGACCCTCAAGGCGATAGATTGACACAGTGACTACGACAATGGGCTCAAGCATAACAGTGAATGTGAGGATGGCACATGACCAGGCAGTGTTTTGTTCTGTCGTAGGTAGGGTCGCTGTGAGTGGGAAATGACTCGATGGCACCTAACAACAACATGATAATAACTACAACAATACCGCTACTGTTTGTTGAGTTTGGGCCAGGTAGCAGGTCTTGTGTCTGCTGATTTAATCACATTGTATCATCCTAGGGATTCTAAGAGGTGTGCTTTGGTCCCATTTTTAGAGAAGGAGCAGAGGCCCAGAGAGATTAAATACCTTGCTTGAGGTCACACAGCTGGTACAAGCAAGAGCTGAGATTCGAATCCAGGATTCTTTGGCTCCAAAGCCCAAGCTTTTAACCCCCAGTTTTGACTCTTATTATTGGGACGGGGGAGATTTAACGGTGGTCTGTTGTGCAGCCACACTTTCTGTCTCAGCCCTTGGGTAACTAGGAGACTGGGCTATCTTTGGCTGGGCCATGCTGCTAGGCTGTGAGCCCCCTGAGGCCGGGGCTGGGCTGGACACTGACTCCACCAGGGCCAGGAGGCTGGGCCTCTTCTGAGAGTGAATCCTGCTATCTGTGAAGCCACGCCCATGTCACAGGGGCAGAGAAGACTGCCCCATATGACTGCAGAGGTAGCTGAATCCTTGGGCCGGAAACCAGCATTCATCAAAGTGTGGTCCTGCGGTCCTTCATAAGAATCCCTGGGGTCCTTGATAAAAGTAAAAGGGAAAAGCCTTTCCTCCAAATCTCTTGAATCAGAGCAGTGGAGGTGGTGTAGGGTGGGCTTGGGAATCCGCACTTTACTGAGACCTCTAGTGAGTCTTAGAAACCTTGGTGGGGTAGTGGTTAAGAGCTACGGCTGCTAACCAAAAAGTCAGCAGTTCAAATCCACCAGGCGCTCCTTGGAAATCCTAAGGGGCAGTTACACTCTGTCCTATAGGGTCAGAATGGACTGGACGGCAAAGGTTGGTTGGTTTTAAGCGAGTCTCGGGCAAATCAAATATTAGACTCACCTACCGTTACCGACTTAGAGAAAGCACTTGGGTGGGCCTAGTCCCTGCAGTTTAACGTGTCACCACCAGAGGGCGAGCTACGACTTCGTAACTGCACTGGCACCTTCTCTCCGGTCCCAGTCGTGGTCAAGCGAATTCCCACTCAGCGGACCCCACCTGTGCAGAGTAGAACCGTGCTCCGTAGTTTTCAGTGGCTGGTTTTTTTGGAAGTAGGTCACCGGACCTTTCTTTCGAAGCGCCTCTGGGTAGACTTCAACCTCCAGTCTCTCGGTTAGCAGCCGAGTGTGTTAGCTGTTGCACCACTCAGGGACCTAGGTGTCCTGTCAGATACGGGTAAACATCTTGCCCTGGGGCTCTGGGTTAAAAAGAGTGGTTTTGTGTTTGGGAAAACACACTTGGTGCCCCGCTAAACGTGCTCATCTAGCCACACACCTCCTCTCACAGAGAGGGAACCAGCTTGCCCAAGTGCGCACAGCAAGCTAACGGTGAAGCTGGGCTTAGAAAAATCCACAGCGCTCTGTCCACGTACCACGCACCTCCCCTTCTCCTGGGCTCAGACCTGTCTACAGGATGGAGGAGAATAAAAACTGACTCAGAAGGAGAAAACTTAGGCTAGTCCTCGCGTTCATGAATCTGTTCATTCGTTCAATTCTTCTCAACTATTTATCGAGCTCCTGTTCCACTTGTCGCTGAGTCAACCCCAACTCATGGTGACCCCATGTGTGTCAGAGAAAAGCCGTGCTCCGCAGCACATTCAAGGGCTGGTTTTTTAGAAGTGGCGCGAGGGCAGTGTGGCTGGAGAGAAAGGAGGGAGATGGGCATCAGGGACACAAAGGTGCATAGACATGACCTTGACACTGACAAGTGGGAGACAAAGTTGGCCCATGAGCAGTGACAACATGAGGCAGCCTCCAAGCTAGGCCATAGCCTCAGAGCAAGGGACTGAAAGGAGAAAGCAGAGCAGGCTTCATGGAGGAGGTGGTGTTTACATTGAACCAGGCTTGGTTTGATTCAAGGCCATCAGGCTCCTCCTTCTTACTGCATGGCAGGTATCATCCTAGCCATGGGGATTTCCTGTCAGGTCCTGTTTCAGAAGGTAAAAATCTTCCTGAACTAAGGGGGGAGGAAGGAAACAGGGGTTTCGGATCTTCAAGAACCAGCTCGGTCCTACAAACTCTGTACCCCTGCTCGCCATGGCTCCAGCTCGCCCTTCTCCCTCCAGCTCCCCCTTCCTCCTTCCAGCTCCCCCTTCCTCCCTCCAGCTCCCCCTTCCTCCCTCCAGCTCCCAGGCTCTCTGTGTGTACTGCTGGTGCTGTGTAGCTCTAGCCAAAGGGCAAGTCAAATGCACAGTCCAGGCTTGGGAGCAAATTTGCCTTACCTCCTATCTCTTGACCCTTCTGCGCCTTCAGCTCAGAGCCACCTCGCTCTCAAAACTTTAGAGCTGAGTGGCTTGTGGAATGATGGAAAGGAATGCGCTTTATAAACTCTTACGCAGATATAAAGGATTTATAGCAGGCACTTTGCGATGGAATCAGACTCCATATTTTGCTGCTTGACTACTGATAAGATTTAAGCCCCTCCCCTCCCTCCCAGCTTCTGTCCCACATCTGGGTCAGCTGATCAGAAAGTCTGGGACTCCCTCCTGTGGCAGTGGTGCCAAGTTCAAACCAGGCACGGGAATCCTCACCCCAGCCTCACCCCTTACCACCATGAAAGCCAGGTCCTTTTCTTGCTCTCTCAAGCCTTTCAGACCAGCTTGAGAAGCTTTCCTGCCCTCCCTAGAAAGCCTCATCGTGTAATAAACCTCTTCCTTGGTTTATAGGTAGAGTCATTATCCATCTTGAAATCTGTGCCACATTTTGGGTGGGGGTCTGTCCTGCCTCTATGGGGTGCTGCCTTGTTCTCAACAATCTCCCCTTCTCTAGGATCTGCCCCCAATACATGAGGTTTGTGGTCGGCCCATCCCTCTGTCCCTCTTCCCCTCAGTTGCTGGTGGTGTTACTGAAAGATGGGCCAGTGAGTCCCTCTCCCGGGAACTGGGATTTGAAAGTGTGAAAAACAGGGACCAGGAGTCTTGAATACTGAATTAGGGTTGTGGCTGAGCCTAGAAAGGCAGTCAACAAACTCTTGTGGCTGAGTTCCTGGGATTGTTCTTCCCTGGTCCATTTGTTCCACTGTCCCTCAGATTCCATGAGCTTCTCCAACAGAGTTATAATCCTTCCAACAAATTTGTCTGCTTTATTTTTGTTTAAGCAATCAACAGTATCTCTCTCTCTCTTTTTTTTTTTTTTTTGCAACCAAAAGGAGTATAGCTAGCAAATTGATTAACCTATTTTGCAAAAAAATGAAATGATGTTCTCTTAAATTTGGCTGCTAATCTCCCCTTAGTTTTTCCCTAGTATTAGTTTGCTCAGTAATCCCATCCTTTGTAGGTAAGCCCAACTCTTGGTTTAGCCTTTATGTGAGTAATTATAATCTTCACATTAGTGCCATCTGCTGAAGCCCTACCCCATGGGCCCTGGAGTATAAGTTCATCCATGTCCTTTAAGTGGGTTGGTCCCTGTAGTGGGTTAGATATGGCTGCAACGTCCTTGTCACTCCTCCCATCAACAGATGGGGTCTATTTCCCCTCCTTTTGAATCCTAGCTTCACTGTGAATTGTCGTCGTAATACAGGGCAGACATGATGCTCTGGAAACTTCTGAGGCTGAGTCTTGAGATCCGCACCTGTTGCTTTCGTGTGCTTAGAATGTTCCATCTTGGAAGCCAGCTGCCAGGTAAGAAGTTTGACTCCCTTGAGACCACCATGCTGTGAGGGAGCCAAAGCTAGCCAAGTGGAGGGAGGCCACATGGAGGAGCACTGAGGCACATGACATGCTACCAAAGGCTTCTCAGACCTGTCAGCCCAGCCAGGTCCCAGTCGGAATGCAGCTGAGTGAGCCACCCCCATGGCCAAACCTTACCTGAATTCCTAACCCACAGAACCCTGAGCAAGTAAAATGATTGCAGTCTTGAGCCACGAAGTGCCCGGGTAGTTTGCTACATAGCAATGGGTGCTTCAAATAGTCTTTGACTTAAAAACTTTCATAGGGGCAGTTTATTTTATTTTTTTCCTTTTTCTTTGAAAAACTCCCAAGCACACTTCACTTGGTGAGAGGCCTGTTTTAGATTGAATTGTGTCCCTCCAGAATAAGTGTTGAAATCCTAACCCCTATACCTGTAAATATGACCCTTTTTGGAAATAGTGGTTTTCTTTTGTTATGCTAATGAGGGGGTGCCAGAGTAGGGTGGGTCCTAAACTAATCACTTCTGAGTTATAAAAAAAGCAGAATAAACACAGACACATACACTCCTTGGGTGGGGCTGCTTCTCCATACATGGCGGGGCCCAGGCAGCCTGGCTCAGGTGGGCAAGGGAGCCAGTTAACCCGAGGGCCTGGGGGGCTGGAGGGGCCTAGGGGTTCGTAGCCATCTGCCTTGCTGCGGGGCCCAACTCTCTTACTCTTTCAGCTCTGCTCTTAAATAAGATGCCAGGCATTGAATTTATGTTAATGGTGATGGAATGATCTGGAAAAGGATGGCGAGAATGGTTGTACAATTTGAAGAGTATAATCCACGTCACAGAATTGTACGTGTAGAAATTGTTGAGATGGCTTGTGTTTTGTTATGAATATTTTTACCACAATTAAGAAAACGTTTATTTGGAAAAATAAATAAGATACGACGGCTCCCACCAGTCCATGCCAGGCTGGCCTCCCCACATCAGAATCGCCCGACAGACTTGTTCACCGCTAGATTTTAGGCTCCACGCTGAAGGTGCCTACTCGACAGGCCTGGGTTAAGTGCGCGACTACTAGCTAAAAGAGTTCAACCTACCCAGAAGTGCCTCAGAAGAGAAGCCTGGCAATCTGTGTCTGAAAGGTCACAGCCTTGAAAACCCTATGGAGCACAGTTCTACTCTGCACATGTGGTCGTCGTGAGTCAAAACTGACTTAATGGCAACTAACAACAACTAAAGTCACTCTCACAAAATGGACAGCCTGTTTAAAGAGATTCCTGCCGAGAAGCTGGGGATTGAGGGTAATAAAACTACTTAATGCAAAGACAACTTTACAGAAAACAGCAGAAGTGACACATCTCACACTGCAGGCTGCCTCGTGCAGGTGTGCAAGTCGTGAGCGGAAATCTTGTCTGAAGTCCACTCCCACTTGCAACGCTGTGTCTGCTGGACGGAACATCTTTTCCCTACCTGCACGAAGGCTGACGCAGGCTTCCTAGGGTCTGCACCTGCCCCTAGGTCTGGCTCCCCATTGGCCCCCTTTTGAGAGGCTCTCATGGTCAAACAACATCCGACAAGAAACCACTCACAGTGCTCAAGACACCACGAAGACCCCTTGAAATCTGGATTTACAGCCACGATCAGTAACTACCACAAACCTTGCCTGGAGGATCCTGCTCTCTGCCTCTTCAATAGCGACCTCTCCTTCTTTCTTGCTAACAGAAACCTGGCGGGGTAGCTACGTGTCCAGCTAGGAAGCTACATTTCCCAGTCTCCCTTGCAACTAAGAGTGATCATGTACCAGAAATCGGGCTAATGAGAAATGATAAGACATTTTCTAAGGATTTCCAAAAAAGTTTCTTTTTCTAGCATAGGCAACACTCCTCCTCCTTATGGCTTCCTTCTTCCTTTCTGGAACGCAGATGTGATGACCAGGGATGTGGCAGCTGTATTGTAGTCTTGGGGGAAAGGGCAAGACAATGGTAAAGACAGATCCCCGACACCCTTGAGCTACTGAACTAATGCCAGGAACTGTCATATGAGAAAGGTAACCCTCTAGCTTGTTTAAACCATTGTGCAATCAGGTTTATGTCACTTACAGCCGAACACAATTCTAACCAATTCTCTCCTTCTCAGTGGATGTTGTTCCTTGAAGTATTAGCCATGGTGGTGTGGAATCAGCGCAATTAGCAAGTCGTTTAGAAACTAAGACACTTCTGTAAATTATTTGCAGCCTTGTCTAAAGTCATGCATCATTTAATGCTACTTTATAAAATTGTATTAATTTTAGTAATACATTTTAGAAATCTCTTTAAATAATTCCTTTGAAGTACAGTACACATACAGGAAAAAAGCACGTATCATATGTATAAAAAAAACAAAACAAACACACCTGCTGCCGTTCAGTTGATCCTGACTCACAGTGCCCCACAGGCAGTAAAACTGCCCCATAGGGTTTCCAAGGCTGTAATCTTTATGGCACAGACTCCCACATCTTTCTCCCACAGAGTAGCTGGTGGGTTCAAATCACCAACCTTTCAGTTAGCAACTGAGTGCTTAATCATTGCGCCACCAGAGCTCCTATCGTAAGTACACAATTCGTTAATTATTTCTCAAGCTGAACACATCCAAATAACCAGAGTCAGGTCAAGAAAGAGAATGTGGTCAGCTTCCTGGAAGAAGCCTCTTTTGAGGTTTCTTTTTCAACAGTGGGAAGAAAAAAAACCCGTATAACATCGGCCACAGTAAAAATGACTGAAACGGTGCATGGGAGGTAACATGGCAATAAATTACAGTGAACTCATTTGTCAGCAAATCCTGTCTGACATCGCCAAAGATTCAAAGCAGAGACTCAAAGAACAAATTGGTTGTTTTTTTTTTTTTAATTGTACTTTAAATGGAGGTTTACAAAACAAACTAGTTTCTCATTAAACAGTTAGTACACATATTGTTTTATGACAGTGGTTAACAACCCCACAACATGTCAACACTCTCCTTTCTCAACCTTGGGTTCCCTATTACCAGCTTTCCTGTCCCCTCCTGCCTTCTAGTCCTTTCCCCAGAGCTGGTGTGCCCCTTTAGTCTTGTTTTGTTTTATGGGCCTTTTCAATCTTTGGCTGAAGGGTGAACCTCGGGAGTGACTCCATTACTGAGTTGAAAGAGCGTCCAGGGGCCATACTCTGAGGGTTTTTCCAATCTCTGTCAGGCCAGGAAGTCTGGTCTTTCTTTTGGAGTTAGAATTTTGTTCCACATTTTTCTCCAGCTCTGGCCGGGACCCTCTATTGTGATCCCTGTCAGAGCAGTCAGTGGTGGTAGCCGGGCACCATCTAGTTGTACTGGACTCAGTCTGGTGGAGGCCGTGGTAGATGTGGTCCATTAGTCCTTTGGACTAATCGTTCCCTTGTATCTTTAGTTTTCTTCATTCTTCCTTGCTTCCCAAAGGCGTGAGACCAGTGGAGTGTCCTAGACAGCTAGACAGCTGCTCACAGGCTTTTAAGACCCCAGGTGCTACTCACCAGGGTAGAATATAAAACGTTTTCCTTACGAACTATGTGATGCCAATTGAGCTAGATTCGAAGAACAAATTCTTGACGTGGGAGGCTTCCTCTCTGGCTGGGTGACAATACTGATGATTCTAATATACGTCAAATGAGGTTGTTTGCTAGATGCTTAAAACTCTGTTTCAGTACTGAAGTATACCTAAATAACGTGTGTGTGTGTGAGAGAGAGAGAGAAACACCAAAGGAAAGATGTACTGGAGAACATATTATTTTTCAACACTAAGTCATTTCTTAAATTAAAACAATACCTTTCTGGGGAAAGAGCATAAGCACAGATTAAATGCAATATTAGTTTAGACTAGACTATACAAAGGCCTCTGGGGTATGTTGGTAGAAGTGGCATCACGTATGAAATCTTTGCTTATGTCATCTGTAGGCAAGCTTAACTGTCTAGAAAGAAGCCTTTAAAACTAAATCGTTGTAATTCTCTTTAATAAGTACAGAGTCACTTTTAAATATGAAATATGAAAGATATTATCAATATGATTAGTATTATAAAAAGATCTTAAAACTGAATTTTTACAATGCTTTGTAGTATGATGGGGAATTACATTGAAGGTTTTAAGACCACGCAGAAATTTTCTGCTTATCTTGTGCAAAGCACTTGAAAGGGTTGTGACAAAGATGCTGTGCATATCTTTTCTTTTATATAACACAGGTGCATCAAATGCATCCAATTTTTTTTTTTTTTTTTTTTTGCAAGGACAAGTGGATGCCATTTCCAGGAGGATTTATTTCCAAAAAAAAAAAAAAAATCTGTCTCTTTGATGTCAAAGCCAGGCTTTAATTATGAGTTTAAAACCAAAATTATTTAAAACAAATCAAAAAAGTGCCCCCACACTTTGGAGAACCTTTTGAAAAGAGATGCTTGGCAATATTGCGACATATCACATATTACAACATTGTTAGGTAACGTCGTGGCTGAAAATCACATAGACGTATCACCTGTAAAAACTGTCCTATCTGTATACTTGGAAAAGCTTGGCAGCAGAATTTTCTAATCTCTTCAATTTTTTTTTTTCTAAAGGAAAAATTTCAGTGATTTTGAACTTGGAGGTACAGTGTTATATTTACTGCCTCTCCCTGGGAGAAGATTATATGTTGACCCTGGACAATCAAATACATGCAGAAAAGGTGCATTGAATTCCCGGGAAGAGGCTGTAAGAGCTACCCGTAGCTACCACACACTCTCTTCCCACTGCAAAGCTTGGGGAAGAGTTTGGATCCCAGAGTGAAGACGACACAGAACAGAGCTGCAGCCAGCTGGTGCCGACCTGTGGCGTGAGCAAGAATCAGCCATTGCTGTTCTGTTGTTTACTGCTGCCGAGTCTGCTCCGACTCATGGCGACGTTCTGTATAACAGAACGAAATGTTGCCCAGTCCTGCGCCATCTTTTCATCTTCCAGCACCGTATCGCACAAAATCCTGTTGTGAGCCACAGGATTTCCATCGGCTAATTTTGGGGAAGTAGATTGTCAGGCCTTTCTTCCTGGTCTCTTTTAGTCTGGAAGCTCATCTGAAACTTGTCTGCCATGGGTAACCCCGCTGATATTTTAAATACCGATGGCACAACTTCCATCATCATAGCAACACACAAGCCACCCCAGTTTGACAAACTACCACACTATGTTTGAAGACCCTGAAACGTAGGAGTCATTTGTTAATGCAGCATACCCTAGTCTGCCCTGACTAATGCATGACCCATTTGTCCCCATCAGTGCAGTGGAGAAGTGAGGCACACCTGAGATGGGTCAGGAGCAGTAGGTGGAGGGAAGGACATGGATCTGTGAGGCTGGCAGACATCGTGACGGAGAGGGAGGTCACTGAGTACTGGAGATCCTGACCAGGTATAATTGGGAAAAGTGTGACACTCTGGGCAGGAATAGGGAGTCGAAAGAGAACCAGGCAGTAGCTCACATTTTCATTGAGGAGCCCTGGTGGTGCAGTGGTTAAGAGCTTGGTGGCTAACCAAAACGTCAGCATTTCGAATCCTCCAGCTGCTCCTTGGAAACCCTTTGGGGGCAGTTCTACTCTGTCCTATAGGGTCACTATGAGTCGGAATAGACTCGACAGCAACAGGTTTGGTTTGGTTTTGGTTTTAAAATTTAGGAAGTACATTCATAGCAACCCATTTGGTGAGAATGTTAGAAATAGAAACAGTCCAGCCACATGTGTTTGTGCAGTACACAACCTAACCAACCGTATGCAGCAGCCGTGTCAGGAAATTGTTTTGAGGGGAAGAGGCCTGATTTAGACAAGCTTCATGAAGGACCTGTGGAATGTGAAGACCCCTACCTTCTCCTTGAAGAGGTCTCCTCCTTCTGTGAATTCCTGCAGCATTTGATTGGTGGTAGTTTAATAGTTTTGCCTCTCTTTACTGAGTATTGGAGCCCTGCTGGAGTAGTGGTTAAAGTACTCAGCCTTGGAAACCCTATGGGGCAGTTCTGCCCTGTCCTTTGGAGTCGCTATGAGTCAGAATCAACTCGATGGTAGTGGGCGTGGTTTCATTTGGATTCATCAAGTATTGGACTCTATAAAGTGCTTCACATACAGGATAATGATCATGACGCCGGCTAGCAATCATTGAGGCTCCACTGGTGCCCTCTTTCTTACAGGTGTTTATGGTCTCAGACAGGCATCTGTGGCGTCGATTGTAACAATAACCCCAGCGATTCACCCCTCCCCGTTTCCAGGCCCTTGTCCACATACTTCTGTAGAGCCCTCCCCCTCAGGTCCTGGATCTGGCCATGAGACTGGCTTTGCCAACAGACTGTCATGGAAGGCATGGTGTCTGGCTCTGAGCCCAGGCCCTGTCTATTCCACTCGAGCCCTTTTCCTCCGCCTTTACCAGAAAAAGAGCAAGCCCAGGCTAGCCCACTGAAGAATGAGAGATGTGTGGAACAGAGCCGAGTCACCTCGGGCATCCCAAGGGAAGCCAGCTTGGATTAGGTGGCATCCAGCTGACCTCCAGACGCTTGAGTGAAGCCAGCAAACATCAGCAGCTCCACCCACTCGCCTAGCTGACTCCGTGTGCATGGGCCATAATGTCTGTTGCAAGATGAGCCTCTAGTTAATGTTAAACCCGATACCTGCGCTGAACTGGGCTTGCCTCACCACTATGGATTATGTAAGCTTTCACAGTCTCCCCAAGTTGCTGCAACTGAGAAGGGGACGTACAGGACCAGCCCAGAGGTGGCAGAGACTGTTCTGGGACAGGGGAAGCAGGGTGTGCGTCCTGCTCAAAGTCTTGTCAAGCCTAAGGGAGGGCTCAGGGCTTCCTGGGGCTCCTGGACACCAAGCAATCTGAAACAAGGCTTCACAGGAGCATTTCCGTTTTCAGCCTGAGTAGACTCAGGACGGAGAGGTGGGACAGGAACAAGGGGACTTTGGCTGAGTCCCACCTCATGGGCCATAGAGGGCTTAGGAGGGGTCTCTGGGTAAAGAATGCCTTTCCCAAGAGCCCCAAAGAACCTCCCCTTCGCAACCTGGGATGAAGACGTGGAGGAATCACAAGCAATAGGAGATAATTTAGGGGAAGGAGAAAGGCTTACAGAAGACACTCCCTCCAGCAGATGACCCTCTCCATCAACGGCACATCTAATCACATACATTTCATTTGTTTGCTGCTTTCCTAAGCAAGTTTCTTTGGATTGCAAGAGGCCAAATCTGGCCAAAGGAGTGTCTCGCCACGCTCCCCTTCAATCAGAAAGCGCCTGTACTCTTGTGTACTTGTTATATTGGGGTTCTGTATGAGATTATGTTTAGAAAGATGCGTGTGCTGCAAAATTACAAAAGGGTGAAAACCACTGATGTGGGTGATGGCATGGGGCAAGGGGAGGGCAGGTGGCCCCACTGGACGAATATTATGCCGTGGGATCGAGACTCAGGTGGAGGTGACAGGTGAGTTGGGAGTGCTTGACTCTGCGGGGCAGGTAGGGTGGAGTCGGAAGATGTATGGGAGAGGATGCTGGATCTGCATCTCGAGGGTGGGAAGGATGTTGACAGAGGACAGTGACCTGTTGGGCAAGTATTGCAGCTGCTGGTGACAGGTGAGAACAGCAAGCTTGGGAGGTGTGGTCCCCAGATGCATGGTATCAGGGAACGATAGATGGGGAAAGGGAGGGGTCGGGGTGGCAGCCACAGATCTGGGCCGAGTGACGGTGGACAGGGTGGCGGTCACTGAGATAATGAACACAAGCAGAGCAGGGGGTGAGGATGGGGGGTGGAGTCCACTTTGCACATTTGAGATTGAGGGGCCTGGGCATTTGGTGAGATGTCCAGGGGACAGGTGGCTATATAGAACTGGATGGGACGGCTCTCTCCTTGGCCACACCTTCTCAACCTTCAGGACTCAGAGAAGCTTTCTCAGGCTCCCCCGCCCCCTGAGAGTAGTTACTCCGCATTCCCCTCTGTCCCATCACCCCATCTATTCTGAGCCTTTACCACCACTTTGTTCTTTTAAAGTCTCTGGATGGCGCAAACAATTCACATTTGACTACTAACCTAAAGGTTGGCGGTTCAAACGCACTCAGCAGCACCGTGGAAGAAAGGCCTGGAGACCTGCTTCTAAGATTACAGCCAAGAAAACCCTATGGAGCTCAGTTCTATTCTGCAATACATGGGGTGACCATGAGTTGGAATCGACTTGATGGCAACAGGTTTGGTGGTTGGTTTTTGTTGTTATTGTCCTTTTATTTACTTATTTCTGGTCCATCTTCCCCCAATAGTGTGTAAGCCTCACAAAGACAGCAGTTTTTGCTTGTTTTCTTCACTGCCAGGTCTCAATTGCCCAGAACTTGCCTGTACATGGTAGGTGCTTGATCAGTATTTGGTGGCTGAAAGAGTGAGTGAATGAACAAGCAAGCCCAGGAGAAGGCCCAGGGTCGCTGGTTGGGTTCTCTGGAGGCAGATGCTGAGCTGGGGTTTGGGTACATGATGCTTATTAGGGTTCAACGCCTGTGAGAGGAAGTGGGAAGAAGCAGGATGGGGCAGGTGGGAAAGCTGAATTGCAATGCCAGCCCCACAAATCCTGGGACAACCCAGCATGGAGACTGGAATGAATATCACTCAGAAGAGTCACCCCTGTTGGGCTGGAATGTCTGCGCCTTTAAATCCCATCTTGCTCAGTCACTGCATCCGCTGGCCCTGGGAAGGGCAGACCTAAGGAGCAGGCAGCTGGAGCCATCTGCTGACCACACTGCCCATGGCTGGCAGCCATGCGCCTCCACATCTACAAAACCTGGGGGGACATTCGGATTCATAGGGTCATCAGTACTGCAGATGGTGGTTCTGGTTGTGGTGGTGGGAGTTGAAATCAGGGCAATGAGCAAATGATAAGTACACCAGCCCTCAGGGAACAGTGTCGCAGGAAACGGAGAGACCAGGCTCAATGAGAAAAGCCTCTTCTAACCAGGAGAAATCTCGGCAGGCTGTCTGGAGGTGATGAGGTTTGAGTTGAAGGGTGTATTATGAGTGGATACAGGGAGCTGGAACGGAGGGGGTTTCCAGGTGGAAGGGCAGCCCTGGGTTGGAGAACCTTGGGATGTCTAGAGAAAGCACAGCCAGAGTTGAGTTGAGCACGGCTGTGTGGAGGTTAGCAGGGGCTCTCTTGGAAAAGGGGATCAGGGCCAAAGGATGGGGCTCTGGACGATGGGTCTGACTGAGGACAGGCCCTGCAGAGAAGTCAAGCAGTCACCCAGCAACGTCTTTGCTTCCTTTCTTCATACCTGCCCCTTGCAGGGCTGGGAATCGCAGTGATGTAAGAGTGGCTCAGGGAACTGGGCCAGGGCGGGCAATCAGGCCGAGCTGGCAGGAGGCTGAGCTCCCACAGGAGCTGATATTATGCAACCGCTCAGGAATCAAAGCTCTGCTTAAAGAAAAGAGAAGCCCAGCTCCAGGGAGTGTGAACTCAGGGTCTCTCTTTAGAACCTGCTGGAAGGACAGAGAGGAAATAGAATCATAAATTGTCTGAGAGGGGACTGAAAAATCTGTTTCTACAAGAGCTTCCCGAGGCAGTGTGGGGCTTTTATCTTGAAGAATCCCCTGCCAGGTGCCGCCGTGACCTGTCCAGGGCAGAAGATGAAAGTGGCCAGCACATTTTATCCTGTAGATTAGAGATGGAGGCATGGGATAGGCTGTTGGGGGCAGCACGCTCTAACCCTGAGGCCAGGTGGCACGGCCAGCACCCCCTGTCCACACTGCGCCTGCCTCTTCTGAACGTGGAGCTCCCCTGATGCCACTTGGCCTTCCAGGTCCCAGGCAGCCTCTGCCTGCTGGGACCACCTGGCCACACTGCTGCTTCTCCCACTCTCCCACCTCTTCACAGGCCCCAGCTGAAATGCCAAAGTTTCCCAAGATTTTGGACACCCTGGATTGCCAACTCACTTCCTTCCCAGAACCAACCGGAGTTCTGTTGAGGAATGAGTGTGCATATATATTTTCCTTTTTATTAAATTTCTGGGTCTGGGAACTGAATGATCTAGATTGTCAGGCAGTGAATAATAGTGGAGGGCAGACCGAGAAAGGGAATTCCACGTTGGGACCCCACAGCCTCGTTTTTATCCGCTGGGAACAACACTCTGAGAACGCTCTGCTGTCCCCCGTCCCGTCTACCCAACCCATTTTCCACACGACATTGCGATTAAATAGTTATTATCAGAGTAAGGATTCGTTCAGTGTCTGTATTCCCTCTCCCTCCTCCATCACCACTGCCACCACCACCATCTCTGTCATTGTCACCACCATCACTGCCACCATCACCACCGCCACCACTACAACCATCGCCACCACCATCTCTGTCACCATCACCACCATCTCTGTCACCATCACCACCATCTCGATCACCCTCACCACCATCTCTGTCACCATCACCACCATCTCTGTCACAATCACCACCATCACCATCACTACCATCTCTGTCACCCTCACCACCATCTCTGTCACCATCACCACCATCTCTGTCACAATCACCACCATCTCTATCACCACCATCTCTGTCACCATCACCACCATCTCTGTCACCATCACCACCATCACCACCATCTCTATCACCACCATCTCTGTCACCATCACCACCATCACCACCATCTCTATCACCACCATCTCTGTCACCATCACCACCATCTCTGTCACCATCACCACCATCACCATCACTACCATCACTGCCACCATCACCACCATCTCTGTCACTATCACCACCTCACCATCTCGGCCACCATCATCTCCGCACTCGCCACCACTACCACCACCATGTTACAAGCTCCCTGCGCTTCATGGTTTTCCTGTGCACCATCGTATCCCAATGCAAGGTATACAGCAAACGCCTGGACCATACCCACTGAATGAAAATAAGCAAACGAGGGAAAGAAGGCCGGGAGGGAGGGAGGAAGGGAGGACCAGAGGACTGGTGAGGTCTCCTGGGCTCAGTGGGGAGACAGACTTGGAAATCAATATTCTTCTAGCCTGACACAAGTGCAGTGACAGGACAAAGCAACAGGAACATGGACCCAGTGCAGGGGAGACAGTCTGGGAACAATTAGCTCTATCGGAGCGGGGCCTCAGAAAAGGCCTCCTGGAGGAAGTGGTGCATAAACTCAGCTTTGAAGATGGATAAGAATCCCTCAGGTGGACGAGGAACAGGCATTAAAAGCCCAGAGCCTGGGGTGCGTAAGGCAGGAAGGGCTTGTTTGGGGTGGGGAAGGCTAAAGATTCTGGCCTTTCCAGAGTGTAAGGTGGGAGGTGAGGGAATGGTGAGGGGTTAGGGTGTGTTGATATTACAATGACAACATTTCTTAACTGTTGCTATGGTAACGACCTTGAGTTTTCATTCATAGGCAAGAGGGTTTTGATAAGGGAAATAATATTAATTAATTAATTTGTTTATTCGTTAATTTATTCATCAGCTATCTATTGATTGCCTTTTGGGTGGAAGATTCAAGGGATTTAGCAATGAACAAAACCACAAAACCTGTTTAAATGCTCTCATTTCATCCTCACAATAACTCTGTGACATTCTTACTGTATATTCATTTTGTTATTATTGACAAGGGGCCCTGGTGGCTCAGCAGTTAGGCGCCCGGCTGCTCACCAAAGGGTCAGCGGCTCAAACCCACCAGCCACTCCATGGGGGAAAGATGTGGCTACCTGCTTTCGTAAATATGACTGCCTTGGAAACCCTATGGGGCAGTTCTACTATGTCCTGTAGTGTCCCTGTGAGTCAGAATCTACTCAGTGGAATTGACTCCATGGCAACGGGTTTGGTGGCTTTTTATTATTAATAAAAATAACTTTGAATGCCTAAACTAGATATTTATGCAGTTATTCCTCATGACAGTCCTGTTGAAGGAGCATGAAATCCATTTTGCAGAAGAAACTGAAGGCTGAGAGAGGTGAAATATCCAACCCAGATACATGCACCTAATCAGAGCTACAGCCAAGTTTTGAACCCAGGCTGGTCTGACGGTCAAAACTCATGGCCTTTCCTTTCCAAGGTGTTGTCCGCAATGAGCGGATGAAGCTGCACTGCTGGAACTTCAGGCTTCAGCCGGCAGGTGGGTGTGAGCATCGAGATATTTCAGACACCTAATATGAGGTCATTGACAGAGGACAAGCATCTGTAACTCAGTGGTAGAGCTCTCGCCCTCCAGAGGAGACAGCCGGTTCGAGTCCTAGCCCCTGCGCTTCATGAGCACCAGTCACTCACCTGTCAGCGGAGGCCTGTGTGTTGCTGTGATGCTGAACAGGTTTCAGTGGCGCTTTCAGACTAAGACAGACTAGGAAGAAAGGCCTGGTGATCAGCTTCTGAAAATCGGTCAGTGAAAACCCTGTGGATCGCAATGGTCTGACCTGCAATCAATCATGGGGGTGGCGCAGCACTGGGTAGCATTTCTTTTCATTGTTTATGGTGTCACCACAAGTCAGGGCTGACTTGGCAGCAGCTAACAACAGCAACAACAAGCTTGTGGACATGCTTCCAGGTTCCCTTCTTTGCTCCCGTGTTTAAATGCAACGACAATTTTCTCTCGTGCTAGTATTCTCCCGTCTCTTGTTGTGAACACCCACAGTCTCCCAGGGAAGTTGGCCAAGTAAAACTGCCCATTGACCTTTCCCAGACAGAAACCATGGGGCTCAGAATATGCTCACCAGGCCTCATCCACACAAGGGCCATGGGGCTCAGAACATCCTCCCCAAGCCTCATCCCAGACTGGGGCCACAGGGCTCAGAACACACTTCTCAGGCTTCACCCCAGACTGGGGCCACGGGGCTCAGAATACGCTCCTCAGGCTTCATTCCCACACATTTTTAGTGCTGTCTTTCAGTGTGACCCGCCTCTGGGAGACTTGGGTGTCACAACCTGGGAAGCTTCCTGGATAATTATGGAGGCCCCCCGGTGTCTGGGCAAACATTTCTCCCAGCCTCCTGGCATCAGAGAGGACCCAAGGGTGCAAGAACCTGGTTCCCCTTCATGTGAAGTTGAGCAGGCTCCACCCCAGAATACAAGCCCTGGGCCCAGTCTGCCAGGCCTTCTTTTTAAGTGTGGGAAATCACTTCCTACCCCGCCCCCCTCGACCCACCAAAGCAAAAACTTCTAATACTAGGGGAAAAAATATAATTCCAAGATGGAAAAAAAAATCAATGGACGGGTATGTGGGCACCCCAGGGTGCTAGGCACCTAGATGTCTAGAAACACTGGGGCCATGGTGACGGTGTCTCCCCTAAATCCAGCATCAGCCTCCCCCCAACCCCCAGGGCAGGGACCATGTTGACTTCATCTGCTGCTGTGTCCCAGTACCTAAGACAGTGCCTGGCACACAGTGGGTGCCGAATAAATGTTTACAAATGAGTAAACTGAGTGGAAGTTAAAGAAAGAGGGAACCAGAGAGGGGGGTGGCAAAGGCCTTCCTGTTCCTTCAGGGAGATAGATGGGGAGCAACAAGGCAGGGCCACCCACAAAGGGCCCCAAACCAACCCCACCTCCAAAACACACACCCGAAATTCTCTGTTGTACGTCCTACTAAGACAGGACCCAGGAGCAGGGGCTGCCCGGAGGCAAAGTTGTGTTGAACCTTGTCCCCGTGCTTTGGTGCCAGTAGCAGAGTGAGGGGATCACACAGACAAACAGGCATATACACACAAACACACACAGAGACATACATAGATATACACACAGAGAGACACACAGATACACAAACAGACACACGTAAAGACACAGAGAAATACACAAAGACACACACAGTTATACACACACACAGATACACTGACACACAGAGAGACACACAGATATACACACAGACACAGATCTACACACAGACACAGATATACACACACATAGAGACACACAGAGATGTACACAAACACACAAACACACAGATGCAGACACACACACAAACAGGCATGCACACGGAGACACACACAGATATATATATACACAGACACACAGAGATATACACACACAAAGAGGCATACACATACAGATATACACACAGACACACACAGAGACACACGCATAGAGACACACGCATAGAGACACACACAGAGATACACACACAGAGAAAAACCCAGAGACACAAACACACAGATGTAGACACACACACAAACAGGCACAAACACACACAGAGATATACGCACAGACATATAGGCACACACAGAGATACACACAGACACACACACAGAGACACACACAAAGAGACACCCAGAGATACACCCAGAGAGACACACACAGATATAGGCACAGACACACACAGAGATATACATACCTAGAGACACAGAGATATACACACAGAGAGACACACAGACACACACATAGACACATGCATAGAGACACACAGATACACATAAAGATACACATACAGATATACACATAGAGACACACAGACTCACAGATACACACACACAAAGACATACACAGAGACACACACACAGACACTGCATTTGTACTGAGACCTATGTTGGTCATATCCTTTCCTCCCCAGCCCCTTGCTGCTGGGACACAGGGGCCATGTGTTATGTCCAAAAAGGGGAGAGCCATTGACTTTTATGATGCGAGCTTCTGCTCTCCACTCTGTGCTGTTTCCTCGCTCACATTATCCCTTAGTGTGTGTGTGTGTGTGTGTGTGTGTGTACTAACATACGGTTGGACCCTCCCTGTCTTTTTATAGGAAACAGCCCTTCCCTGGGTGCCTGCAGGAGTTACTATTTTATCGCCTGTCCTGTCCTGACCCTGTGTCCGCAGTTGTCTGGTCCAGTGCAGGTCACCTGAACCAGGCAGGACAATCTGGATCCTGGGATTAGGGACTTGGAGCAGGGAGAGTAGAAGGCAGTCTGTCATGGTGGCAGAAACTCTGAGATGTAAACTTTGGAAGATGTTGGGAGGTGATTGCTCCAGCCAGGTGTGTCAACTTACCTAAGACGGGATTATGTTTCCCATAATTTTATTCTCTTTCTTGTTCCAGGTAAGGCTTGTCCACATGAGAAATGTACACAAGACTTGGAAGGTAGAAATTAAGCAAGAGCCAGTCAACTCTCAAGGCTGGTGTGGGTGTCGGGCACTGTTTCGCCTCCTTGTGCCAACATTTCCACCAGCTTCCTCCAGGGCTTCTCCGTGCCTTCTCCACATCCTAGGGCGGCCACTTTGGCATCTACAAGCTGAGAAGCTCCAGCGTCCTCCACAGGCCGCCATGTCATTGAGAGAGGTTGGAGAGACAGATGCAGGCTCCACTTTGTCTCATGGTTTCCAGTCATTCCTGTCTCTCCGTTTCGTGCCCAGCTTTCCTCCACAGCTGCCAGGCCTGCTGACTTCAGGGTGATTCGGGTCGAGCACCAGACTCAGGGACAGCAGCCTTTTATGGATGTCCCACCTGCTCCCACAGCTGGGCAGTGGATTTGTTTCCCAGCCTGCCGTAACAAATTACCACAAACTGGGTGGTTTAAACAACAGAAATTTATTCTCTCACAGCTCTGGAGGCTGCAAGTCCAAAATCAAGGTGTCAGCCAGGCTCCACTCTCCCCAAAGGCTCTACAGGAGGATGTTTCCTTGCCTCCTGCAGCTTCTGGTGGCCCCAAGTGTTCCTTGGCTTGTAGCAGCATCCCTCTAACCTCTGCCTCTGACTTCGCGTGGCCGATCCAGCCTCTGCCTCTGTCTTCGTGTGGCTGATCCTGTCTCTGCCTCTCTCTTCACGTGGCTGATCCAGCCTCTGCCTCTCTCTTCACGTGGCCGATCCAGCCTCTGCCTCTGTCTTCGTGTGGCTGATCCTGTCTCTGCCTCTGTCTTCACGTGGCTGATCCAGCCTCTGCCTCTCTCTTCACGTGGCCGATCCAGCCTCTGCCTCTGTCTTCATGTGGCTGATCCTGTCTCTGCCTCTGTCTTCACGTGGCCGATCCAGCCTCTGCCTCTCTCTTCACGTGGCCGATCCAGCCTCTGCCTCTGTCTTCGTGTGGCTGATCCTGTCTCTGCCTCTCTCTTCACGTGGCTGATCCAGCCTCTGCCTCTCTCTTCACGTGGCCGATCCAGCCTCTGCCTCTGTCTTCACGTGGCTGATCCAGCCTCTGCCTCTCTCTTCACGTGGCCGATCCAGCCTCTGCCTCTGTCTTCGTGTGGCTGATCCTGTCTCTGCCTCTCTCTTCACGTGGCTGATCCAGCCTCTGCCTCTCTCTTCACGTGGCCGATCCAGCCTCTGCCTCTGTCTTCACGTGGCTGATCCAGCCTCTGCCTCTCTCTTCACATGGCCGATCCAGCCTCTGCCTCTGTCTTCGTGTGGCTGATCCAGCCTCTGCCTCTGTCTTCATGTTGCCGATCCAATCTCTGCCTCTGTCTTCGTGTGGCTTATCCTGTCTCTGCCTCTGACTTCGCGTGGCTGATCCAGCCTCTGCCTCTGTCTTCGTGTGGCTGATCCTGTCTCTGCCTCTGTCTTCACGTGGCTGATCCTGTCTCTGCCTCTGTCTGCACGTGGCTGATCCTGTCTCTGCCTCTGTCTTCACGTGGCTGATCCTGTCTCTGCCTCTGTCTGCACGTGGCTGATCCAGTCTCTGCCTCTGTCTTCACGTGACTGGTCCATTCTCTGCCTCTGTGTTCATATGCCTGTCTTGTCTTCTCTTTGTGTCTTCTTTCAGTCTCTTCTAAAGACACTTGTCACTGGATTTACGTTCTGCCTAACCCGGGATGATCTCATATCAAGATCCGTAACTGAATTACATCTGCCAAGTCCCTTTTTTCAAAGAAAATCACATTCACAGGTTCTGGTGGGCATGTCTTCTGGGAGGGGGTACCATTCAACCCACTACAGGTGAGGTCTAATCCCTACAGTACCCCTTGCTTCATATCACTCATGGTGGGCTTGCTTCCCCAATGGAGCCCCAACTGATCATGGAGGAAGCCAGTTTACAGAGATAGAGGAGAATAGAACCAGTACATAGACCCGAGCAAGGACAGGAGGCAGATGGAATGTTCCAGCAGCATCAAGTCTCAGTTCCCATATCCAGGAGCTTCCTGAAACCCCACCCACCCTCTGTGGCCTGTTCATTGCGGCCTTGGGTGCTACAAGTTGATAAATTTCCCATTTGCCAAAGCTCCGTTGAGCTGGTTCCTCTTTCATTTTCTAATTATCCCAGAAAGTGGATAGTTTTATCCAAATTCTGTAGATGAGGAAGTGGAAGTTCTGGGATGTGTAGTGATTTGCTGGGGTGATCAGCTTAGGTAACAGTCTAGTATCACAAGCAGTCTTCAGGCTGAAAGCAAATAACCCACAATAACACAAAACAGAACACAGTCTGGCTACAATGCTGGTGGTAAGGAGGCAGTAAGGGCCAGCCCGGCCTTGCTGGGCTGTGGGGACAGACCACACCAGCCTACAGCCAGGCTCAGCCCTGACCCTGACCGAGGTAGCCAAGACGGCAGCCAACTCAACCCAGCCAATTCGGCTCCGCCAGAGCCCCCCTTTGCCCACAAAAAAAAAAAAAAAAAACCCAAACCCGCTGCCATGGAGTTGATTCCAACTCACAGCAACCCTGTAGGATAGTAGAACTGCCCCACAGGGTTTCCAAGTCTGTAAATCTATGGACGCAGACTGCCGCATCCTTCTACCACCGAGCGGCTGGTGGGTTCGAACTGCCAACCTCTTGGATAGCAAAGGAACGCTTAACCACCACACCACCAGCACTCCTTATTTACCCACCAGGGGGTGCCATTTTCCTGGTCGCAGTGTGTTTCTTCAGTCCTTAGAACTGGCCTCTGCCCCAGGGTCCTGATTTACAGCTTCTTCTGTCTTGGGCCCTCAATCCTGCCTTGACACCTGGCCTAACTCCTGTCCACCTCCTGACCCCACCTCATGGACTGGACCCTACCCCTCCAGTGGCTTTTGGACCCTGTGTCAAATGGCCACAGGCTCAAAGCTGCACCTCTGCCAGCTTCCAGCCATCAGCAGCTACCATCTTAGAAGTCCCTCGGCCCTGCACTTACCGCTGGACCTGCCCCCTGTATGTCTACATTGGTCCAGATCGAGGCCCAAGGAACAGACCTGCTGGCCCAGAGAACATCTGGCCCCACCCAGCGGGCCCTCTGTCTTTTTGTTGCTGTCTAGTAAAGTCCAACTCAAGGCAACCCCATGTGCTATAGAGTAGAAGTGCTCCATGGGATTTTCTTGGCTGTAATCTTTACAGAAGCAGGTAGCCAGGACTTTCTTCCGCAGTGCTGCTGGGTGGGTTCAAACTGCCAACCTTTAGGTTAGTAGACAAGCACAAACCATTTGCGCCACCCTTCACAGCTATATGGACCCATCCCATGCCGAAGGTTAGCCATGCAGGTTCAAATCAAGACCCCCTAGAGCCACCTCCAGGGACACACCCTTCACCCCTGCCAGGTCCCTGCCCCACCCCAGCCCTGTCCCTTCCTGTACTGCGTTCTGAACATTGTTCTCTTGCCTCCACCAGTGGTACCCAGGGGTGAATCACAGCTGCCCGCTGGGGTGGGTTATCCAGTAGGCAAGGTAAGCAGGGGCTTACTTGTGCTTACTTACTAATCCATAGTGAACAATTTTACATGAGTTTCACCACATCAGCAGTGTGCTTACCTTGCTTACTGGTTCATCTGTCCCTGTCAGGGATTGTAAATTTCAAAAAAGGACTTGATTCTACAGGAAGGTGCTATGAGGTTGGGAGAGAGACAGCTGCCAGCCATACCTAGAAGCAGAATCTTGGATGTGATGAAAACACGTGAAATTGATCACTACAGATCATCTGGTAAGCAAGGTAAGCACTCTGCTTACCTTGCCTATTGGATAATTCTCCCCTGGCTGCCCCATCCTGGCCGAATAACTTGGGTGTGAATCACAGCTGCCCAGGGCTGACCAAGAGCACCCACCTGGTGACTCTGGCGTCCAGCTCTGCCCATATGCTCACGGTGCCCTACGCCCAGCTTAGCATGCCCAAGGCCGCCCATGTTTGCCAGGAGGGAGCCAGCTGTGGTCAGGAGGTAGTGACGCCATGGACAAGTCTTTGAAAACGTGCTGCCTTCCACAGTTCCAGCCCTTTGGGGTGGCTGCCAAACACAACCATCTCCATCATCAGCATCATTATAAAACGATCATTAAAATGATATATAATAATAATAAAGCAATGAGACCAGCTCTCAAGGCGTGCCTCCATGTGCCAGGCACAACACAAGGGCTTTGCATGGATTCTCTCACTTAATCCTCCCAACAGTGGGGAGGTGAGGGGTCCGCCCCTGGCTAAAAACCTAAAAACCTAGGTGTGATTTTTCAGGCCTGACGATAGGCAATTACAAATGCTTTACTTGGCAGCCTCAGCGGAAAGCTGCCCTCCCAACCAGGCCCGTGAACAGCCGTGCACTGCAGGCTCTGAAGGGAGTGGCAGTCGAGGACTTGAGGACTCAAGGGCTCGGGCCACCCCAACCCTCCACCAGCCATACTCTTCCAAGCATCTGTATTCCAGCCCAGGCACTTCCACATGGAGGCCCCTTTACTGGGGGCCTGTAGCAGCCTGGCCATCGCTGACCCTGGCCTTGCTGGTCTATGGGTGCACGTACCTCTGCTGAAGCACCTTACCCCTTTCAAGACTCAATTATTTTCTCCTTCGACTTTTCTGTTTATAGTGTGTGTTTTCACTGATGAAGGCATGCTGATTAAAGAACCGATTCAGAACTTCTGTGATGAGTTATGAATTTTGATACCCGTTATCTGAGATCCCATATGTCCCTGCAGATGACGGACACAGTAAATCCTACTGATATAAGTCAATGATAAAAATCTTTTTTTTTTTTATTTCCTGAAAGTTTGCAAAACGTGAAGGCACTTGACAATGACTGCACATACATTTTATTCTAGTCTCCTTCTTCTCAACCTGTTTATAATCTTTCATGAAACTTTTAAAGATATAGTACAATGCGTTTTTCCTTACTGCAGGAATGGTACTTACAGCCCAAATAATAAAGCCAAGGGATTTTTTTTATCTCAGGAGAATTACGAGTACAAGGCATTCTTCATTACTGCAAAAGCATTACCGACAGACCAAATAAACGAAACCAAAACACCAAACTGTTGCTGTCCAGTTGATTCTGACTCACAGTGACCCTATGGGACGGAGTAGAACTTCCCCATAGGGTTTCCAAGGAGCGGCTGGTGGATTCGAACTGCCAACCTTTTGGTTAGCAGTCGAGCTCTTAACCACTGAGCCACCTCGGAATTTGAAGCTCAGAAAAATTAACATTCCTATGTATTATTCATTATAACAAAAGCAGTACTAACAGCTAAGAAGCAGAAACGGCTGCCCTGGAACACTGCAGAGCTGCTCAGCAACGCATTCCACCTGCTACATGTGGAAGCAATGACTGAGCCTTAAGCTTGAATGCAGGGTAAGAATAAGCAGTTCCAATCTCTTGAAAAACACCACTGCAATGCTTTATTCCTTATGGGAAAGGCATTGTTTACTGTTCGCAAGCTAGAAAAGCAGGAAGCCAGTAATGCCTCATAATAATGAATGGTGTCAGGGAGAAAATGGCCGCTATGACTGAATGAAGACTAGCAATAGCTTATTCTCATGGTAAGTACATTCTCACAAGAACATAGTAACTGGGGAACATAATGGGGAGGCTTATCTCAC